>NC_136675.1:1953026-2268773 GCF_903797595.1 Erithacus rubecula
AAGAACTGGAGGTTTGTCTGCATGAAGTGCTGCTCCCCACAGGGATGAACCCGGCTGGAAAACCACGGAGGATTTTTGTTGTAGCCCAGCACAAATTTGGCTGAAAATGTGGAGGCAAAATAGTTTCCATGGCTGTCCCTCCATGTGAGTCCAGCCTGCAGGAAAAACCAACCTGCCAGCACATCCAGGGTCACTTCCTCTCACCCCCTTCCCCTTCCCATCATCTCCTTCCTCTCGTCCCTTCTCATTCTGCACATCCCATTCCACATTTCCCTCTCCCCTACATCCCATCTCCCTTCCTCACATCTCATTCCCTTCATCCCATTCCACACTTTCTCTTGGCCTTCTCTACATTCCTTCCCCCACATCCCGTCCCTCACTTCCAGGACCTGCCTGCTCCTCTTGCCCACCAGGAAAGAGAGGCCAAGGTGTTTTTTTGGGCAGGAACCAGAGGATGGATGGAAACAGCCCCTAAAGTCCATCAATGGGCACCTGGAAGAGAATTTAGCCTGGCAGGAGAGCTGCTGGATTTATTATCCAAAGCTGCCTCCAGACAAGGAATGCTCCATTTTGTTGCCTCTTCCTGAGTAGAAATTCCCAAATTCCTCACTGTGCCCTCTGCCCCTACCCCATGCCATGCAGAACCCATGGATCTGAGCAGCCAAAGGTGTCACCTGTAGCTCTCCCAGACTGGAGAAACCCTTGGAGATCCCAGAGATGTCAATGAGATCCTGTTAAACAGGAGCAAACTCCCGTGTGCTGCCCTTCCTGGCTGGCTGTGGCTGCTCTGCAGGAGCCAAAGGCAGGCAGGGGCTTTGCCAGGGGCTGCTTTGTTCCCTGAGGAATGGCAGCAGTGGGAATTTGGGCAGGATTGCAGTTTGTTTATGGGGTGAAAGCAGAGCTGTCTCTGCAAGGACACCTCAACTGCCCCGTGCAAAGCCAAGGGCAGCAGGTGCTGAGCTGGGATTTCATCTGAGCCTTGCAGGGAGTGATGTCCTGTGCTTAAACTAAGAATTCCAGGTGCTTTCACCAACTCTATTCCCAAAACAGCCTCAAAAACAGCCTTTGTATAAACATTTCCATATGTAAGTGGTTTTTTTTTACATATCAAGATCTCTCTTGAATCAGGGTGTCAAAGGTGTCCAAGAGTCCCAGCGGAATGCAGCTCCAAATAATGGAATATTTCAACTTCAAGGCAGACAGGTGTTTTAGGCTGCAGTACAGGATGTGTCCAGCAATGTGAATTCTGTCCCCATCTGCTGACCCGGGTGTGGCAGTGCCCCTGATCTCCTGGCACACATTATCTGCTAATGGGCCATCTTTAAACCAGCTGGGCAATCATCTTTATCTTCCCACAGCCCATCCTCCCTCCAAGAGATATCTCCTGTTCATGGCCACTGAGTCCCAGTGCATGACTGATAAAATTCCATCATCCCACTGGGACATGCTCCAGCCAGGGGAGGAGCCAAGCCTTTCCTACCCAGAGAAAAACTGAGATTTTGACACCAAGGCACCTTCTTTCCACTGGATTCCAGAGGAAAGCCAGACCTTCCACATCATCCCTGGAGCTTCAGAGGAAACTGCACCTTCTCCAGGAGCACTGCTCCAGCTGAACCACATCTGCCACTGCAGGAGGATGCAGCCACCATGAATGGGACTGTGCCACCACCCTGACTGACTGACGGGTGTCAGCTTGGATTCTGACTCTGGCAGGGTTTGGGATTGTTCTTTGTAATACTGTATTTCTATTTTAATTTTCCTAGTAAAGAACTGCTATTCCTAATTCCCATATCTTTGCTTGAGAGCCCCTTAATTTCAAAATTATAATAATTTGGAGGGAGGGGGTTTACATTCTCCATTTCAAAGAGAAGCTCCTGCCTATATTGGCAGACACCTGTCCTCCAAACCAGGACACCAGGTTTACCACTGGAGCTCGTCAAGGAAATAGCTGGGGGCTCCCTAAACCAGATCCTAAAGATGCTGGGCTTTTAAAATTCAGGCTCAATACCCCAGACACACCAGGGCTGCACATCCCAAAATCTCCAGTGAGTCCTGGGTTCCTCAGAGGTTCATCCCCATGTCCTACCCCAAAACCACCCACAGCAGAAGCTCTCCACTCCTGTGTGGATGCCAATATTCCCTAAATCCCATGTGGTTCCTGCCTCAGAACTCCCCAGCCTCCCCCTGGACGTTCCCTGGGACTTCAGAGCCGTTATTGAGGTGTCACTCTCGAGGCTCCATTACTGCTACAAAACGTGTGACACAGAACGTGTGACAGACACAGAATGTGTGACAGCCCCGCTCGTGCTGCTCTCTGAAGTGCTGTGAATAATTAAACTCCAGCCAGACCTGTCAAAACAAACCAGCACAGCCCCGTGGTGCCTTTGATTTTGTTTGTGGCTGTTCCTCCTCCTTTATTTCAGTGCCTGTTAATCCCAGCCTCTTGCAGGGCTCAGGGATTCAGAGGAGTGCTAAAAGGAATATCCCAAACCTCCCCAAAAATAGGATTTAAAGCATGAACATCCCTTTGGAGACAGCTGGAGCCAGTGGCAAGGAGTTGGATGAGCAGGAGGGAAGGGTGAGGGACAGGGATCCAGCTCAGGAGGGTAGAGACACAATGAGGAGAGAGATCAGAGATCGCTCAGGAGTTCAAGAATTAGGATGAAGATATCTGGGGATAAATTACCCCCATGAGGATTAGGATGAAGATATTTGGGATTCATCATTTTTGGGCAGCCTGGAGCCCTTCACAGGCTGAAATTCCAGCAGCTCCTCACTGCAGCTCCTGGCAGATTTGGGGGTGAAACAGGTGGTTCCAAACATGTAAAAATTTCAGTTGCCAACAGGTGATTTTTCCCAGGCTTGGGAATGCAGGGAGTGATGCTCCGGCTCCACGTGGGAGATGAAGTGAGCTGGGAACGTCAGGCAGGTTGTTAGGCATTAATTAGCATTAATTACCCCCCTCCCCCGCACAGGCACCTCCAACAGCAATCAGCCCAAGGGCCACCCCTGCTTTTCTCTGCCTCTAATTCCATAATTGGAGGGGAGGGAAGAGGGAAGGGAAAATGGGAGCTGAAGTAGAAATGGCTGCGCTGATCTGCTGAGCCTAATTGTGGGTTTGGGCGGAATAAATTACCCCATTGTGAGGATTAGGATGAAGATTTTTGGGGTAAATCCCCTCTGTGAGAATTAGGATGAAGATATTTAGGATAAATCCTTCCATGGGACAGTGGGGAAGGAAATGCCAGAGCAGCTGTGGCTGCCCCTGGATCCCTGGCAGTGCCCAAGTCCAGCCTGGCTGAGCCCCTGCTGCCCCTTCCAAGGGGGTTTGGGGCTTTTGGCTTGTGGGTTTTGCTGCTCACCCCAAATCCCCTCAGCCCCTCTCCTCTGAGCATCCCTGGCTCACTCCTCTGGTCGGTTCAAGAATTAGCATAAAGATATTTGGGATAAATTCCTCCCTGTGAGGATCAGGATGAAGATATTTAGGATATACACCTGGCAGGGTGGGCAGGGCTGGGATGGAATTGCCAGAGCAGCTGTGGCTGCCCCTGGATCCCTGGCAGTGCCCAAGGCCAGGCTGGACACTGGGAGCAGCTGGGACAGTGGGAGTGTCCCTGTCATGGCAGGGGTGACACTGGATGGGATTGAGGGTCTCTCCCAACCCAAACCATTCCCTATGGGCACAAGCCCAAAATGTGAGTGGGGAGGGCAGGAAAAGGAGCCAGGAGAGAGGAGGAAAAGCAGGAAAATCCCTTTGTGGGGAGGTTTGAATTCCCAGCCCCTTTGAGGCTCCGTCTCTCTCAGCTCAGGTCCCAGCCTGGTCCCTCCCCTCTCCTCCTGTGTCCTCCAGCTGATCCTGGGTGGGACAAAGCCTGGAAAATGGGAAGTGAGGGAAGGGCAGCAGCCAGGATGTTTCCTGCAACTTTTTCCAATTTGGACACACATCCTGAATTCCCTGAATCCATTGGAATATTTCTGATCTGTCCTTCTCCCTTCTCCTGCCTCATTTTCTCCTCTGCAATGCCCCTGCTGCCATCCCAGCAGCCTGAAAGAGAATTGGGAATTCAGAATTTTTCCAGAGCCATCCCAGCAGCCTGAAAGAGAATTGGGAATTCAGAATTTTTTCCAGAGCCATCCCAGCAGCCTGAAAGAGAATTGGGAATTCAGAATTTTCCTGAGCCATCCCAACAGCCTGAAAGGGAATTGGGAATTCAGGATTTCCCTGAGCCATCCCAATGGGGCTGGGAATGCTGACAGAACATTTAAAGGAGAAAGGGAGGGGAAAATTTTTGATGTGAGGAGTGGGGCTGGGGTTTCTTTCCAGACACAACAGAGCAGAACCCTTTGGAGCATTTCTCCATCCCTGGCTGGAGAGGGATGGAAAACTCATCCCTGCCAGTCACCTCAAATGGGGAAACTGAGGCACAAAGAATTGGAGCCATTAAGGCTAGAAAATCCCTCAAAAATTCTCACATCCACTTTTATTTTTGAATCCTTAACACAGGAATCAGCCACAGCCTGTCCAACCTGTCCTTCCTGGAAGCAATTCCAAGGGGGGAAAACACACAATCCATTTAATAAAATTAATATGTTAATGTAATAAATTAAAATTATAAATTAATTTAATAAATATTTTATAATCATAAATAAAATTAATTAATAAAATAATCCATTAAATGAAGCAATCCATTAAATACTATTTAAAAATTATTGAAATAAACTGAGCACCCCCTCCCCAAAATCACAACCACAGCAGAGCTTCCCCAGATGTTTTCTGACCACAATGACCTTTTCCATGGGGACAGAGATGCTGATTCAGCACAATCACCATGTGCCCGAGCCCAGGGTCCTGGCAGGTGCTTTCCAATTTTCCTGGATTTATGGAGAGCCCGGAAAGGGCTTGGTCTCCCAACCCAGCCTCCTGTCCCCCCAGAAAGGGGATGGATGGTGGATGATGGATGGATGGATGGATGGATGGATGGATGGATGATGGATGGATGGATGGATGGATGATGGATGGATGGATGGATGGATGGATGGATGGATGGATGGATGGATGGTGAATGGATGATGGATGATGGATGGATGGATGATGGATGATGAATGAATGGATGGATGATGGATGGATGGGTGGATGGATGGTGAATGGATGGATGGATGATGGATGGATGGATGGATGATGGATGGATGGATGGATGGATGGATGGATGGATGGATGGATGGATGGATGGATGGATGATGGATGGATGATGGATGGATGGTGGATGGATGGATGTTGGACCTGCAGCAGTGCTGGGAGCCCAGCCTGGGCTCTGGAGCAGCAGAGATCTCTCGGCTGCCCTTGGGTTTGGTGGCTTGGGAAGGGCTGGGGGGGTCCCGGCTCTCCATTGATCCAGCCCCACATTCCCAACTTTCCAAGAGCTGCGAGAGCTGGGAGGGAGAAAGGAAGGATTCCAGGAAGGAAGGAAGGAAATGAAGGACAAGAAGGGAGATGGTGGAGAGGGCAGAGGTTCCCTGGGATCCCACAGGAGGCAGTGCCAGAGATGCTCCAGGAGGAGGCAATTGCCTCCAGCTGAGCTTGAGCTCCACCAGATGGGGACAGAGCCCAAACTGAGGTCTCAGGTCTGGGCTGGAATGCTCAGAGGTGACCTTGTCCCATATCAAATGTGATCTGGCTCTCCTTGGATCTCCTTGGAGGATTTGCTCCACCCTGCGGTCCCCAGAGTTGCTCCAGGCACAGCCCCCCTTTACTGCTTCACATTTCCAGCATTCAGGCTCTCAGAGCCACCAGGGCTCAGCAGCTTCCCTGAGGTCAGACCTGCCAGGGGTGACAAGAGCCCTAAGCCGGGTTTAGCTGAGCCACAGGTCGAACTCTGGATCACAGCAGAGGAGAACAAAGCATTAAATCCCTGTGGTGGGGACAGGAAGGTCCCTGTGGGGCTCTTTTGGTCCCATTCCCCTCAAATCCTTCATGAACATTGGGAATTTTGACATGCAAAGGCAACTCCTGTGCCAGCAGGGCTGATTCCACCCATTCCAGGACGTGATGGTATTCCAGGAAGGGATTCATCCCAGGATGTACAAATCCTACATCCCACAAAAGCAGAACATTCCCTGACAGGCTTCCCTTGCAGGATGCACAGGCCCTCTTTCTGCAGGTGGAATTTTTGGGGTGTTCTGTGCAGGGAAGGAATGGACTCAGTGATCCCTGTGGATCCCTTCCCTCTCAGGATATTCCATGATTTTTTATTGGATTTTTCAGCTGCTTCCCACCTCTCATCCATGACCCCAGTGGCTCTGCTGACCCAAATTCTGGTGAGTTCTGTAAAGAATTGGAATCAATGATCTCTGTGGATCCAGTCCATCTCAGAATATTCCATGGTTTTACAACTGGATTTTTAAACCATTCTCCACCTCCCATCTCCTCTGCCACGGTCCCATCCATGATCCTGATGGATCCAATAGAGCCAGCAGGGAAAAGCACACCTGGATTCTGTGGGAATAAAAAGCAGGAGAGCTTGGATCAAGCTCCTCCAGGAAATCCAACAAATGGAGTTTCGTGAAGCTCTCTCCTCGCTCTTTTTTCTTTCTTTCCACTTCCATTTTTTCCCTCTCTCTTTTGGCTTTTTTCCATGCAGAGAAAATACAAATCTGGGGCAAGGGGTGATGAGGAAACTGAATTTGTGACGAGGAAACTGAATTTAGGTCAATCAAGGGAGGAAAAACCCCAGCAGGCAAATGAAAAAGGAATGGATTTCCTTGGGATTTGAAATGTTCTCTGAAACTCCTGGAAAATGAAATGTAGAAAACCCTGATGGGAAAGGGCTGGTGAGGCTGCAAGGGAACAGGGGGATTGCTGCAGGTCTGGGACTGCCAGGGAGCAGGGAGGGTCTGAATGGGGATTGCTGCAGCTCCAGGAACAGCAGAGCGGCCATCCCAGTGCACACCAGTAAAGAACAGTGCTTCCCAGTAAAGAACAGTGCATCCCAGTAAAGAACAGTGCTTCTCAGTAAATACCAGTGCATCCCAGTAAAGAACAGTGCTTCCCAGTAAAGAACGGTGTTTCCCAGTAAATACCAGGGCATCCCAGTAAAGAACAGTGCATCCCAGTAAAGAACAGTGCTTCCCAGTAAAGAACAGTGCTTCCCAGTGCATCCCAGTGCATCCCAGTGCACACCAGTAAAGAACAGTGCTTCCCAGTGCATCCCAGTAAAGAACAGTGCTTCCCAGAGCATCCCAGTGCATCCCAGTGCACACCAGTGCATCCCAGTGCATCCCAGTGCATCCCAGTAAAGAACAGTGCACACCAGTAAAGAACAGTGCATCCCAGTAAATACAGTGCATCCCAGTGCACACCAGTAAAGAACAGTGCTTCCTAGTGCACACCAGTAAAGAACAGAGCATCCCAGTGCATCCCAGTAAAGAACAGTGCTTCCCAGTAAATACAGTGCATCCCAGTGCACACCAGTAAAGAACAGTGCTTCCCAGAGTATCCCAGTGCATCCCAGTGCTTCCCAGTGCACACCAGTAAAGAACAGTGCATCCCAGTGCATCCCAGTGCATCCCAGTGCTTCCCAAAGCATCCCAGTGCATCCCAGTGCATTCCAGTGCTTCCCAGAGCATCCCAGTGCATCCCAATGCATCCCAGTGCTTCCCAGTGCATCCCAGTGCATCCCAGTGCTTCCCAGTGCATCCCAGTGCTTCCCAAAGCATCCCAGTGCACACCAGTAAAGAACAGTGCATCCCAGTGCATCCCAGTGCATCCCAGTGCTTCCCAAAGCATCCCAGTGCATCCCAGTGCATTCCAGTGCTTCCCAGTGCATCCCAATGCATCCCAGTGCTTCCCAGTGCATCCCAGTGCATCCCAGTGCATCCCAGTGCTTCCCAGTGCATCCCAGTGCTTCCCAAAGCATCCCAGTGCACACCAGTAAAGAACAGTGCTTCTCAGAGCATCCCAGTGCTTCCCAGTGCATCCCAGTGCATTCCAGTGCTTCCCAGAGCATCCCAGTGCATCCCAATGCATCCCAGTGCTTCCCAGTGCATCCCAGTGCATCCCAGTGCTTCCCAGTGCATCCCAGTGCTTCCCAAAGCATCCCAGTGCACACCAGTAAAGAACAGTGCTTCCCAGAGCATCCCAGTGCTTCCCAGTGCATCCCAGTGCATCCCAGTGCACACCAGTAAAGAACAGTGCATCCCAGTGCATCCCAGTGCTTCCCAGAGCATCCCAGTGCATCCCAGTGCATCTCAGTGCACACCAGTAAATACCAGTGCATCCTGGTGCTTCCCAGTGCATCCCAGTGTACACCAGTAAACACCAGTGCATCCCGGTAAACACCAGTGCATCCCGGTAAATACAGTGCATCCCAGTGCATCCCAGTAAATACCAGTGCTTCTCAGTGCATCCCAGTGCTTCCCAGTGCATCCCAGTGCACACCAGTAAATACCAGTACATCCCAGTAAATACCGGTGCTTCCCAGTAAATACAGTGCATCCCAGTGCACACCAGTAAAGACCAGTGTTTCCCAGTGCATTCCAGTGTTTCCCAGTGCATCCTGGTGCTTCCCAGTGCACACCAGTAAATACCAGTGCATTCCAGTACTTCCCAGTGCACACCAGTAAATACCAGTGCATCCCAGTAAATACCAGTGCACACCAGTAAATATCAGTGCATCCCAGTGCATCCCGATGCATCCCAGTGCCTTTCCTGCCCGTCTCTTTCCCAGGCAGTTCCCAGCCCTCGGGCAGCCGGTTCCCGCTCAGCCCGTGTCCATCCCAGCGCTGCCCATTCCAGGCAGGACCGCTTTCCCCATGGATTTCAGGTATCACCAACCCCCGCAGCCCCGAGCAGGAAGGTTTTCCATGTGCTCCATCCTTCCAGGAGGAGCTGGGAGAGCAGGAACTGCCTCTCCTGGACCTCCAGGGTGTCCCCCAGCTGTGGGAATGTCCCAAAACACGTCCCAGCTGCTTTCCAAAACATCTGGGCAGTGCTGGAACAACCTCAGAGCTCCAGGCGGGAATACAGAGGTGAAATTATGGAACAAGAGCAAAACAAATCGCGAACCATGTCTGGAAAGAGGAAAAGCAGAGGCGGGAACAGCACAGGCAGAGGCAGGGCAGAGGGGAGGGGAGAAGAGTCACAGAGGGAATCTTGGAGCATGTTCCATTCAATGCTCGGGGAGAGAGGCAATTCCCGCGTCTGCCTCACCTCCTGCCGGGATTAATTCAGGAATAGCAAATCCCCACTCTGGCTCTTCAGCCTCGCTCTTCCTTTCACGGCTGCTTTCCATCAGCTCATCCACACTGAACCATGCTGGGAGAGCTGGAAAAGCCACGCTCCAGCAGAGCCCAGCTCTGCCACGGGGACAAAGGACATCTCTGGATGCTGGGACAACAATCCATGGCTGGCTTCACATCCAGGCAGCCAAAATCCCCCGCTCTCCTACGGCGTTCTGAACAGTTTTCCAATAAAATGCTCAGGGATGGTGTTGGATATTTGAATTCCAAAATCACTGATGGAGCAGTTCATGCTCCAGCGAGTATTGGGCAATATTCCATGCCTGCTGAGACAGGCATGGAAAGGGATTTGTGCGATTCCCAGGAGCTGAGGGAGGTCCTGGTGCCTGGCACAGAGCGAGTCCTTCCTCTGGAGCCTCCACGGATTCCCAAAAAAACCCCGTCAAACGAACAAAGGCGCCCTGGGGAGTGCCCGAGGCCGGGCTGCAGGGATGTCAGCAGGTGGAGCTGTTCACCTGGGAGCCGTGCCCGGGATGAGGCGGGAGGGGCTGGCAGGTGGCACCGGGACCGCTCCGGGCTCCGGGTGCGCTCGGTGCTCCAGCCCCGCTGCCACATCCCAGCCTGGATCCGAGGCCCAGGATCGCTGGGGTGGGAAAAGAGCTCCGAGTCCGAGCTGTGCCCCATCCTCAGCAGAGCTCCGAGTGCCACATCCAGGAATTCCTTGGGCACTCCAAGGATGGGCACTCCAAACCCCCCTGCCCGCCCTTTCCATGGGGAAATTCCTGCTCTGCCCACCCTGAGCCTCCCCTGGCCCAGCCTGAGGCTGTTCCTTTTATCCTCTCGCTGGTTTTCTGGGAGCAGCTGACCCCAAATCCCACTCAGAGCTGGTGGAGAGGACCCAGAGCTTTCCTGGAAGCAGGAAAATGATCAGGAAAGGGGTTCGGGTTTTTCCCAGTCCTCCCAGCCAGTCCCATCTGCTCCCTCCCTGAGGCAGTGACACTCTGCTGATCCCAAAAATGTGGGATCCTGCAGCTCCAGGAGGAGTGGGATGCTCCCAGCTGGGCATTGGGAGCACCCAGGGGATGGGAAAAACCAACATTCCAAACCCAGCCTGATTTGCATCTCCTGGAGAGCAAACAGGGACCCTGGGGTGGCCAAAGCTGCGACATTTCCATGGGATGATCCAAAAAGTCCATTCTCCAAACACCCTGGGGATGGGAAAAACCAACATTCCAAACAGCTCTGGAGCTCCTGGAGAGCAAACAGGGAGCTTGGAGTGGCCAAAGCTGTGACATTTCCATGGGAATATCCTAAAATTTCTCTCCAACACACAGGGGTCAGTGCTGGTGCTCTGGTGTCTTCAGCTGGTTTTAAGTGACTCCACTGCAGCCCCAAACTGAATTTGGGGTTTCTGAGACAAATCCTCAGCCAGGGCAGCTGGGACTAAAACCTGGGATAAGTTGCCAGACTTCCCAAGCCTCTGGTGTTCCTGGCTCACTTTTCCAGCCCCCTGGCCAGCTGCCACCTCTCATTCCCAGGCATTTCCAGCCATTTCTCAGGGACATTTCTGCTGTCCCTGGCTGTGAGAGGAGAAATTTGGGGAGAGCAGAGGATCCCACATCACCCTCAAAACACTCCTGGAGCCAGGCTGGAGCATGAGCAGCAGGGCAGGAGGGTTTGGGGAAGAGCTGATATTGCCAAAATTGAGAATTCTTTAGGAAAGCCTTTGGCACAAGGGCAGGGGGGTGAGGGGATGAGGCTGGCAGGGACAGGGACAGGGACAGGGACAGGGACAGGGACAGGGACAGGGACAGAGCTGGAGGGAACATGAACAGGGACAGGGAACAGGAACAGGCACAGGGACAGGGATGGGAGGGACAGGGACAGGGACAGGGACAGGGACAGGGACAGGGACAAGGACATGGACAGGGACAGGCACAGGGACAGGGACAGGGAAAAGGCACAGGAACAGGGACAAGCACAGGCACAGGGACAGGGATGGGAGGGACAGGGGCAGGAACAGGGACAGGCACAGGCACAGGGACAGGGATGGGAGGACAGGGATGGGAACAGGGACAGGCACAGGCACAGGCACAGGGGCAGGCACAGGCACAGGCACAGGCACAGGGACAGGGACAGGGACAGGACTGAGGCTGGCAGGCTCCTGGCCCATCCCACCTCTGGAATATTCCCAGCTCCTGATGAATTTTTCACCAGGCCTGAAATATTCATGGGTGGAGTATTTGTTGCTGATCCATCACCATGGCTGCTGGGGATCCAGGATCCTTCCAGGGGACATTTCCCAAGCCCTGGGGAAGGCACAGATGCCATCAAAGCCACTCCAGGCACACACAGGGACAGCCCTGAAGGTTGCTGTCCCCCCAGTCCATGCCAGCACCTGTGGGACTCATTCCAGGATTTGGGAAGTGCCACCACTGGTCTGGGTCACCCCATTCAGTGCTCAGTCCCTCTGCCCAAACCCCTCAGGATTGTTTCAAATTCCAAGGGTTTCAGCAGCCTGGGACAGTGGGAAGTGTCCCTGCCATGGCAGGGGTGGCACTGGAGGGGATTTAAGCTCCATTCCCACCCAAACCATTCCCTGATTCCATGATCCTGAAGGGGGAAGGATGCAGAGAGGGAAGCAGAATCTCACATCCCTCAGGGAATGGCAGAGAGGAGTCCCAGGAGGGGAAGGGGTGATGCAGGTACCTACAGTAAAGTCCCAGCACGATTTTTTTTAGGAATATTTCTCCCAAAATCAGCCACTGGCCTGGCCAGGGAATTTTCTGTGTCCCAGATCAGTCCTGGGAATTGTCACCCTGGGAAAAGAGAATTTTAACACCAAGCACTGAGGGCCTGCTGAGGCATCAGGAGAACTGGTCCCTTCATCCCAAAACGTCCTTTCCACTTCCCCCCTCTGATAATATCCCCCCTTCTTCTTCTTTCCCAGCCCATTTCTTCTCTTCCTGCTGTTTGTGCTTTTCCCTTCCCCTCTGTGCCTTTTTGTACTTCAGGAATGAGCTCAGGATGGAATTCATGTGTTCCCTGAGCTGAGGATGGCAATCCCTGTGTTCCCTCAGCTGGAAATGGCAATCGCTGTGTTCCCTCAGATGGAAATGGCAATCCCTGTGTTCCCTCAGCTGGGGATGGCAATCCCTGTGTTCCCTCAGCTGGGGATGGAATCTCTGTGTTCCCTCAGATGGAAATGGCAATCCCTGTGTTCCCTCAGCTGGGGATGGCAATCCCTGTGTTCCCTCAGCTGGAAATGGCAATCCCTGTGTTCCTTCAGCTGGAAATGGCAATCCCTGTGTTCCCTCAGCTGGAAATGGCAATCCCTGTGTTCCCTCAGATGGAAATGGCAATCCCTGTGTTCCCTCAGCTGGGGATGGCAATCCCTGTGTTCCCTCAGCTGGAAATGGCAATCCCTGTGTTCCTTCAGCTGGAAATGGCAATCCCTGTGTTCCCTCAGCTGGGGATGGAATCTCTGTGTTCCCTCAGCTGGAAATGGCAATCCCTGTGTTCCCTCAGCTGGGGATGGCAATCCCTGTGTTCCCTCAGCTGGAAATGGCAATCCCTGTGTTCCCTCAGCTGGGGATGGAATCCCTGTGTTCCCTCAGCTGGGGATGGAATCTCTGTGTTCCCCTAGCTGAGGATGGCAATTCCTGTGTTCCCTCAGCTGGAAATGGCAATCCCTGTGTTCCCTCAGCTGGAAATGGCAATCCCTGTGTTCCCTTTGCCCCAGCATTGTTCCTTTGCTGCCCCCATGCTCCAGCTGTCAGAATTCCAGAGCCAGGAGCAGTAAATGGGATATTTCATCCCCCTGGCAGGGCCATCCATCATTCCTGGGGCTCCTTCTGTGCCAACAAAAGTTGCTCCACAGACAAAACAAGGCAAGGAATGAATAATCCAATAGAAAACATGGAATTCGACCCACCCCCAGAGCTGGGGGATGCTGCAGGAGGGAGAATCACCCAGCATTCCTGGAAAATCACTGCTGGTTCCTGGAAATGTTTTCGCCACCAGGAGTGTTTTTTCCACAGCATCACCTCCCAAGTATCCCAGTTCATGAATCCCACTGGTTTGGGAAACAGTTGGGGAGCAGAATTTTGGGAGTTATGTTTTGGGAGCTGAATTTTGAACCTCAGATATTGCGTGAAGGTGATGGATATATTCCCTAAAATTCCCTGAAAATTCCATGAGGTGTTTGAGGAGACTCTGGAGCCCTTCAGAGGTGGCAAAATTCCCTTAAATTCAAATTCCCAAGGGCTGAGGTGGCTCTGGAGCCCTTCAAGGACAGGCACAAATATTCCCATAAATTTTCACCCCTCAGGCATTGAATGGTTGAGGTGGCTCTGGAACCCTTGAGAGGTGAAATTTCCCTAAAATTCACATCCCTGAGGTATTCAAAGGGTTGAGGTGGCTCTGGAATCCATCAGAGGTGGAAATATTCCCTTAAATTCACATCTGTAAAATACTGGGAGGTTTGAGGTGGCTCTGGAACCCTCCAGAGGTGCTTCCCCATCCCAAAATACAACTCAGAAATCCAGAGTATCCAGCTCTTCCTTCAGCCAGAGGGGCTGGGATAGACTCAGCTTTGCTGAGCCAAGGGGAGGGATTAGCCCTGCCCAGCACCACTGCTGGCATTTAAATCATCCAGAAATTAAAAGGGACAAAACAATGATTCCTGATCCTGGTTTAACAACACCTGAACCAATGCAGAGATTCTGGAATCATCCCACAGCAACCAGGCTGGGAAACCAAGAAAATAAATTCCAAGAAAACTTTCCCTGGATATTTTTTTTTGCCTGCTCTGAAGAAGACGTGTGTGGAAGGCAGCGCACAATCAGTCTGGATTAGCAGACGAGTGATTAAGCCCGGCCCAAGAACAAAGGCAGCTGATGAGGAGCGAGATTGGATTTAGGTCACACTCAAAGGCCGGGAATAAATCCCGCCCTCAACCCAATTACGGGTCCTGATTGAGGAAGGGAAAGGGAAAAAAATATCTTGGGATGAGTTTGGGAGGATTTCCAGGCTGAGCTTTAACCATTCCCTGCCCAAACTCCGCAAAGGCTTTTCCAGGGGGTGGAATGAGAGATGTGGGACGTGCAGAGTGGGTTAGAAGGGTTTATCCCATTAAAACCTGGAGCAGGTGAGGCTGTGGTCGTGTCCTGCTGGAATATTCCAGATCCTCTCCTGGGGGATGTTCAGAGGTGGAAATATTCCCTAAAATTTTCACCCCTGAGGAGCTGGGGATGTCGAGGTGGCTCTGGAGCCCTTCAGAGGTGGAAACATTCCCTAAAATTCCCATCCTTGAGGTATTGGAATGATCTGAGGTTTTAATTCCAACCCAGCCCAGCTACCCTTTGGAAAGCTCATCCTAAATCCCAAGATGGGGCTTTTCCTCTGAATTCCAAGCAGCCTGGCTGAATCTGGGAGGAGTCAGGATCCCACTTTTCTCCAGAAAATGAGCAGATTTTCCCAGGTTTGGATTTTCCAGAGGCCCCCAAAGCACTTCCCTCTCCAAAGCACACCAGGCAGGAAGGATGGGAGTCAGGGAATCCTGGAGCTGCTCTGAGCACCAGAGCCTGAGAGATTCCCCCTGGCCATGGATTTCCTTTCATCATTCCCATAAATCCATCTCTGATGCCCTTTCCTGTTCCTTTCCTCTCTCATCCCTCAATTTTGTGCCAAATGACCACAGAATATCCTGTGCCATTCCTGGCTCAGCTGCCTGGGGAAAGGATCCCATTCCTGGCATGGTTTGGGTTGGGTGACATTTGAGAACATTTGGGAGTGGAAAACCTCCAGTTCTTTCCCATAAATCTGACAGGATTAACCCAAAGGGGAGGGAAGGGAGGAAGGGAGGGAGGGAGGAAGGGAGGAAGGGAGGAAGGGAGGAAGGGAGGAAGGGAGGAAGGGAGGAAGGGAGGAAGGGAGGAAGGGAGGAAGGGAGGAAGGGAGGAAGGGAGGAAGGGAGGAAGGGAGGAAGGGAGGAAGGGAGGAAGGGAGGAAGGGAGGAAGGGAGGAAGGGAGGAAGGAAGGAAGGGAGGAAGGAAGGAAGGAAGGAAGGAAGGAAGGAAGGAAGGAAGGAAGGAAGGAAGGAAGGAAGGAAGGAAGGAAGGAAGGAAGGAAGGAAGGAAGGAAGGAAGGAAGGAAGGAAGGAAGGAAGGAAGGAAGGAAGGAAGGAAGGAAGGAAGGAAGGAAGGAAGGAAGGAAGGAAGGATGGATTCCCAGCCAGATTTCCTTCCTGAGCTTGCTCTGATGTCAGAGGTTTTTTTGCTGTTCTCTCCCTGGATTTGACTTGGCAGCTTCCAAAATTCCCACCAATGATGCTTTGAAACATCCTGAAAGTAACTGAGAAAAGGTCAGTTTGAGAAAACCCTGAAAATCCAACTTCTCATCCTTTTTCTGAGAAAATCCTGGGGATGAACTGTGGAAACATCAGGGTGAGGATGGAAAATCCTAAATCCCACAGAGGGAAAACTGCAGGGATGGTTTGGGGCTGTCCTCTGGTAAAAATAGAGCAGGAAATCAACATCCTAAATAAAAGATGAGAGCAGGCAGAGAGCAGCCAGGTGAGCCAGGGGAGGAGCTTAGCCCAGGAGCCATCCCAGCACAATTCCCTCCCCACCGAGGGACATCTGAAACCCGGGATCAGCCGCGGGACAGTGCTGTCCCTGGAGATCAGCCCCGAGCTGCGCCAGGGTGAATGTGCGGCGAAGGGGACGCGGGGGAGCGGCAGGAGGTGACAAACCGGGGCTGACAGCCCGGCCCCGCCGCCTGCACGCTCCCTGAGCACACAACCCCTTCCCTGAGGATGGGCTCTGCAGCCACAGGGATCAGGGGCTGGGGGAGGGCCCTGCCTGGAGGAGGCTGCTCTGAGGGATCACCATCCTCCTCTGCCTCACGCCTGGAACACGCTGCACCCGCACCAGCCACTTTTTCTAAATCCTCAATTCCAGCCCAGCGATTCCAGAGGCAATTGCAGCTTTCAGAGCCAAAAGAGTTGGGACAGGTGTGTGGCTGGCTTGGAGGAGATTCACGGAATTCTAGTCTTCTCAAGGATCTTCCCTTCATGGAAACCTTCCCTTCACAAGGATCTTCCCTCCATGGAAATCTTCACTTCATGGAAGTCTTGATGTGGAAAGGTCTGGCTTTCCTCTGGAATCCAGTGGAAAGAAGGTCCCTTGGTGTCCAAAATCTCAGTTTTTATCTGGGTAGGAAAGGCTTGGCTCCTCCCCTGGCTGGAGCATCTCCCAGTGGGATGATGGAATTTTATCAGTCATGCACTGGAACTCAGTGGCCATGAACAGGAGATATCTCCTGGAGGGAGGATGGGCTGTGGGAAGATAAAGATGATTGCCCAGCTGGTTTAAAGATGGCCCATTAGCAGATAATGTGTGCCAGGAGATCAGGGGCACTGCCACACCCGGGTCAGCAGATGGGGACAGAATTCACATTGCTGGTCACATCCTGTATTGCAAGACACACATGAATGTAAAGATTCCCAAAAAGAATTAATTATTTTGTGTTGGAATCAGCAATCAGAGGGAAGAGGCAGCTCCTTCCTTCAGAATTCCACATATTCCTTGCCACACTCCTGCAGACAGCCACGAGTTGGGAGCTTCTGGCTCCACACAATTCCCCGCCCAGTGACCTGTGTATGAGCCAGGGACACCACTGGGAGCTGCTGGGAGAGCCAGGCCTGGCTGGGCTGCAGGGGCACTCCCACATGGGAATTCCTGCCTGGATCAGCAGAACTCCCTGGCACAGAGCAGGACCCCGGCGTGTGCCAGAGCTTGGGACACTGGGGTGGCACAGGGTGTGTCCTACCACGGCTGGGAGTGTTCCAGGTCATGGAACCAGGGATTGTTTGAGTGGGAAGGGGTCTGAAATCCCATTCTGTGCCACCATAGGCAGGGACACCTCCCACTGTCCCAGCCGCTCCCAGTGTCCAGCCTGGCCTTGGGCACTGCCAGGGATCCAGGGGCAGCCACAGCTGCTCTGGCAATTCCATCCCAGCCCTGCCCACCCTGCCAGGGAACAATTCCTGCCCAAGATCCCATCTGAACCTCCTCCCTCTTTGTTTGGACCCATTTCCCCTCTCCTGTCCCTCCATGCTCTCCTGAAAACCCTGGAGAGCCACTAGAATTCCAGGGGTCACAGCCACGCTGACCCCACTGTTCAGCCAATGGTGTCACAATGCAATGGTGCATTTTATTGGGAGCTCCAAACCTTCCTTGGGAGCTCCAAACCTTCTTTGGGAACTCCAAATCTTCCTTGGGAACTCCAAACTTTCTTTGGGAACTTCAAACCTTCTTTGGGAACTCCAAATTTTTTGGTAACTCCAAATCTTCATTGGGAACTCCAAACCTTCTTTGGGAACTTCAAACCTTCTTTGGGAACTCCAAATTTTTTGGTAACTCCAAATCTTCATTGGGAACTCCAAACCCGCATTAGGAATTCCAAACTTTTATTGGGAACTCTAAACCTTCTTTGGGAACTCCAAACCTTTGTTAGGAACTCCAAACCTTTATTGAGAATTCCAAACCTTTATTGGGAGCTCCAAACCTTTATTGGGAATTCCAAATAATCCCTCCCCATCCCACATTCCCTGCTTTGGCACTCCAGGGGTGGCTGCTCTTCCCTGGATCCAGGAATGGAGCAGGATGAGCTCAGCCAGGCCTGCCAGCCCCATCCTCCCTGAAACCGAGCAGGATGAACCCCCAGATGTCAATTTTGGGGGGATTTTCTCCTGGAAATTGTTCCTAAAAGCAAATTTCCCCCTGCCCCAGGGGACTCAAAGCCAATCCCACACACCCTGAGCCCCCTGAGCCTCCTTCCACCCAAATCCACAGAGCTGCAGGAAAAGGGAAAACAAAACCAGCTCCCCAGAGCTGTGTGGGGAAGCAAGAGATTCCCACAAATCCTCAGATCTACACCCCTGGATAAGTGGGGGTTCCCTCACCTTTCCAGGGGGGATTTCAGCCTGTCCAAGACCTCAGAAACACAGCCCACATTTCCTCTTAAATCCTGGAATTAGAGGAATAACCCCTTTTCCAGACAGAGCCTATCAAAAAATATGGGGGAAAGAGAGGGAAAAATACAAATATCCCTCAGGAAAAGGTGATTTTTCCACCACACACAGCAGGAGGGCCCTGACAGGGATCTGCCAGCAATGGAAACGTCACCTTTGGACAGGATTTTTATCTGCTGTCAAATTAAATCCATGGCACATTTAATCAGGGGAGGCAGAGCCAGATCCAGTGTCTCCAGGGAAGTTTTATGGGAAGCAGGAAGATGGATTGGAGGCTGCAGGGATGCTGAAGGGAGGACACAAAAAAGAGTTTCCCCCATGGAAAAATATCAGGATTGTGCAAAGATGAACTGTGTCAGCTTTTAAATTTATTTCTTTTCCAAGCAGAAAGAAACAAATGTTTTTTCTTGTCGATGGTTCTGCCCCAAAACAGGACACAAAATTCCTGATGTGCTTCAAGCAGGAGGGAAAAAAATGGAGATGAGGGGGGAGAATATCCTGTCAGATGGAGTTTGGGAGGAGGTTTGGAATATTTGGGTGAATCCCTGTGGGAGCAGGATTTTTTCCTTGCTCCTTCCAGCAGCACCCACTGGGAGGGCTCTGGAGCAGCCCCCAGGTCCCACCTCTGGAAAATGTTTTGGATTCAGAGCATTCTTCCACAGGGACAAAAATCCCAACATTGGAGCAGCCAAGGAATGCTGGGGAGCTGTGGCAAAGTGGGAAAGAAATAAAATTAACTAGGGGGCAAAAAAAAAACCAAATCTGACCAGAAGGAAAAGCACAGAGAAAAATTCTTTGGTGCCTGCAAATCCAAACAGCCTCTGGGAGAGAAGCAGCAGAATTTATCTTTATTTTGGAGATAAAGACGAGGCTAAAATTCCTGTTGAACATGATCCAAGAAGGCAGATAATGCCCAGATTACGTCTCCAAAGTTTTATCACATTAAACTGGAGGAGAAAGGGGAGGGGCAGCTCCTGGGGATGGAGATTCGGGTTCCAGAGAGGCACATTTGGGTTTTGGGGAGGGAGATTTGGGTTTCAGTGATGAAAATTTGGGTTCCAGAGAGGGATATTTGAGTCAAGGGATGGAGATTTGTGTTCCAGGGATTGAAATTTGGGTTCTAGGGAGGGAGATATGGGTTCCAAGGATGGCGATTTGGGTCCTGAGGGGTCAGATTTGGGTTCCAGGGAGGGGGATTTGGGTTCCAGAGAGGCAGATTTGGGTTTTGGGGAGAGAGATTTGAGTTCCAGGGATGAAGATTTGGGTTCCAGGGGTTGAGATTTGGGTTCAGAGGATGGAGATTTGTGTTCCAGGGAAAGAGATTTGCATTCCAGGGCTGGAGTTGACTCCAATCTCTGGGATGTTTAATGTGCAGATTGATCGGGGCTTTCACAGTGAGGAGTTTAAGGAATCAACATCTGGAAAGAAAAACCTCTGGAGTAATTGGAGCTGGCTGCAAGCAAAGGCAGCAGAAGGTCAGGGGGTTGAATGTGGCCAAAAAGTGATGAGGGGAGCTGGAAAGGGGCCGGGTTAGTGCAGCACCAGAGGATTTCCTCTGTGAGGAAGGCTGTGAGGGAGGAAGGATCCTGTCCCACACTGATGGGTGATTCACAGAGATGGATTCTGGTGGATTCTCCTGGGAAAAAAAAATCTAAATCTCAGCTTCATGCCCTCTTTGTCCAGCCCAGGGAGCAGTTAAGGGAACACTTAGCTCACCCTGATTTGGGGGATTCCACACCCAGCCCCAGTTAAACATCTTTTTAAACACTGTTTAATGGCCTTGGTGTTTCTCAGAGCCTGGCATAACAGAAACCATTCGGGAAAAGCATTTCTGAGGGTTTTCCCTACTTTTGATGGAGCTGGGGTGAAAATGCCTGGCACAGGTTCTCTGGTAACCTGCTGGTGACAGGGACACTCCGTGGCAGAACCAGTTAGGAATGAGATTAAATCACCCAGGGCTGTGCAGCCAGGAGTGATCCCAGCTGCAGGCCCAGCTGTGCATCCAAGCCCACATCTGGAACAGCTCTGCACCTTCTCTGAGGAAGAGATCCAGCAGGTCTGGCACTATGGGACAGCAAAGCCACAGAAAGGCAGATTTAATCCAGACTGCGTAGCAGATTTAATCCAGACTCCACAGCAGATTTAATCCAGACTTCACATCAAACCAACCTCAGCTCAGCCCATGCAGAAGCCCAATCACAATCCAGTGGTTGGGATCATCCTTTGGGCTCGGAGCAGCACCAGGTTCCTGGTGCAGGAACGTTCAGAGATGCCAAACCCCTCAGCTGAGCATCCTCAGATCCTCCCTGGGCCAAACCTGGAGCTGCTTCACCTCCCAGTTCATTCCCAGCAGCCCTGGGACCCCCCCAGGCCTGGTTTTACAAACTGAACCCCAGAGGGTCAGGGGGTGGCCTGACCCCTGGAATTTTCACCCCACCAAAGCTGAGCTGCTCTCCCTGAGCTCTTCCCACCGCTTTCAATCCAGGGTGCCTCAATCCAAGGAGGAAACCTTTGGAAAAATGGGAGCTGGTGGAAACAGAGGCAGGTCTGGGGATTACAAAGGGGGGCTACACATCCACCCACCCCATAAAATCTCCATTTCCATGGATTTCCCTGTGATCAGCCACTGGCACTCAGGAGCCAATCTGAGCAGCACAATCCTGGTTTGTTCCAAACACAGCAGCCACGGGAATGCTGCATCCCATAGCCCAGCACCTGGGATGCTCTGACAGAGCCAAACCTGCTCCCGCTGCCAGGAGCACAAATTTCCAGCAGAGCCCTCCGGGAGCACACACCGGGAGCTGCTGGAATCACATCCCGGGGAGCTGCACGAGGAAGGAGCCCTGGGAAGCTGCCAGTGGGGGCAGGGAGGGGATGGCAGAACACCCTGGCAGAGAAGCAGAAACCCGGGAATGGGAATGGGAATGGGAATGGGAATGGGAATGGGAATGGGAACGGGGATGGGAATGGGAATGAGAATGGGAATGGGAATGGGAACGGGAATGGGAATGGGAATGGGAATGGGAATGGGAATGGGAATGGGAACGGGAATGGGAACGGGAATGGGGATGGGAATGAGAATGGGAACGGGAATGGGAATGGGAATGGGAACGGGAACGGAAACGGAAACGGGAACGGGAATGGGAATGGGAACGGGAATGGGGATGGGAATGGGAATGGGAACGGGAATGGGAATGGGAACGGGAACGGGAATGGGAACGGGAATGGGGATGGGAATGAGAATGGGAACGGGAATGGGAATGGGAACGGGAACGGGGACGGGAATGGGAATAGGAATGGGAATGGGAATGGGAACGGGAACGGGGATGGGAATGGGAATGGGAACAGGAATGGGAATGGGAACGGGAATAGGAATGGGAATGGGAATGGGAATGGGAATGGGAATGGGAACGGGAACGGAAACGGGAATGGGAATGGGAACGGGAATGGAAATGGGGATGGGAATAGGAATGGGAATGGGAATGGGAATGGGAACGGGAAAGGGAAAGGGAAAGGGTATGGGAATGAGAATGGGAATGGGAATGGGAATGGGAATGGGAATGGGAATGGGAATGGGAATGGGAATGGGAATGGGAACAGGAATGGGAATGCGAACTGGAATGGGAATGGGAACGGGAATGGGAATGCGAACTGGAATGGGAATGGGAACGGAAATGGGAACGGGAATGGGAATGGGATTAGGAATGGGAATGGGAACAGGAATGGGAATGGGAAAGAGAAAGGGAATGAGAACGGGAACGGGAACTGGAACGGGAACGGGAATGGGAACGGGAGCTCGCCGTGCTGTCCCTGCCACCATCCCTGTGCCCGGGCTGGTGAATCCCCTCCTGCCTGCTCCAGCTGGGAGCGCTGGCTGCGCTTGGAAAGCAAAATCCCTGGGAAACACTGACCCCCCTCCCGGGAACACCCCGACCCATCCAGCGGCAGCGCCGCCACGTCACAAGGAGCCACCAGTGCCCTTGGTGACTCCCGTTCCGCCCAGAGCCCTTCCCGGGGCTCTCCCGGCCCCGCAGAGCTCCCTTTGGCTGGAATCCCATGGGATCAGCGGAGCCACCGCCAGGGCGCTTCCGTCTGAGCAGGAGCCGCTCTGGGATCCCTGAAACCCCCGGGGCTCAGCCCTGCTCCCTGATTCCATGGACTGGGAGGTGGCGGGGAGAGCTGGGGATGAATGTCAGGATCTTTGGGGTCCCCCATCCTCCCTGCTGCATTTCCCTGCTGCTGCTTTCCTCAGCCTCTCCCGAACACTGCAGACACTTGGGAATTTCCCTGATCCATCTTTATTCCAGAGGGAGGCTGCTGAGCCCCAGTCACTGCCCCAAGCTTCCTGGTGTGGAATCCTAATGGAATGGTTTGGGTTGGGAAGGACCTTAGAGCCCATCCCATTCCCGAGGGCAGGAACATGGGACACAGCAGGAATGGGGATGAGCCCCAAACCCATCCCATTTCTAGGGCAGGGATTTGGGACACAGCAGGAATGGGGATGAGCCCCAAACCCATCCCATTCCTGAGGGCAGAGATTTGGGACAGGGCAGGAATTGGGATGAGCCCCAAACCCATCCCATTCCTGAGGGCAGAGATTAGGGACAGGGCAGGAATGGGGATGAGCCCAAGCCTATCCCATTCCTGAGGGCAGGGATTTGGGACACAGCAGGAATTGGGATGAGCCCCAAACACATCCCATTCCTGAGGGCTGGGATTTGGGACACAGCAGGAATTGGGATGAGCCCCAAACACATCCCATTCCCAAGGGCAGGGACACCTCCCAGTACCTCTGGCTGCTCCAAACCCATCCAAGCTGACCTTGCACAGTTCCAGAGGCACCCACAGCTCCATTGGGCACCCTGTGCTGGGGCCTCAGCACCTGCTGCATCCCTGATCCATTTATATCACCCCACAGAGCACATCAGCTCCAAGGAGCAGGAATGTGCTGGGTTGGATTTGGGGTTCATTCCCTGTTTTCCCCTTGTTTTCCAGAAAAGTCAGGACAGGGCTGGATCTCCTCACACATCCTCCCTCACAAGCTGCTGGCTTGTAACTCATTCCATGAGTTACATCCACATGGGGGGTTTTGGGAAGGGAAATTCCACCTGGGATGTAGCTCATCTGCCACTCCAGGATGTGTGGAAGCAGGAAGGGACTGAGGAATGGCTCCTTTGGGATCACAGGCACAGACTCCAAAGCAAATCCCTCTCCAAGGCTTGACATGAAAGCAGCACTTTGGGGGCCTGGTGTTCAGAGCTGCTTTTCCCCAGGATCCTGGCCAGGAATGAGAGGAATTCCACGTGGGTGGCAGGGATGTGGTGGGGCTGGGAGCCAAATGTCTGGGAAGAGGCATCTCCCTCTGAGTATCCTTATTCCAAAGGCTTCCAGAGCCACTTGGTACCGGGGGATAAATACAGGATTCTCCCAGCAGAGCCAGGAGCCATCCCTGCCATCCCAGAGGAATAAATCCAGGATTCTCCCAGCAGAGCCAGGAGCCATCCCTGCCATCCCAGAGGGATAAATCCAGGGTTTATCCAACAGCCAGGAGCCATCCCTGCCATCCCAGTGGGATAAATCCAGGATTTGCCCAACAGCCAGGAGCCATCCCTGCCATCCCAGTGGAATAAATCCAGGATTTGCCCAACAGCCAGGAGCCATCCCTGCCATCCCAGAGGAATAAATCCAGGATTTGCCTAACAGCCAGGAGCCATCCCTGCCATCCCAGAGGAATAAATCCAGGGTTTATCCAACAGCCAGGAGCCATCCCTGCCATCCCAGAGGGATAAATCCAGGGTTTATCCAACAGCCAGGAGTCATCCCTGCCATCCCAGTGGGATAAATCCAGGATTTGCCCAACAGCCAGGAGCCATTCCTGCCATCCCAGAGGAATAAATCCAGGATTTGCCCAACAGCCAGGAGCCATCCCTGCCATCCCAGTGAGATAATCTCAGCCACTTGTCTGAAAAAGGCACAAAAGCTTTGTGTTGTTGAGTTGCTGGTGGGAATTTGGTTCCCCAGGAAAAAAAAAAAAATCAGTGAAGAGTCTCTTTTTATTTTACAGAACTGCCACAGATGTTGTGGTTGGGATTTTTTTTTTATTCTATTTTGTAGAAGTGCCTGGTTTGTGTCATGTTTGTTGGAACCTGCTTGGCTCACCCAGACTGAGGCTCCAGAAATGTTCAAAGGGATCTGGAGAGGGGAAGGGAAGGGGAGGGAAGGGAAGGGAAGGGAAGGGAAGGGAAGGGAAGGAAGGGAAGGAAGGGAAGGGAAGGGAAGGGAAGGGAAGGGAAGGGAAGGGAAGGGAAGGGAAGGGAAGGGAAGGAAGGGAAGGGAAGGGAAGGGAAGGGAAGGGAAGGGAAGGAAGGGAAGGGAAGGAAGGAAGGGAAGGGAAGGGAAGGGAAGGGAAGGGAGGAAGGGACCTTGCACTATCCCAGTTGCTCACCTAGAGAGGAGAAGCTCCAGGAGAGCTCAGAGCCCCTGGCAGGGCCTGAAGGGGCTCCAGGAGAGCTGCAGAGGGACTGGGGACAAGGCAGGGAGGGACAGGACCCAGGGAATGGCTCCCAGTGCCAGAGGGCAGGGCTGGCTGGGATCTTGGGCAGGAATTGTTCCCTGGCAGGGTGGGCAGGGCTGGGATGGAATTGCCAGAGCAGCTGTGGCTGCCCCTGGATCCCTGGCAGTGCCCAAGGCCAGGCTGGACATTGGGAGCAGCTGGGACAGTGGGAGTGTCCCTGACATGACTGGGGTGGCACTGGAGGGGATTTAAGATCCCATCCAAACCATTCCCATGACCTTATTGGAGAAGTGGATGCAGCCTGGAGAGGAATTTAAGCATCTGGTAATGTTTATTTCAGAGCAGAAATGAAAGGTGAGATGGGAAGATTGTGATCCAAAATCTATTTGTGTGGAGCAGGAGAGCAAGGAACACGCTCTGGGCAGATCCCACAGCAAACAGGATCAGGGCTCTGTGTTCCCAGCCCAAAGCACCCTCCAGGTTCTCCTGTGGACAAATTCTCCTGAGAACATCAGGTTTGGGACACCCCGCCCCAGGGCACCTCTCCTGAGGTGACATTCACCCTTGTCCCAGGGAACAGGGACAGGAGCAGAGGGAACAGCCTCACCTGGGCCAGGGGAGCTCAGGGGGGATTTTGGGAACAGCTCCTCCTGGAAAGGGCTGTCCAGCCAGGGCAGGGGTGGAATCCTCATCTCTGGAGGGATTTAACAGCCCTGTGGACCCTTGGGGACAATGTCAGTGCTGACCTTGGCAGTGCTGGGTTAGACCTTGGCCTCCCTGATCTTTGCCAAGCAGAAGGATTCTGTGATTCCAAGACACACAAGAAAGAAATCCTGAAAGCCAGCTCGTGTTTTGAGCTTTTTCACAGATTTTGGCTGCTCTTGCCTTGTTCTGGTTTCCAAGGGTTGGGGCAGAACCTCTGGAGTTCCCTGGGGACAGTAATGTGGATTCAGCCTGAAACCTGAGCCCCACTGGGCACAAAGCCTCGTGTTCCTGAGCAGGAATTAACTGCAAACCATCCCTGCCAAGAGGAAACCTCCAGCTCAGCCAGCAGCAGAAGGAGCCATTCCCATCCCAGCTGCATCCTCAGCCCATGTCTGGAAGGAAAATATTGGATTAGGGGGATTGAAGGGAAATCCCTGTCTGGGCCTCAGTTTCCCAAAGAAACAGCTCAGCTCAAAAGCCTAAAACTCACAAAAACTCCTGGTTCCAGCAGGATTTTAGAATTTTGCCAAAAAAAAAAAACGCTCTCTGACCCAAATTCCTTCTCTCCCCCCTCTCCCAGCTGCTCCCTGGTGCCACTGCAGGTCCCTGCCAGCCTCTCCTTGAGCCAGGTGTGGTGATTTGTCACAGCCTGGGCTGATGAGCCCTGTCATTATCCAATTACCCTGAAATCGCTTTGAGCCGGCCAAAATGCAAATCAAGGTGTTAATTCCCGGCGTCTAAAAATAGCCAGCAGAGCCGGGGATGTTTGCAGGAGACACAGGTGAGGGAATAAAGGGAAAAAAACCCCACATTTCAATCAGGTTCAGTCCTTCAAATCCCAGCTGATTTCCTCTGCAATTCCTCCAGGATGCTCCAAAGTGGGGGAAATCCCAATTCCAATCCCTCCTCCTGCTGCCCCCCAAATTCCCTGTCCTGGCAGGGGATTGTGCCCATTCCCAGGAAATTCCATCTGTGGGGGGTTTTAAAGGGATCAAATCCCGGATTTATCGACCTTGAGCTGCAAAGCTGTGACATTCCTGGCAAAAATCCCTCCTGCCCTGCCTGAGGAATATCCCACAGATTGTTTCATGCCAGGATTGGCAGCTGGAGGGAACATTTCCATACAGAGACCTCATCTCACATTCCCAAAATGAGCTCCTGCCCTATTTAAAGGTGTAGGAGGGGATGGGACACAGCTGGATCCAGGGGGGTGGTCCTGGGGTGGATCTTGGGGTCCAGCAGGCACCTCAAGCACTTCCAAACATCTCCAGGGCTGTTGTTTGAACGGAAGGCTGAGGATGTGTGGGGTGGGATGCCAGGATCATCCAGCAGCTCCTCCTGCCAGGAGAGCTTGGATCAGACCTGGAGAGATCCACAGGCTGTGAGAGAAGGGGGGTGACTCCTGCCTCTGTCACCAGGCTTTCCCAAAAAGTCAAGAGTAACAGAATCCTGGAACGGTTTGGGATGGGAGGAACCTTAAATCCCATCCATGGCAGGGACACTCCCACTGTCCCAGCTGCTCCCAATGTCCAGCCTGGCCTTGGGCACTGCCAGGGATCCAGGGGCAGCCACAGCTGCTCTGGCAATTCCATCCCAGCCCCTTCCCAATATCCAGCCCTGCTCTCAGTTTAAAGGCTCCCTGTCCCTCCATGGGCCAAATCCAGAGAGAAATCCCATGGCAAGGCCAAGAATCCCCATCCATGGTGGGAACAGTCCTCAGGTTTCCCTCTGGAATTCATTGCAGGGAGGAAATTGGGTGGGAGCTTTATCAGGTGCAGCTGCTCCAATTCCCCATCCCAGCGACTCTGCAGCAATGGGAGAGGGTTACAAAAAATGAGGGAGGCAGGATCCACTCAGAAGGTTTGGATTTGATCTAACAGGGAATTCTGGGATGGGTTTTGTCTCATTATAATTATCATTATAATTATCATTGTTTTGTTCCAGGCAGCAGCTCAGGCTCCCCATTATTTTTAATTGGCTTCATTCCTCGTTAGATTGAACACAGATTCGTCAGCAGGCACAATTCCTCACAGAATGCAAATCCAGGCACCAAATGTCCAGGCTCCAGCAGTCCTGGATAAACACAGAGTGTTTCTATAGTGGGAAACCTTCCCTTCAGGAATTCCCTGTCCTCTGGGATGAGGGACACAGGCCAAGCTGTCCTGTCCCCAGCACAGGGATGGATTCAGCTCAGCAAAAACAATTGGAGGGCAGGAAGTAGGTGGGAATAGGAGGGACACAATTCCCAAAGGTGCATTCCCACTGCCAATTGTCCTGGAGCAGGTAAATAACAGGGAATGTTGGCTCAGCTGCTGTGCATAACCACTGGGGCTCAGGAAATGCTGGAATTCCTGGAGCATGAATTCTGCTCTTTGCCTCCAATCCTGAACAATGGCCTGAAAATCCTTAGAGCCCAGATATGCCCAGATATCCATCACTCCCACCAGGCCCCAGAGCAGGACAAGGAGTTGTATCCAGCCAGTCCCACTGGGATTTCAGCCTTCTTTGTCCTAAAGGGCTTCCTGTCCTTGGAAAGCAAGGGAAAGGGGCCAGGAGCTAAAAAAGGTGGGAAGAAACACGTGGAGGACGCTCGGGTGAGGAGGATTTGTGGAGCCGTGGAGAGAGAGGGTGGGAGAAATAGGAAGAGGTGGGAATGAGGATGGGGAGGGGTTGTTTATGTCCAGGAATGCAGAGGATTCTGAAATAGGACTTGGGTTTTCCAGGGAAGCAGGAGGGGCCTCACTGTGTCCATGGAGTGAGGCAGGAGCACTTTCTGGGATGAGCCTTGGGAGCAGCAGCTTGGCACAGGGGATAGATCCTCTTTATTTTGGGTATCCAGGAAAGCTCAGTGAGGATTTGGGACCCACTGAGGACCCTCCACAGCTCAGGGCTGGCACCTGAGGACAAAAGTAGTCACCTGGCCACTCGGGTGTGGCTGTTCCCTAAAATCCCTGTCAACCACCAGGGCTTGGTGCCTTTGGGCCGTTCATTTTCCAGGTGAAATCCCAATCCTGGTGTAATTTTTGGGTGCTTTACTCACATCACAGAGGCTGACTCACAGGGTGCAAAAAAATCCCAAACAAACCACATTTGGGGTTTTCCTGGTAAATCCTGGGGTCTGTAACCACGCTGTAGGAATGGAAAATTCCTGTAAGAGCCGTTGGGGGGAAAAATAAATAAAAAATGGGAATTGGGATATAATCAGAGGCTGTTTCCAGGCTCCAGCCCAAATTCCAACACCTCGGGCAGGCAGTTGCTCATTTCTGCACTGCCAAACCCAGGAGCACAGCACAGTGGGGTCATTATTGGGGCTGGGGCAGGCTGGGAGGCGGGATTGAGCCCTTCCCACCTGGAATGCTGAGGATTGCTGATGCAGGGATTGTTGCTGCAGGCAGGGGTTTTTGCAGGCAGGGGTTGCTGCTGCAGGCAAGGATTGGTGCTGCAGGCAGGGATTGGTGCAGGCAAGAATTGCTGGTGCAGGCAGAGATTGGTGCAGGCAGGGATTCTTGCTGTTGCAGGCAGGGATTGCTGTTGCAGGCAGGGATTGCTGCTGCAGGGATTGCTGCTGCAGGCAGGGATTGGTGCAGGCAGGGATTGTTGCTGCAGGCAGGGATTGCTGTTGCAGGCAGGGATTGCTGCAGGCAGGGATTACTGCAGGCAGGGGTTACTGCTGCAGGCAGGGGTTACTGCTGCAGGCAGGGATTGCTGCAGGCAGGGATTGGTGCTGCAGGCAGGGATTGCTGCAGGCAGGGGTTGGTGCAGGCAGGGATTGGTGTTGCAGGCAGGGGTTACTACTGCAGGGATTACTGCAGGCAGGGATTGTTGCTGCAGGCAGGGATTGTTGCTGCAGGCAGGGATTGCTGCAGGCAGGGATTGTTGCAGGCAGGGGTTATTGCTGCAGGCAGGGATTGTTGCTGCAGGCAGGGATTGTTGCTGCAGGCAGGGATTGCTGCAGGCAGGGATTGTTGCAGGCAGGGGTTATTGCTGCAGGCAGGGATTGCTGCAGGCAGGGATTGTTGCAGGCAGGGGTTATTGCTGCAGGCAGGGATTGCTGCAGGCAGGGATTGTTGCTGCAGGCAGGGATTGTTGCTGCAGGCAGGGATTGCTGCAGGCAGGGATTGGTGGCCCACTGTGGGAAATGGGGTGAAAAGGGAGAGATTTGGGGCTCTGTGGCCATCCAGGAAGGGATTCCTGAGCTGCTCCCAGCAGGATGGGATTTGTTCCTACTGCAGACTGAGGGTTGGGATATCCAGCTGCTGAATTAGGGGGTGAAACACTTGGAGCAGAGGCAAGCAGGGTTTTAAAAACACATTCCCCAAGCCCAAACAGAGGGATGCTTCCTGGAATTCAGGCCAGCCAGACATCACTGGGGCTGGGGAAATATTTCTGGGAGCCTCTAGGGCTTTGGCATTTGCCTGTGGCTCTAAGGGCAATGTGAGGATGTCCAAATCCTGCTGCTGCTCCAGCGATGGATCCATGGAGTCTGGCCTGGCAGGAGCTGGATAAAAACATCCAGGATGTCCTTAGGAAGGGCAAGAGCAGCCCTGCCAGATCTGCCAACACGGGCATTCCCAGGAATCCCTCTGGAAAGGAGCTGTGGGGGAGGGTCAGGGCTGCTTCCACTGCCCACTCTGGGAGGGGATGGATCTCACAGCTGGAACAGCAGCTCTGGCTCACTGGGGACACTGGTGGGGATGGGAACATTGGTGGGATGTGAGGTGACAACAGCTCAGCCAAAATCCTGGAATGGTTTGGGTTGGAAGGACCTTTAACCCCAACCAGTGCCACCCCAGGGACACCTCCCACTGTCCCAGCTGCTCCCAGTGTCCAGCCTGCCCTTGGGCACTGCCAGGGATCCAGGGGCAGCCACAGCTGCTCTGCAATTCCATCCCAGCCCTGCCCACCCTGCCAGGGAACAATTCCTGCCCAAGATCCCAGCCAGCCCTGCCCTCTGGCACTGGGAGCCATTCCCTGTGTCCTGTCCCTCCCTGCCTTGTCCCCAGTCCCTCTGCAGCTCTCCTGGAGCCCCTCCAGGCCCTGCCAGGGGCTCTGAGCTCTCCTGGAGCTTCTCCTCTTCAGGGGAGCACCCCCAGGTTGTACTGGAATCATCCATGGATGTGCTGGGATGATCCAGAGCCATACTAGGATCATTCAGGGCTGTACTGGGATGGTCCAGGCCATGCTAGGATCATCCATGGCTGTACTGGGATCATCCATGGGTGTGCTGGGATGGTCAAGGTTGTACTGGGACCATCCATGGCTGTACTGGGATCATCCATGGGTGTGCTGGGATCATCCATGAGTTGGCTGAGATTATCTGTGGGTGTGCTGGGATGGTCCAGGGCTGTACTGGGATTATCCAGGCTGTACTGGGATAGTTCTGGCTGTACTGGGATCATCCAGGGCTGTACTGGGATGTTTCAGGCTGTACTGGAATTATTCACGGGTGTACTGGGATCATCCAGGGCCATACTGGGATCATCCATGGGTGTGCTGGGATGGTCCAGGCTCCTCAGCATCACTGCAGTTGCCATGGAAACCATTCCTTAGCCACACCTTGACGGGTCCAGGACCTCTCCCTCCACTCCCAAACAGTCCCTGGAGCATTTGGCACCAAGAACTCAGGCCAGGCCCTGGGCAGACAATGTTTAAATGACTTTATTTTTTATCTTTTCCTCATTTTATAAATGGGCACAGCACAGAAATAATTAAAAAAAATAGACAGTACCATTACAGTGCTAGATCCATTGGCAAAGATTATTTTTAGAGTCTTTTTTTTTCTTTTTTTTTTTTTTGTCATTATTTTTAAAGTTTTGGCCATTGAGTAAGAACAAAAACAATTAACAAACATTTTCTTTTCCTTTCCTTTTCGAAACAGACACTATGAAGCCATTTCAGTACTAAACTCTAGGAGAGTTATGTACATACAAAAAAAAAGTTCTGTTTAAGATATGTCTCCTATTAAAAATATTTACATGCATTTTTTTCCCTCCCGGATTCATTGAAAGCTCCAACATTTGTAGTGTTCCAGATCTTTGTTTTGTTCTCCTACTGGGATTGGAAATCAGCTCAGAAAAAAAAGTGAAGTTGGAATTACTTCAATCTTCTGGAAAGGGAGATTTTTTTTAAATTTTATTTTTGGGATGTTTATCAATGGAATATTTTTTTGTCTTTTTTTAAAATTATTTTATTTTTAATTTATACAAGAAGGTTCGATGTTTATTTACAGGAGGAGCAGTGGGTGATGGTTTATCCTGGAGATGTGGTGGTGAGAGAGAAGGGGGGGATTTTAAAAAGTTTTTCTATCAAACTGCAATGGGTTCCTGTTTTTCGGGAGTCTGGTTTGATTGTCAGCTGGGCTGGGGTCACTTTGGCCAGGGGGACCCTCAAGGGGGGAAATTGCTGCAGGAAAAATCCCTGGCACCCTGGAGGCCTTGGGAGAAGCACTGGGATGTGGGGTGTGAAAAAATCGGGGTTGTTTCACCCAAAAATCCAAATAATGGGAAAGAAAAACCAGAAATGAAGAGTTTGCACGCTGCAGGCTGAGGCAGAGATGGGGGAGCTGCCAGCAGGAGCCTGGGGGGGCTCAGGGGGCTCAGGGGGCTCAGGATCTATCCCAGGATCCCAGCCCGGATCTGCTCCGGCCCTGGCAGCGGCAAAAGGATCCCGATCCCAACCCCGGCTCATCCTCACCAAGGACACTGGGACTGGGACCGGCAGGACTGGGACCAGCGGGACCGGGATCACTGGGACTGGGACCACTGGGACTGGGGTCACTGGGACCGGGATCACTGGGACTGGGACCACTGGGACTGGGGTCACTGGGACTGGGACCAGTGGGACTGGGACCGGCGGGACTGGGACCAGCGGGACCGGGATCACTGGGACTGGGACCACTGGGACTGGGGTCACTGGGACTGGGATCACTGGGACTGGGACCACTGGGACTGGGGTCACTGGGACTGGGACCAGTGGGACTGGGACCAGTGGGATTGGGACCAGCGGGACCGGGATCACTGGGACTGGGATCACTGGGACTGGGACCACTGGGACTGGGATCACTGGGACTGGGACCAGTGGGATTGGGACCAGCGGGACTGGGACCAGCGGGACCGGGATCACTGGGACTGGGATCAGTGGGACTGGGACCAGCGGGACTGGGGTCACTGGGACTGGGACCAGTGGGACTGGGATCAGCGGGACTGGGACCAGTGGGACTGAGATCAGCGGGACTGGGATCACTGAGACTGGGATCACTGGGGCTGGGATCAGCAGGACTGGGATCACTGGGGCTGGGATCACCCGGGCTGGGATTGGAGTGGGATCGGGAGGGATGTGAAGGGCAGGAAGGAGAGGGAGGAGCAGCAGGAAATGGAGAGATGGAATCCCACATCCCTTGGGCCAAGGTTCAAGGGGAAAACCTGCATGCCTTGGACAGGGAATGAGGGGGAATCCTGCATCACTTGGGATCCCAAATCCTTTGGGACAGGGAATTCCACATTCCTTGGGCAGGGAATCCTGCATCCCTTGGGGCAGGGGCTGAGGGGAATCCCAAATCCTTTGGGACAGGGATCAAGGCTGAATCCAACATTCCTCAGGACAGGAAATCCCGCATCTCTTGGGGCAGGGAATCCCACATCCCTTGGGCAGAGAATGGGGCTGAATCCTACATTCCCTAGGACTGGAGCTGAGGGCTGCAGAGCCCAGCACATGGTGCTGGAGGACAAATCCTCCTCCCTTTCCTCATTTTTCTACTCCTTTTCCTCCTCCTCCTCAGGAGCAGAGCTCCCAGCCCCGAGCCCATCTATACATCTCTACATATACATTAATTACATACACATATATACACACACAGACACACCCAGCCCTGCTCCTGGGGAGCCCAGGGAGCTCATTCCCACCCAACCTTCCTGGGCTGAAAGCTCAGAGCCTGGCAGAACACCTTGGAGCCCAGAAAAAATCATGACAAGGGTGGTTATGGGAGAAAAAGGGAATTAAAAATCCATTCCTGTTCTCTGCTGATGGGTTTGCTCCTGTGGAAGCCTCTGAGCTGGTGATTCACGGCAGGGAGAGCTCGGAATTCTGGAGCTGGAGATGAGGCAAAGGAACAGGACAGGGATTGTCAGGGAAATGGGGGAGGGAGTGGGGGAATTTGAGGCAAAGCAGCCCATCCTGGCTGCCATCCAGCCCCAGCCATCCCCTGAGCCATCTCCTTCCCAGCAGCTGGGTCCCCCCAGCATGGCTCATTACAGAAAGGTCCAAAATCAGAGAGATTTTTGGAGCAAAGGGACAACTCCATCCCAACACAGGGACCTGGTGCTTTTTATGGAAAAGTCCAAAATCAGAGAGATTTTTGGAGCAAAGGGACAACTCCCACACAAAACCCACACAGGGCTGGGTCCTGCTGCTGCTGGGCCCCTTCCATGTCCTGCCCTTCCCAAACTCCCCATTCCAGCCCTGGTTTGGGCTCTCTGCTTTCCCTTCCCTCTGCAGATAGATGTGCTCCAGGAGTTCCTGGATATTCTCCATCATTCTCCTGCTGCAATTCCAGCAGGGAGAGCCCCAAGGCTGGCACAGCTGGCAGAGCAGCCCACACCACCCTGCAGTTCCAGAAACTCCTAAAATTATCCAGCTGGAGCAGCCAAGAGTCTCCCTGCAGCTCCAGCACATCACACGCGCGCAGGAACATGCGGAAAAGCCGTGGAAAATCCCTCGGGGAGCACAGCTGGAAGGACCAGCACATCTGGGCACTGCTCCAGCTGCTCCTGGCTGGGATCACCATGAGGGATCCCCACATCAGAGGGGACGATGGCAGGCTCAGCTTTGGGAAGGGACGATGCTGGAGACACTGGGGTTCAATCAGCAGCTGGGCTGGGGGTGGCTCCTCCTTCCTCTTCCCACCAGGAATCCCCGAAAAGCCCCGGAGCAGGAGTGGCTGCAGGAGGGAGCAGCTGCCTCCACCAACCCTCGGGGTTTCATCCATCCCTGCTCATGGAGAAATGACATTATCCAGGATTTTTTTGGGATATGGGCTTTCCCAAAATTTCCTGCCCGTGTTCAGCTCCATCCCAACTCCTTGAGGGAGGCACAGGATCAAATCCTCCAGCACAAGACTTTTCTTCCCTTCAAGCATCAACTCGTGGAGCTGAGGTGACACAAGAGGCTCTGACATCATTAACACCACAAAAAGTGGTTTTTGGGTTTTCCAAACCCAAAAAATTCTCCTGGAGCTCACATCCCTCTCCAGACAGAGAGCAGAAGCGTGGAAGCAGGAGATAAACAATAAATTATTTGATCACTTCTGATTAGCAGTTTAATTGCCTTCACCTTTTTTTTTTTTATTGTGTTTATCTCATATTTTAATTACTGTCAAAGTCCTGCCCAGGCTCCTCTCACCCTCCCACCTCCAGCTTTCCTCACTCCTGAAGCTGTGACGGATTTAAGTGCCAGGATTACAACCTAACACCAGCTGAGAGGGACGAGGTTAAGCTTGAGTGAGTAAAAAAATTGTATTATGGAACTTCAGACTATTAAATAGTGGAAAAAATGGAATGAAGAAGATTAAGGAGGCAGCTCTGAAAAGCAGCATTAAAAAGATTAAGCTGGGAGGGTTGGTTATTTTTTTTTTTTTAAAGCAAGCTCTAAAGATTAAATCCAGGCTTTCCCAAAAGATGAGGATTTTGGGTGGCCTTGGTGACCTTGATTTCGGCCACTCCCCTTTGTGTGAGCCCAAAATCCTAAAATCATCAAATCCAGGAGTCCAAACTCCCTCAGGAGCAGTGCAAAGTGGCTCTGGGTTGGCACCAGGCTCCTTCTGAGAGTGTTCCCTCCTTTGGAGCACCATTCATCCTCATCCTCATCCTCATCCTCCCTCCAGGATGGACACAGAAATGGTCACTCCCAGCACCACCCCACAAACATCCAACAGACTCCAACATCCCAAGCTCCTGAACCACCAGGATTTTGAGGCTGACAGCTAAAAAATGAGGATTTAGAGCCGATCCATGCCCAGAGCTCTGTTCTCTATCCCAAAGTAAAGCCAGGTTGTCATTTTGGGTTGTATCCCAAGGAAAAGCAGCCCAAAGCTCCCAACTTCCGAACCCCCAAATCCCACCCAAGCATCTCAGTGCATTGAGAAATTCCAGGGACTTCATTTCCTTCCATACCTCTCTTACTGTGGGTGTACAGGAGTGGAGATATATATTTTTATATATATTTAAAATATTCATATGGCCTCAAATCCCTTCCACAATGAAGCTCTTCTGTTTTGTAACCCCCACCAGGGCCATAAAACCCTAAACCCACCAACACCCCTCAGGGGCCAAAGTGTCCCTGGTTCTGTGCAGATTAATGCACAAAGCAATGATTTTCCCCCCAAATTTTCCCATTTAAATTGCTCCAAGAGTAAATCCAAAGTCTCCACTGGACCCCACCAAGATCACGACCACCATGACAACAAAGCTCCACAAACAGGGCTCCAGCTGATTAAGAGCCACCTCATTGGAACACCTCATTTGAAATATCTGAATTGAATCTGTGTGCTCTGGGAAATCCAGCCTTTCCCAAAGGCACTGGAGGCTCTGGATCCTCCCCTGGGCAGCCTCGGAGGGGACACCTGGGGGGACACCCGGGCTCACTCCAGCCCCGTGGGTTGTTCTGGGATTGAAACACCAATGAAGGAAAACCATCAATCCTGGGGATTTGAACAACAAAGGAAAACCATCAATCCTGGGTCTTTCCACTGATTTTGGGATCTTTCCAATGATCCAGGGGCAGAGCCGGGTTCTGCCTCCTCTTCTCCCTCTGGAGCCAGTGGGATCCCTGCTGGATCCCGAGGGGACAGGGATTGTCCCTGCTTGGATTCCCTTCCTTAGGCTGCCTCCCCTGCCTTGCAGAGCTCTGTTATCCCCTCTGGAAGAGCCAGGGACAGGATTCAGCTTCTCCATTCCCAGCTCCTCTCCAAGCAATGTCCTGCAAAGCCGAGCTTTAGTGGTCACAGTGAAAACCCAGCCAAGCCAAGTCCCTTCCCGGCCAAACCCCTCAGCCAGACAGGATCCAAGAGATTCCAGGGGGTGGCTGGAGGGCAGAGCCTGGGATGGCCCAATGCAGCTCCACAGGTGCTCTGGAATGTTGATCCAAAGGGATCATTCCCAGTGTTTGTATTTATTTCCTTTTTTTCCCCCACTCCAGGAGCAAATCCCAGGGCACCAGGTATTGCAGCCCCTTGTGCTTTTCCCAAGGTTCCAGGAGCGTTGGAGAGCCGTGTTCTCTCTTCCAGCAGAAGGGGATTCCTGCAGAGCGGCCAAACCCATTCCAAAAGAAATCCAAAAAATAAAGACAAGACGGAGGGAAGGAAATCTCCCTCCTTTATGGATGGAAAAAAAAGGAGAATAAATCCAAAGCAAGCCCTCGTGCCCTAGGGCTGGCAGGAGGTGTCTGGATCCTGGAGATGGTGGTGGTGGGAAAAGTCCAGCTGAGCTCCAGGTGCCGTGGGCAGCCCGTGCTGTGCTCGCCAGGGCGTCCGGGCACGGCTGCGCTGGCACCGGCGCCTTGGCATCGGCCGCGAGTCCCGTCCCTCCCGCCAGCAGAAAGGCCAGCGCTGCTCGGTGTCACCTTGGTGCTGCTCAGTGTCACCTCGGCGCTGCTCAGTGTCACCTTGGTGCTGCTCAGTGTCACCTTGGCACTGCTCGGTGTCACCTCGGTGCTGCTCGGCATCACCTCAGCGCTGCTCGGTGTCACCTCAGCACTGCTCGGTGTCACCTTGGAGCTGCTTGGTGTCACTGCTTGATGTCACCTCAGCGCTGCTCAATGTCACTGCTCGGTGTCACCTTGGCACTGCTCGGTGTCACCTCGGCGCTGCCCCAGGCACCCCGTGCCCCCCCAGGCCAAGGAGACTTTTCCTCCTTTAGCCACTGCAGGTTTTGCTTTGTAAATTCACAGTCTGATCCCAAAAAAGAGAGAGAGAGGAGGGGGGAAGAGAGGCCGGATGGAGGAGAGGAGGGCGGGTTTGGAGGGGGAGGGAGGAAGCGTGAGGCACTGTGGCTCTCGCTCTAGGCGTAGAACTCCTCCTGCTTGTCGGGTTTCTGGTAGGTGACATTGGCCTGCTTGGGCTCCTCCAGCGTGTAGCTGCCCTCGTCCTTCTTCTTCATGCGGTAGATGAGCAGCATCACCAGGAAGGCGGCGAAAAGGGCGCCCACCACCCCACCCACGATGACAGCTGCAAAGAGCACAGGGGACATGGCTGTCAGAGCCACGCGTGGACATCAGTGCCACCCCAGCTGTCAGTGCCACCCCAGCTGTCAGTGCCACCCACAGTCATCAGTGCCACCCCAGCTGTCAGAGCCATGCGTGGACATCAGTGCCACCCCAGCTGTCAGTGCCACGCATGGCCATCAGTGCCACCCCAGCAGTCAGTGCCACCCCAGCTGTCAGTGCCACCCACAGTCATCAGTGCCACACCAGCTGTCAGTGCCACCCCAGGCATCAGTGCCACCCCAGCTGTCAGTGCCACCCCAGCTGTCAGTGCCACGCATGGCCATCAGTGCCACCCCAGCTGTCAGTGCCACGCGTGGACATCAGTGCCACCCCAGCTGGCAGTGCCACACATGGCCATCAGTGCCACCCACAGCCATCAGTGCCACCCCAGCTGTCAGTGCCACGCGTGGACATCAGTGCCACCCCAGCTGGCAGTGCCACACATGGCCATCAGTGCCACCCACAGCCATCAGTGCCACCCCAGCTGGCAGTGCCACCCATGGCCATCAGTGCCACCCCAGCTGTCAGTGCCACCCCAGCTGTCAGTGCCACGCATGGCCATCAGTGCCACCCCAGCTGTCAGTGCCACGCGTGGACATCAGTGCCACCCCAGCTGGCAGTGCCACACATGGCCATCAGTGCCACCCACAGCCATCAGTGCCACCCCAGCTGTCAGTGCCACGCGTGGACATCAGTGCCACCCCAGCTGGCAGTGCCACACATGGCCATCAGTGCCACCCACAGCCATCAGTGCCACCCCAGCTGGCAGTGCCAAACCAGCTGTCAGTGCCACCCACAGCCATCAGTGCCACCCCAGCTGGCAGTGCCACCCACAGCCATCAGTGCCACCCCAACTGTCAGTGCCACACATGGCCATCAGTGCCACCCCACAGCCATCAGTGCCACCCCAGCCATCAGTGCCACCCCCTGGCCTGGCTGTCAGTGACACCCCAGGCCATCAGTGCCACCCCCACCCCCAGCCTGGCTTCCACCACAAAGACTTTGGGGGGATCATTTGGGATTCCAGCCTGGTTTGGTGCTTAGCAAATTTGGGAGCAGCTTCTCAGCAGTGGCCAGGTCACCACAGCACATCTTTGGATTTCCAGGAAAAATTATCCCATTTTTTTCCTGGCAATCCATCTCAGCACAAACAAATTGTGCACAACATTCCTGGCAGAGACATGGAGACCCCTGGGACCCCTCAGCAGAGCCATGGAGCAATTTTGGGAAGTGGATGTGGGTTATGCCAGGCTCAGCACCACCCCAGTTTGGAGGGATCATTTGGGATTCCAGCCTGGCTTTGGAAGTTTTGGAGCAGTGCTGGGTGCTGAGCTGTGACCACAGAACATCTTTGCACTAAAATCCTCATTTTTTTTCCTGGAAGTCCATCTCAGTAGAAGGAAATTGTGCAGAGCTTTCCTGATAAAGACATGGAGACCCTGGGACACCCCTGGAGCAGTTTGGGGAGGTGGGTGGGGGTTATCCCAATGCCCTTCCCAGAACTGTCCCCTCTCCTGGGACATCCCTGTGCCCCCCAAACCCTCGGCCCCGTAGCTCACCTATCAACACCTCTTTCCTCTCCAGGATGTTTTTCTGGGGCAGCTGTGCAGCCGAGTTGCCCGAGTCTATCGTGTTGTCCATCAGCCCCGTCTCCCCGTTCCTGCCGGGCCCCGGCCCCGCCGGCGCTGTCACCACTGCCATCACCTCGTTCCCCAGCTCGGGACGAGTCGGCTCCTCCTCCTCCCGGATCTCGAAGTCCCCGCTGGGGCCGCTGCTGGCCGGGACCTCCGGCTCGCTGTCGGGGACTGTTGTCACCTCCCCCGGCTCCATCTGGGAGAAAGGACAAGATGGAGCAGGGAACAACGACCAAAGGGTGTCCACAGGGACATCACCGGACCGAGGACAGGGTGGGCGACATGGGGACAATGTTGGGGTGTCCCTTCCCTGTGTCACTGAAGTTGTACCACAGTGACAACACAACCCCACAACCTGATCGTCACCAAATGGCTGAGGCCACCACTGCCATTCTCTGTCTCCATCCCAGGACCTGTTCCCTGTAGTTTCTCCTAAAGAGACCCCATCTCGCACCCTTCACCCTTACAAGGAAGAATTTCTCCCCAATATCCCATGGCAGACCTTCCCTGGGCTCTATTCCCAGAGTCCAGGTTGGGTGTCACCTCTCACAGGTGACTCACCCCCAGCAGGAGGTGACACAACATCCACACCAGTACAGAAGAGGAAGGACTGGATGAGCTCCAGGGACCCCTTTCCTCCTCCTTTCCCCCATTCCTGCTGCACAGGGCAGGAGCAGGAGGATGAGTCCTTGTCACCCAGGACACAGAGCTGTGACCCAGGACACGGAGCTGCCATCCAGGACACGGAGCTGTCACCCAGCCCAGCTCCCTGCTGCCCCTGCCCAGTTCCCTCACCTCGGCCTCGAGAGCAAATATTACCTGGGAATATGATCCATCCCACCCTCTCCATCCCATCCCTGACCCCTTCACTGCCTCCTGCACATTCCCTGGACCTTCCCCTTGTCCTTTGGCGTGTCCCCCCAGCTGGAGCATCCCGGAGCCAAACCTCCCCGGGATCCCTCCCTGGTGGGGCAAGCGGCTCCTTCCCGCCTGCGTGGGGCACAAAGCAGGATTCAGGAGGGGCCGGGATTCAGGAGGGGCCGGGATTCAGGAGGGGCCGGGATTCAGGAGATGCTGGGATTCAGGAGGGGCCGGGATTCAGGAGATGCTGGGGGATTCAGGAGGGGCCGGGACTCAGGAGATGCTGGGATTCAGGAGGGGCCGGGATTCAGGAGATGCTGGGATTCAGGAGGGGCCGGGATTCAGGAGGGGTCGGGATTCAGGAGATGCTGGGATTCAGGAGATGCTGGGATTCAGGAGATGCTGGGATTCAGGAGGGGCCGGGATGCAGGAGGGGCCGGGACTCAGGAGATGCTGGGATTCAGGAGATGCTGGGATTCAGGAGATGCTGGGATTCAGGAGGGGCCGGGATGCAGGAACTGTGTGGGGCGGGGGTGGGAGCCCTCTCCATGTCCCGCTGCCCCGGGGCCAGCGCACGGCTCAGCGCTTCCCACGAGCGAGCGGCCGGGTTTGTGACAGGGATTAATTGAAGGTCAGCGAGAGCCCCGAGCGCTCCGAGCACGCATTTGCAGGAGGAAAAGAGGGAGTAGTTTAGACAAATCACTCCACCTTTCAGTCAAAGCGGCTGCAAAGGCCCCTGAGGGGCTGTGAATGCGAGATGGAGCTGAAATTCCTGCTCAGGACACCCGAGGGCTGGAAATGCACCATCAAGCCGTAATTGAGGAGAGTTTGGGGCTCGCGGCCAGGGCTGGGAGCTGGGACATGACACCAAACCCCGAGGAAAGTCGCCGTGTCCCCGTGGGATGCGGCACTGCTGCCGTCCCGCCTGGGGCCGCCGCTCCGGAGAAGGCAGTGCTGGGGCAGCGGGGCTGGTGGCACATCCTGGAGCTCCTGGAGCTCCAACACCCGGGCCGAACTGCCCCTTCCACCCTCCCAGCCCCCAGATGTGCCGTGCTGGAAGAGCCCAGCCTGCCTCGCGTCCCTCAGAGCAAGTGGCCGAGGATGGATGGATGGATGGATGGATGGATGGATGGATGGATGGATGGATGGATGGATGGATGCCACAGACCACCCGTGGCCACCACTCAGCTCCCCACGGAGCCCAGGAGCCCCGAGCAGCGAGAAGGGCTCCGGCCTCCTACCTGGGGGGCCTCTGTGGGCGGCAGCGTGGGCAGCAAGGCCGTGCTTTTCTCGGGGGGCTCTGCAGTCCTCGGGGTGCTGGGCTGTGGCAGAGCCCTGGGCTTGGCCGTGCTGCTGGGGACAAGGGGTGACGTGGCCGCCTCTGTCACGGTGCTGGTTTCGGGGACGGGCGTGGTGGGCGTCTCCAGGGTGGTGGCCCGGGTGGTAGCCCGGGTGGTGGCCAAGGGGGGCAGGAACCTCCGGATGGTGGTGGGCTTGGCCGTGGCCACTGTGGTACTGCTCATAGTGGTGGTGGCCTCCGTGGTGGTGGTGGTGGTGGTGGTGGTGGCCACGGTGGTGGTGGTGGTGGTGGTGGTGGGGGTGGTGGTGGCCGCAGTGGTGGTGGCCATGGTGGCTGGGGGCTCGCTGGCCGTGGTGCTGGCGCTGGTGGCTTTCCAGCTGGGCACCACCGGCGCTTCCGTGGTGCTGGGGATGAGGAAGGCGCTGGTGGCCTGCCCGGGGGTGGTGTCCCGGGGGCTGGGGGACGGCTCCAGGGGCGTTGCCACGGGCTGGGCGGCGCTGACGGGCAGCACGGCCGCTGTGGTGGGCACCGTCACCAGCGTGTCCGTGGTCAGGCTCACGGCCGTGTCCAACCCCAGCTCCGGCTCGAAATCTGAAACGGGGCGACAGGAGGGAAAGTGAAACCTCTGCTGAAGCATTTCCCTGGTGTCACCCCCAAAATCCCAGAGCACGGATGGTTCCAGGCTCGGCACAAACCAAGAGCTGATCCCAGGTGGTGGCAAAGCTCTCTCTGGGGTCAGTGGAAGGACCAGTCCTGCCCAGTAGGGCCAGAGGCTGAACTGGGACATGGAGGCACTGGAGCCCAACTTTTGGGGCAGCTCTCGTTGCTTTTCTCTCAGACGACAACTGCAGTGATGAATAAAGGGCAATTCCAGCCCTCACATCCCATTTCCAGCCCTCCAACCACACAGCCAGGCAAGGACCTTCCCAGGAACCCCCCAACCCCACAGCCATCCAAAAATCTTCCCAGGAACCCCCCAAGCCCACAGGTAACCAACAACCTTCCCAGGAACCCCCCAGCCCCACAGTCAGCCAAGGATCCTTCCCAGAAATTCCCCAAACCCCACATTCAGCAAGGACCTGCCCAGAAACACCCAAATGCCACAACCAGCCAAGGACCCTTCCCAGGAATTCCCCAACCCCAGAGTCAGCCAAGGACCTTCCCAGGAATCCCAGGAACCCTCTAACCACCCAGAGACCCTTCCCAGGACCTCCCAGCTACTCACACCCCGAGCCAGAGCCAGAGTAGACGTCGTCCAGCTCATCTTCTCCGAAGGGATCGTCGTCCCCGGAGCCCTCCAGGTCCACGGGCCTCTCGTAGTTCTCATTGCGCCAGCGCTGAGCCTGTGCCCGGACAGGGGAGGGACAGGTGAGCAGCTCCAGCCCCAGCAGGTGAGAGCCCAGCCACGGGAAAAGCCAGACCAGGGCGGCAGCAGCACAAACAACCTCCAGCCGAGCCACCCAGAATCACAGTGTTTTCCCCCAAAACGACTCAGAGTGAGCTCACATCGGCTCCAACACTTCCCACGGACAAAAAGGGCTTTTTTGTGGGAAAACCCAACAATTCCTTTTGGAAGCTGTAAGAAAAATAACTCGCTTTGCTTCTCCAGCTGGCTGCTGTTCAGCCTCGATGATTTCCCTGTGAGTCCTGGCTCCGGTGTGACAGCAACACCTCATCAGCTGCCACAGCTTGGGAAGCCTCGAGAGGAAACAACAGCAGACTTCAAATATTCCCCTTCTTCCCCGAGCTGCGAAAACGCGGGGAGCCCTCGCTAGCAGCGCTCTTAAACATCTTGTTTTGCAGATCAAAGTGTCTCCTGTTGGCGTTGCAAGGAAATGCTTTGACACCTCATTACAAGGCAAACAAGGCAGCTTTGATCTGCGAGATCGCATCAGATGTTTCAAGATGTAACGAGCCAGGTTCCAGCTTCAGTTTCAAATCAAGCCCTTGAAGGGTCCCTGTCGCCTCTCAGAGCGTTTTACCTCCCGAAAACAGCTCGGGGTTTCTTTGTTTTTTGCTGCAGCTTGGAGCAGAAAGGAGTTGAACAGTCAGGAGGAGAAATTTGGGACCTGACTCGCGTTTTGTCCCCACATCAGGAGACAGAATCCATCAGCTCAGGAAGGGCAGGGGGAGTTGTGTTTTTAAGTGTCTGAGCTGTGTGTGCCTGGATCTGCTCCAGCAGCCACTGGATGTATCCGACACCCCAAATCTCTGGAAATATTCGCCGTTTGCCCCCCCAGCTGATGCACCATCCTGGACTCCCAACACCCGCTCACCAGCAGCTCACTGGGATTTGTGATCCAGCAGAATAAACCCGCAGGGGTTTAGGAGTTGCACAGCCGAAAATATGAGACAGATCACCAAAACTGATGGGAAGGGAAGGCAAAATGCCCAGGGTTCAGGGAATGCAGGAAGGAACATTGGGAATCACTCTCATTTGCCTTTTGATGCTTTTACACCAAAAGGATCAAGGCTCCCCAAAAATTGAGAGCCCAGCACTGTGCAGCCCATCCACATTCCCGAGGGTGGGATTCTCCCTGTGTGACCTGTGTAGCCTCTCCCTGATGGGAGCCACATGGCCTCGCTCCCTTTGTTCCTCCCAGAATTGGAACCAGATGAGGCCGTTCCAGACTCCTGGCTCTGAGCTTGGAGCAGGAAATGGGAATGGAAGCACCAGCTTGGCACAGCAGCTCCCACCCATCCAACATCCATCTGTGAATCCTTCCTTCCTTCCTTCCTTCCTTCCTTCCTTCCTTCCTTCCTTCCTTCCTTCCTTCCTTCCTTCCTTCCTTCCTTCCTTCCTTCCTTCCTTCCTTCCTTCCTTCCTTCCTTCCTTCCTTCCTTCCTTCCTTCCTTCCTTCCTTCCTTCCTTCCTTCCTTCCTTCTTCCTTCCTTCCTTCCTTCCTTCCTTCCTTCCTTCCTTCCTTCCTTCCTTCCTTCCTTCCTTCCTTCCTTCCTTCCTTCCTTCCTTCCTTCCTTCCTTCCTTCCTTCCTTCCTTCCTTCCTTCCCTCCTTCCTTCCCTCCTTCCTTCCCTCCTTCCTTCCCTCCTTCCTTCCCTCCTTCCTTCCCTCCTTCCTTCCCTCCTTCCTTCCCTCCTTCCCTCCCTCCTTCCCTCCCTCCTTCCCTCCCTCCTTCCCTCCCTCCTTCCCTCCCTCCCTCCCTCCCTCCCTCCTTCCCTCCCTCCTTCCCTCCCTCCTTCCCTCCCTCCTTCCCTCCCTCCTTCCCTCCTTCCCTCCTTCCCTCCTTCCTTCCCTCCCTCCTTCCTTCCTTCCTTCCTTCCCTCCCTCCTTCCCTCCCTCCTTCCTTCCCTCCTTCCCTCCTTCCCTCCTCCCTCCCCTCCTTCCTTTCCCTCCTTCCTTCCTTCCTTCCTTCCCTTCCTTCCTCCTTCCTTCCTTCCTTCCTTTCCTTCCTTCCTTCCTCCTTCCTTCCTTCCTTCCTTCCTTCACTCCTTCCTTCCTCCCTTCCTTCCTTCCTTCCTTCCTTCCTTCCTTCCTTCCTTCCCTCCTTCCTTCCTTCCTTCCTTCCTTCCTTCCTTCCTTCCTTCCTTCCTTCCTTCCTTCCTTCCTTCCTTCCTTCCTTCCTTCCCTCCTTCCTTCCCTCCTTCCTTCCTTCCCTCCTTCCTTCCTTCCTTCCCTCCTTCCCTCCTTCCTTCCCTCCTTCCTTCCCTCCTTCATCCATCCATCCATCTAACTCTAAACCTGAACAATCCCACCCAGGACCAATGCAAACCCCACAACAACCCCACAGCTGGGCACAGCTCCATCCACGCTCCATAAAGCCTTGGAGACAATGTCCAGGAGTTCCTGGTGCACCGGGGGGTATTTGGGATGTGGCTGTTCCCAAAGAAGCCCCCTCATCCCTTCATTCCCAAGGCACTGACGTAACCCCCTCCCAGCTGCAGCCCCGATGGTTTCAGGTCAGGCTCCTGCCATAAATCTCGGGAGCAGTCGGGGTTTATTTGGATTTAGTGCTGCTTGGATCGTTAATGCTCTGTGTGCCTATGGCCATGCATGAGCCCCTCCCGAGGAACGAGGGGCTGCTCCCCGGGAATGAGGGGCTGCTCCTCCCCGGAATGAGGGGCTGCTCCCCCCCGGGAATGAGGGGCTGCTCCCCCCCGGGAATGAGGGGCTGCTTCCCCCCTGGAATGAGGGGCTGCTCCCCCCCGGGAATGAGGGGCTGCTCCCCCCCGGGAATGAGGGGATGCTACCCCCGGGAATGAGGGGCTGCTCCTCCCCGGGAATGAGGGGATGCTATCCCCCTGGAATGAGGGGCTGCTCCCCCTGGGAATGAGGGGCTGCTCCTCCCCGGGAATGAGGGGCTGCTCCCCCCGGGAATGAGGGGCTGCTCACCCCCGGGAATGAGGGGCTGCTCCTCCCCGGGAATGAGGGGCTGCTCCCCCCTGGAATGAGGGGCTGCTCCCCCTGGGAATGAGGGGCTGCTCCCCCCCCGGGAATGAGGGGCTGCTCCTCCCCGGGAATGAGGGGCTGCTCCCCCGGGAATGAGGGGCTGCTCCCCCCCCCCCGGGAATGAGGGGATGCTACCCCCGGGAATGAGGGGGCTGCTCCTCCCCGGGAATGAGGGGGCTGCTCCCCCCGGGAATGAGGGGGCTGCTCCTCCCTGGGAATGAGGGGCTGCTCCCACCGGGAATGAGGGGCTGCTCCCCCGGGAATGAGGGGCTGCTCCCCCCCCCCGGGAATGAGGGGCTGCTCCCCCCCCCCGGGAATGAGGGGCTGCTCCCCCTGGCCTTGCTGGGATGGAGGGGAAGGAAGGCAGATTTTGCCAGGCCAGGAAACCACAAATCACTCAGGACAGCAGCTCCCACCTCCCGACCTAGGGCTGCCTCCCAATCCATCCCAGCCCCCATTCCCAATCCATCACTGCCCCCATTCCAAATCCATCCCAACCCCCATCCCCAATCCATCCCAGCCCCCATTCCCAATCCACATCTCCCTGTATTTGTCCCAAAAAAGAAACTTCATCCTGACTGTATCCCTGCCCCATCAGCTCCGTGTGGTCAGACCACGGCCAGAGGGACCCTTGGGTGTGCCAGATCCATCCCTGCGGCCCCATTCCCCGGGGAGGGGCAGGGACTGTCCCCACCGCGTGCAGGAGCCATGGGGCTGCTCCAGCCAGAAAGGATTTCCAGGGCATGGATTCCGTGCCTGCCTTGGGCTGGGGTGGCACACAAACCATGTCCCTACCTGGGTCAGTCCCCTCCCGTGGCTGGGATGAGGGACAGGTCACAGCATTCCAGGTGCTCCCAGCCTCCTCTCCAGTGCTCAAAGCTGGACCAGGAAGAGAATTCCTAGGGGCAGGGAGGAAATCCCAGTGTGCTGCTGGTCCTGGCTCTGCTCCCCCTGTCACCCCCGCCCTGGTGGCACCAGGATGCCATTTATTAGCCAGCTCCAGCCAAGGGCCAGCAGCTCCATGCCTGCAATTCCAGCTGCCAGCTGATGGCTCTTGGCAGGGGTTCCTTACCCAGCTCAGCTTCATTAGGGAAATTAAACCCCGGACACGGCGGGGCTGCGGGTGGGGCTGGGCTGGGGACTGCATCACTCTGGTAAGGAGGGCAAGGTTCCAGTGTGCCCAGGGAGGTGCTGGCTGTGCCCAGGACTGTCCTGCAGCCCGGGAACTGTCCCTGTCACACCCCCGTGTCCCACGAGCCATCACTGGGGACAGCCCAGGTGAGGATCCAGCTCTGGCATCACCCAGACCCCAAACAATGGCCCTGTTCCCACTCCCCCAGGCTCCCCAAAGGTCACGGCTCTGCTGCTGTAAAAACAAGCCCTGATGAAGAGCAGACTCCAGGGCAGGGCCGCAAAGTCACGTTTCACTGAATTCTCCCTCACTGCGCTCTCGATGACCCCCGGTAAGCGCCAGACACAAAGGGTTTGGGTCTCGGCAGTGACAGGGCCCCTGCACCGAGCTCGGATAACAAACACACCGCCCACGCCATCCCCAAGGATCCTGCACCACCTGAAAAGGGCGATTGGCTGGTGATGGTTCCCACCCGGACACTCCCTGCCCCCTTCCATGCCTCCGGCTGGGCTGGAGGGAACGGCAGCCAAATCCCACCCAAATCCCAAACTGAGAGTCCTGGAGAGCCAGGGAGGGCTGGGAGCCCTTGGCCTGGCAGGGGGATCAGGGAGGGATTCGGTCCCTCTCCATGAGCCGTGTCACCCACCCAGCAAGGGCAGTGTCACCCATCCCTCTGCTCTCCCCTTACCAGCGTGGGTGGCGCCATTTTACAGGTGAAAAGCATCTATAAAGGGTAAAGGGTCTCACTCCAGGAGATCTCCAGGGGATTTGGGGGCTTGGGCAGGGCACAGAAGGGCCCTCCTGTCACTTTCATGGTACCAAGATAGTCCTGCAGAACCCTCTGCATCTCTGACACATCCAGGGAGTGCCTGGTTTGGAGCTCCCTACACTCCCTGCACATCCCTCCTTCCCCAGGCAGGAGGATCAGGGCATTTTATTATTTAGGGCATTTCCACTCCACGGAAGAACTTCAGCAGAGACGGAGGATTTGGGGTTTTAGAAGATGTGCAAACCAAGGCACAGAAGCGACCCTCCTGTCACCTTCGTGTGTGGCACAAGGATTGTTCCCACAGACCCTTCTTCACCTCTGAACACATCCTGGGGCACAGGGACAGCATGGCCTGGAGCTTCCTAAGTTCCCTGTACCTCCCTCCTTCCCCAGGCAGGCTGTTTTATTATTTAGGGCATTTCCACTCCGTGGAATGTAAAACTCCCTCAGTCTGCCCCAAAGCAGAACCCAAAACGTGGTAAAAGCTCTCAGCGCTGGGTGTGCCGCTGCGGGGAGGAGGGAACCTGGGAAATCACATCAATTGAGCCCCGAGCAGCGGGAGGGGCCGGGACCCTCCCCGGGATGCTCTCGGGCCCTGCTGCACGGTCGCCATCGCCACGGCAACGGTCGCCATGGCAACGCCTCCTCCGTGGCGACGCATCCCGCTGCACCGGGGATGGAGGATGCTCCCGGGCAGTGAAACGGGGCCATGGGCTGGGTAAGGTGGGGACGGGGACAGGAGACACCTCCAGGCAGGGGAGAGTCCTGGTTTAACTCCAGGCATCCGTCCATGGGTCTGGAGGAAGGTGGGAGCAGCACCCGCGGGTCCCTGACAGGGAGGGACCTGCTGCAGGTGGAGGGGACAGGGACAGCCAGCCCCTGGTGCCCCCAGCCCTGCTGCTGAGGGCAGAACCTCAGCAGTTTGCCTTGGGGGAATCAGAAAGGAAATCAGGGTCTGCTCTGGAATGTGGTGGTTCCCAAGGAGCTGGGAGCCAGGTCTGGAGCAGGTTTTGTGCCTGGAGCTCTGGTTGAGGGGACAAATCCAGGTGCCAAGTTCTGTCCCAGCCATGCTCACTGGCAGCATCCACGGGCAAATCCAGAGTGATGAATGCCAGGAAAACATGGAATTCCAAGGAGCCCAGCCCAGCTCCAGCCAGGCATCCTGAGGAGCCTCATCCCACAGCCCCTGTGACCACAAGTGCTTGCAGATGAGGAGGTTCCTCCTGACAGAAGACCTGGAAGGGGGAGCTGGACATGGAGGATTTTATTCCATCTGTGTCCATCCAGCAGCCTCTGGAATATCTGGGATGAGCACTGGGGCCAAGGCAGGGAAAGGGGAGCATCAGCAGGGACACGGGGAAGCAGCTGGGTCCACATCCCAGCAAAGAAAGAGGGAAAGGGAGATGGAATCAGGGTGAAAACACCTGGAGAGCAGGACAGGGCCATGCAGGTGACACAAGGATCCATTTCCTGTCCCACAAATCCCATCCCATAAACCCCATCCCTTGGTGCCATGTCCAGGTTCTTATCTCTGCATCCCATTCCTGCCCATCCTGCTTCCAAAACGAACAGCAAAGCCAAAGAGCCAAAATCACCACACTTGTTTGTATTCCAGCCCCAGAGAAGCTCTGGGAAACCCAAATCCAGAGAAACTCTGGGAACCCCAAATCCAGAGAAAATCTGGGGAGTCCAAATCCAGAGAAAAACTGGGAAGCCTAAATCCAGTGAAACTCTGAAGAGTCCAAATCCAGAAAAAATATGGGGAATCCAGATCTAGAGAAGCTCTGGAAAACCCAAATCCAGAGAAATTCTGAAGAGTCCAAATCCAGAGAAGATCTAGGAAGCCCCAATCCAGAGAAACTCGGGAAACCCAAATCCAGAGAAACTCTGGGAACCTCAAATCCAGAAAAACTCTGGGAAACCCCAAATCCAGAGAAACTCTGGGAAGCCCCAGTCCCATTCCAGCAGGTCCAAGCCCCACAGGGGCACCAGGACAGATGAGGTGGAAGGAGAGAGGCCCTGCCAGGATGGAGCCAATGGATCAGCAGCACCCCAGGCTGGTCCTCCTGGGGAAATGGTGGCTCTGGGCACCTTGGAAAGTTTGGAATGACACAGCCAGGGCCAGGAATCTGTCAGGAGCTGAAAGATTCTTTCTGCAGGAAAACACTTCTACACTGAGAATCTATCACGGGGGAAATGTTGATTCTTTGAATATTTTCCATGGGATATTTTCAATTAATCACCCCCCAAAGTCCTTTTCTGGTGTTTTACACCGAAAACCTCAATAACTCATCCCAGCAAGTGATTTAGGGATACTGTAAACAGCTGGAATAATACAAGCTCACACAAAAAGCTGGAATGAAAACATCTTTTCTGAAGTTCAAAAGATTCCATGATTCTTTTCCCACTCCAAAACATGGCTGAATTTCCACTCCCCAATCCAAGGCTGGGAGTTAAAAATAAATCTGCTGGAAAGCTGCTCCAGGCAGGAACCTGGGAAAAGACCACCATGGGACCCAGGAGCACCAGAGCTGCTGGGATGGAGATTCCCCAGGCACAGCCCAGGAGCAGGGGCTGGAATTTGGGATATGGATGTTGGGAATGGGGTGTGGATTCTCATCCCAAAATGTGACATGAGCTCAGCCAGCACCAGCCCCTTGTTTTGTGTCCTTTCATTGTTCCTCAGATTAATTAAGTGCCCAATTTAGAGATGCCCAAAGCCCAGAGCGTTTGGATTTAATTGGCCGCTCATTTTCTGCAAGGAAAATAATGATTAACATTGATGGAGGAGCTGCAATTATTCCAGATTTGTAGGAATTCTCCACTGGCAATGAGAGGAGCCAGGCACATCCCAAAAATGGACATGGATGATCCTGAGTTTCATCATCCCCCAGGGAATACACGAAATTCCAGGTGCAGGTACTCGGGATCTCACTCAGCTCCTCAATCTCCAGCTCTCCCTCCCCCTCCCTGGGATTGCCCATCTCCACTGACATTTTTTATCCCAATTCTCTCATGAATCTGTGTCAGACCCCACCCCACTCCACAATAAATATCCCAGGGCCAGGGCTGGCAGGAGCAATCAGGAATTCCCCAATGTATATTATATCCAGCCCCTCATCTCCAGCATTCTCCATTCCTCACCTCCAGGAAAAGGCAGGAGGAAAAAAACTCAAACCCACAAAGCAAATCCTCCTGCTGCTGGCAAATCATGGGATGAGGCACAGTCAGTGCCAGGGAGTCTGGCTGGGAGGGGATCAGGAACTGAGGGGGTTTCCAGGGACCCCCAAGCCCTGGCAGCCCAGGGATGACGTGTTTGGCTCCAAAAGCTCCCCTCATCCCAGAGCCAGGATTTGGGGGAGCCCTGGCTGGAATGGGGCTGGTGGTGGATGTGGGAAGGCAGCAGGGGGATCCCCCAGTCTGAGGGACACCCCAATGTGTGGTGTCCTCCACAGGGAGAGCATCCTGCTGGGCCATGGGGGCAGAGGATGGGATGGGACAAATCCAGCTGGATCCCAGGCTGGGATGGGCAGAGTTTGGGATGGGGCACCTGCAGCCCCAGCTCTGCCCCTGCTCCACCTCAGCAGCACATCCCAAACCTCCAGAGTCCTCCATCCTCCTCCTGAGAGCATCCCATAATCCAGGGGAGACAATTCTGGCTGGATCCCAGGCTGGGATGGGCAGTTTGGGATGGGGCCCAGTTCTGTCCCTGCTGTACCTGGCCAGGCCTTTCCCACCCCGAGGATTCCCAGCTGCAGGTTTGTCATTTCCATGGGATTGCTCATTGCCATGGCAATGCAGCTGATCCCAGAAAATCCAGCCTGACCTCATACTGCCCACAGAGCCCAGACCAGCATCCATGGGCACTGCTGGTGACTCCCACCCCCTCCTCCATTCATTCCTGTATCAGTTCCATCCATCCCTGCCCCTGTTCCATCCATTCCTGTCCCAGCTTTGTGCATCCCTGTCCCTGTTCCATCCATTCCTGTCCCTGATCCATTCATCCCTGTCCCAGTTCCATCCATTCCTGTCCCTGATCCATCCATCCCTGCCCCTCCTCCATCCATTCCTGCCCCTGTTCCATCCATTCCTGCCCCTCCTCCATCCATTCCTTCCTTCCCGGCTCTCCCAGCCTCCATCCCAGCTGGAATTCCCCCCTCCTCATTATGGAATTGTTTTAATTTGCTCTGCTCCATAATCCTATTGCAGCTTAACGTGCAAAACCGTCCCGGGCTTTTCTCACCTCCCCACGAGCTCCCAAATGGGAATTTTTTAACACAGATCCATTTATTTCCTGCCGTTCCCAGAGCTGGGCACAGGGTGGGCGCTGCCCCTCAAATCCCAGCGCTCCGGGCTGGAATTTCGGGATTCCCACATTCTCTGTTTTCCTCCCAGCTCACCCCACCCTGCCCTGGGAATCCTCTCCTGTGCCCCTACCCATGGGGAGGGAGTTCGGCCAAGAAAAACGGGGTTTGATGTTTTATAATTTGAACTTATTGGAATTTATGCCTCCGGGGGAAAAATAAATCACCGCGTGATTATTCAGTTTACCTGCCTGCAAAAGAGCTGCAAATAATCCGGGAACAGGGAGGGGCTGCTCTCCCATTCCCGGCTGCTGGGGACACTTTTTCAAAGGGACACCCCCGTCTCATCCACGTGTCCCTGTTTTCCCTTTCCCCCAGATATTGGTTGGATATCCACCTGCTTCATTTTTTAATTTTTTGGGGGGTTTTATTCCAATTCTCCCTTTATTTTTAATGTTTATTTTTCATCTCCTCAATTGCAGGCTCCAGAACCCCTCAACTCTTCCCAGCAAAGAGACAGAGGAAAAAAAAAGTTCATTCCCAACCCTCCTGAGCAGGAAGAAAACCCTAGAAATTTGCACCTGAAAGCCTCAAAACCAGAAATAAAAACTCCCAAAATTCCAGAGCTTTTCAGCCAGGCCTGAGGAACTCCCTGGGAAGTTTTGCACACTCAGAAAAAAAAAAAAAAAAAAATTCCCATAGAAAGGAACCTGAGGAGGAGCAGCTGTGGGGAAGAACTTGCTGGGGAGCAGCCTCCTCTCTCCTAATTAATCCCAAAATTATCCCTGAGAGGATTTTTCTGGGCATCTGAATGAATTATTCCCATTTCCAGGACATCCCTATGCACCCCCCACACCCATTACCCAACGCAGGAAGGTGAAAATCAACATTTTATCCTCCCGAGGGATTTCCTCCATCCCTGATCCCTCGGGACGGATCCCTGGAATTGCAGCCCCCAAATCCAGCGGGGTCTGGGCGGGTTCGGTGCCAGCTGGAGCTGCTGGGAGCCCCCAAATCTGGCAGCAGATGGTTGGGCTGATTACAGAGCCCGGGTCACGCCAGGGCAGCGCCGGGCCGGCGAGGGACAGGGACGGGGAGGAGCTTTGCCCCTTTTCCATCACTTTTTTTATCCCTTTTCACAGCTTTTCCCCACATTTCTAACGTTTTTTGCCCCTTTTCTACCATTTCCTGCTCCTTTTCCAGCACCTTTTGCCCCTTTTCCATCACTTTCTACCCCTTTTCACCGCTTTTCCCCCACATTTTCACCACTTTTTGCCCCTTTTCCACATCTCCCCCTGCCTTTTCCACCACTTTTTGCCCCTCTTCCATGACTTTTTACCCATTTTCACTTTCCCCCACATTTATACCTTTTTTTGCCCCTTTTCCGCCATTTCTGCCTCCTTTTCCATCACTTTTCCCCCTTTTCCCACCATTTTTACTCTTTTTCACAGCCTTTCCCCACATTTCCAATGCTTTTGTCCCCTTTCCACCACTTTCCCTCCTTTTCCCACCACTTTTTGTTTATTTTCACCACTTTTCCCCACAATTCTACCCTTTTCTGTCCCTTTTCCACCATTTCCCCCTCCTTTTCCATCACTTTTTTGCCCATTTTCCATCACTTCTTACCACTTTTCCCCCAGATTTTCATCACTATTTTGCCCCTCTTCCAGCATTTTCCATTTATTAACATTTTTTTCCAATTTCCCACCACTTTCTGCCCATTTCCACCACTTAGCCCCACATTTTCACCACTTTATGCCCATTTTCCATCACCATTTTTCTCACATCTCTACCATTTTTGGCTCTTCTCCACTATTTTTCCATGACCTTTTTTTTCCAATTCAAACTAATTTTTGCCCCTTTTCCATCACAATTTTCCTCCTGCTTCCACCATTTTTTGCCTTTTTTCCATCATTTTCCCAATTTTCCACCATTTTCCCATTTCCCACCATTTTTTACCTCCTTCCCACCATTTTTCCCATTTCCCCCATTTTTTCCCTCCTTCCCACCATTTTTTTCCAATTTTCCCTCACTTGTTGCCAACAGGATCCCGTTTTTTCCCCTCCAACAGTCAAGAAAACACCAACACCCAGGAGTTCCATGGAAAAATCCTTTCTCCAGGCTCAGCTTTCCCTCCCAGCCCAGGGGAAAGGGAAAGAGAAGGAGAATTCACTCAGGGCTGCTCGAGGCTGGGACAGTGGAGTCCTTGTTCTCCTCTGAAACCCAACCCCAGCCCTCCCTGCCTGCAATTCCCATTTTTTCTGTGTTCCAGCCACACAAAATTCCTTTAATCCACATTTTCCAGCTGCAAAATCCACCCTCCAAAGGTGCTCAGGAGCTGTTGGTGTTTCCTGCTCCCCCCATGCTCAAATGAAGGGAAAAAATGGAATTTCCACAGTGCACAAAGAGCCCTGAACTCGGATTTATCCACCCAGAGTTGGGATTGTTCAGCTGGAAATTGAATTAACCCTCCTTGAGTGGCCCCACTTCACCTTCAGCACAAAAACTGGGGGTAAATGTGAATACAAATGAAATTTAGAAGCAAACAAATAAAAAAACAAGAATAAAAAAAAAAAAAAAAACAAACCCCGAAACATCCCACGAAACAAACAAAAAACTCCACCAAAACCCCAAAACAGAAAAAAAACCAAAACAGAAAAAAAGCCAAAAAAAAAAAAAAAATCCCCATAGAAAACCACCCAAAAAACTCCAAAAAGCAAAATCAACTAGAAACAACCCAAAAATGAAAAAAAACCAAAACCAAAACAAAACAAAAAACCAAAACAAAAAAAAAAAAAAAACCCAACAAAAAACAACAAAACAATAAAGGCCACTAAAAAAAAAAAAAAAAAAACAGCCACGTTTCCATCCATATTTTACTGTCCTTCTCCCTTTTTTGTCTTTAATTCAGGGAAAATGAGAATCTTTTGCCCATTTTCCACTTTTTCTCCTTTTCTCCCCTATTCCCCCTTTCCACAACTTTTTTGCCATTTCCCACAACTTTTCCCCCCTTTTTAACCACTTTTTCCCCCTTTTCCACCATTTTTCTCTATTTCCCACCACTTTTTGTCTCTTTCCACCACTTTCCCCACCTTTTCCACCATTTTTTTTCCCATTTTCCAAAATTTTTCCCATTTTCCACCACTTTTTTTTCTACTTTTCTCCTTTTTCTACCACTTTCCCCCTTTTCCCACCATATTTTTAAAACCTCAAACGCATTTTGGTTTTTGTGTTGTTTGGTTTTTTTTGTTATTTCTGTTTTTTGTTTGTTCTGGTTTTTTGTTATTTCTGTTTATTCTTATTTCTGGTTTTGTTTGTTGGTTTTTGGTTTGTTTGGGTTTTTTTTAATTTCTGTTTTTTATGTTATTCCTCGCAGCCCCAGGGTCGTTCCCAAGGGATCCTGCCTGGAAGTTCTCAGGTTTCAGCTGAAAGGAAAAGTCTGGGTTCAGCTCTGAGCTCTGACCTGAGCCTGGCCCAGCTCTGGTTTCCAATCCTGGCCCTGCTGGGCTCAGCTTACCCAGACCATAAAATAAATTCCCAATCCCAGAACTGAGGGAAGGACAATCCCAGTCAAATTCTTGCTGTTCCTGGGTGAGGGATTTGTAGGATTTTGGGAAGAATTTTCAAGTTTTCTGTTCATGTCAGGGGGTGGGATGGTGGCTGGAAGGATTTGATCAAATATTTATGGAGTTCTCTGAGTTTGCTGCTGCCAGGGGTTAAAAAAAACCCAAAAATAACCCCAAAAATAGCACGCCAAAAAAAAAAAACAAAAACAAAAACAAAAAACCAACCAAACAAAATCCACAAACAAAAACAAATAGAAACAAACAAAGAACCCCCCCCAAAAAAAATAGAAACAAAGAAAACCCCAAACAAAAATAAATAGAAACAAAACAAAACCCTCAAACAAAAACAAATAGAAACAAAGAAAACCCCATACAAAAACAAATAGAAACAAAGAAAACCCCAAACAAAAATAAATAGAAACAAAACAAAACCCTCAAACAAAAACAAATAGAAACAAAGAAAACCCCATAAAAAAACAAATAGAAACAAAGAAAACCCCAAACAAAAATAAATAGAAACAAACAAAAGTCCCCACGAATAGAAACAAAAAAGCAAAAGACCATACAAAACAAAAAAAAATTAAAAATTAACAAATACAACCCTAAAAACAGACAAGTGAAAAAAAAACAAAAAACCACACAAAAAAAAACAAATTAAAACAACTCCTCCCAAAAAACACAAAAAACTCACTAAAAACCCCACAAACAAACAGAAAAGGTCCCACAAAGTGAAACAACAAAGAAAAAACACCAAAAAACCCCAAAACACCATAAAAAGAACCCTAAACAAAACCACAAAGAAAAAATCCCACACAACACATCCCGGAGCTGTCCCAGGGCAGGGAGCTGGAGGAGCTGCTCCCATCCCCCCTTGCCAAGGACAATTCCACAGATATTCCCTGGATACAGAGGGATGGGGGGTTCTCACAGCTGGCAGGGAGAGGAAAAGCAGGAAACGCCTCCAGGTGTGAGCCCAGAGATTTGGGGATCCATCCCAGGGATCCATCAGATCCATCCCAGAAATCCATCCCAGGGACCCATCCCAGGGACCCATCCCAGGGATCCATCCCGGAAATCCATCCCAGGGATCCACTGGATCAATCTCAGGATCCATCCCAGGGAATCATCCCAGGGATCCATCAAATCCATCCTGGGAGATCCATCCTAGGGATCCATCAGATCTATCCCAGGGTTCCATCCCATAGATCCATTTGATCCATCCTGGGGATTCAATCAGATCCATCCTGGGAATCCATCCCAAGGATCCACCCAAGGGATACATCAGATTCATCCTGGGGATCCATCAGATCCATCCCAGGGATCCATCAATCCATCAGATCCATCCCAGGGATCCTGGGGATCCACCAGATCCACCCCAGGAATCCATCATATCCACCCCAGGGACCCACCCCAGGAATCCATCAGATCCATCTCAGGGATCCATCTCAGGGATCCATCTGATCCATCCCTGCCCCTGCAGAGCCACCAGGGCCCTGAGGGCTCCTGCCCTTCTCCTGCCCATGGAATTCTGCCCTGGGCACAGCAGGAGCTCAGCTCTGCCAGGGCAGGGCTGGGATGGAATTGCCAGAGCAGCTGTGGCAGCCCCTGGATCCCTGGCAGTGCCCAAGGCCAGGCTGGACACTGGGAGCACCTGGGGCAGTGGGAGTGTCCCTGGGGTGGCACTGGGTGGGATTTAGGATCCCTCCCAACCCAAACAATCCCCCAATCCTGTGAGTCCCTGCAGTGAAGCAGCAGGAGGGCAGAGCTGGGAGCTGAGCTGCTGTTTGGGGCTCAGAAGGGAAATGCCCCTCACATTCCTGGGTCCCTCCATCTCCCCCATTGGTGATGGAAGGGATACAACTCCTCCTGTGGGAGGGAAAAACCTCCCCCAGGGCTGGTCAGGGAGAGGGAAACCCAGGCAGTGATAAATTCCAGCATTTCCCAATAAACAAAGGCAGCCTTTGCTCTGTCCAGCTCCCCGAGCAGGATTGTAGCATGGACACAGGGATGGCCTCCAAGGCCTTGTCCCACCACATTTCTGTCATTCCTTGGTCAAATCCCTGGTTTTCCCTGAAGGATTTCTGTCCCTTTCACTTTCCCAGGAGCCCAGGGCAGCACTGTGCCCCCAACAGGGCTCTCAGCAGGGTCAGGATTCCAAATTTCCCAATGTTTCCATGGCAAGGCGACCTCCAGGGGCTGGACCAGTGCTCAGGGGAGCTGATGTCCCTTCACTGGGGATGGATGAATCCTGGGAATGCCTCAAGTCCACAGAACTGAGCTTGGGCACCCCACAGGGTCCTGGAGCAGGATCTGACCCAGGGACAGGCCCAGGTGGGACTGGGAGCATCCCTGACATCCAGAGGGAAAAATGAGCCCAAAAAGCAGCTGGGCAGCATTTCCCCAGAGCCTGGAATAGTCTGGGAGAGTGTTATAAACACACATTATAATACTGGCTTTTCACAAATTAAAATAGATGCTGTATGTGTAATGCTAAAAGTAACTTTGCTTTAAAAATACCTGTGTTGGGTTCCAGTACAGGATGTGTCCAGCAATGTGAATTCTATCCCCATCTGTTAAACCAGCTGGGGCAGTGCCCCTGATCTCCTGGCACACATTATCTGCTAATGGGCCATCTTTAAACCAGCTGGGCAATCATCTTTATCTTCCCACAGCCCACCCTCCCTCCAGGAGATATCTCCTGTTCATGGCCACTGAGTCCCAGTGCATGACTGATAAAATTCCATCATCCCACTGGGAGATGCTCCAGCCAGGGGAGGAGCCAAGCCTTTCCTACCCAGACAAAAACTGAGATTTTGGACACCAAGGCACCTTCTTTCCACTGGATTCCAGAGGAAAGCCAGACCTTTCCACATCATCCCTGGAGCTTCAGAGGAAACTGCACCTTCTCCAGGAGCACTGCTCCAGCTGAACCACATCTGCCACTGCAGGAGGATGCAGCCACCATGGAATGGGACTGTGCCACCACCCTGACTGACTGACGGGTGTCAGCTTGGATTCTGACTCTGGCAGGGTTTGGGATTGTTCTTTGTAACACTGTATTTCTATTTTAATTTTCCTAGTAAAGAACTGCTATTCCTAATTCCCATATCTTTGCTTGAGAGCCCCTTAATTTCAAAATTATAATAATAATTTGCAGGGAGGGGGTTTACATTCTCCATTTCAAAGAGAATCTTCTGTCTTTATTGGCAGACACCTGTCCTCCAAACCAGGACAATATCATATTTATTAGACATAATAATCAGATATTCTGCCCCAGCTCCATCCATCCCTGCCCCAGTTCCCTGTATCACTGAAATAACTGATATAGTTGTATTTGTGGGAATTGCACTGCCTGCTTGGTTGGGATAACATCCAGTGAAGACCCCCAGCACCATCACAGACCCCTGACACTATCACAGACCCCTGGCACCATCACAGACCCCTGACACTATCACAGACCCCTGGCACTATCACAGACCCCCGACACTATCACAGACCCCTGGCACCATCACAGACCCCTGACACTATCACAGACCCCTGACACTATCACAGACCCCTGGCACTATCACAGACCCCTGGCACCATCACAGACCCCTGGCACCATCACAGACCCCTGGCACTATCACAGACCCACGGGACTGTCAAAAACTATCAGTCCCTGCTGTCTGTAGCAAGCATGGACCAAAGCCCAGGCTGGAGGTGATGATGAGAAGGGATTAAAACCACAGCCAAGAAATGAGCGTGCTCTAAAAAGGCAAACCCAAAAAGGAGTCGTGCTAAACAGTTCCTGGATCGTGGAAACTACTTTGGGGAAAGTTTAAATATTAAATTGTTCATGAATATGCAGGAGGCCAATGCAATAGAAGAGGTGTGGAAAGGGTGTCTTCAAAATAGCAAATGTGCTCCTGGCTGAGTGCCAAGCTCCCGCTCGTTAAACCTTGCTTTATTATCTTTGTTTCCTATTGTCCTTTATTAAACTTCTCAATTTTACCAGGAGAATGAACCTTGTTTTTCACAAGAGGATCCAGCTGTCCTGGCCTCCACAACCTCACACAACCTCTCCTGGAGGGGTGACAAAAGCCCAAATTTGGGGTGTCTGGGGGTGTCAGGGCCGTGACTGAGCCAGCAACTCTGCCAAGCAGCACACACAAGAAAAACAAATCCAAAAAAACAGGGGAAAAAAAACACCAGAGAAAGGGGGGTGAAAAGCTTTCAGCTCAGCAGTTGGTTTTCTTTTCTTTTTTTTTTTTTTTTTTTTTTTTTTTTTTGTTTTCAGATCTAAAATTGTTTAAAATAAACCCGGGGATCTGACTGAGCTGTTTCTATTTAGGACCTGAATAAGGACTGGTGAGCCCAAAAGCTGATCTGCTTTGGAGCTTTTTTTCCCCAACCGTATCAGTTGCTCTAATAAAAGATCTGGCCTCCCCCTGGCAGCCTCCTCAAATCCTCTGGCTGCCACAATTCTGCACGGAAAAACCTGCAGCAGCACGGATTTCTGCTCAGCAGAGGAGCAGCAGGTCCCAGCTCACCCAGCTGCTGCCTCTTTGAAACAGAAAATCAGTAAAAAGCGAGAATTTATGTAAAAAACCTGCCTCTTTCTCCTGGGTTGTTTGCAGGGCTGCTGGTGGTTTCTCCTAAAATATTCCCATAAACGGTGGGAGCCCACCCAGCAGCAGGAACGCTGCTGGAAAAGCTGTGGGATGTGGTTTGTGAGCAAAGAGAAGAGCCCAGCGTTGGCTGAAGGGGCTGCTGGGCTGTGCCTGGGTCACCTTGGCCCTTCTGGGGACAGTGGGGACAGTGGGACACCCCGGGAAGCTGATCTGTGCTGAGCAACCCTTTTTGGGATTCATGGAATCACAGAATGCCCTGAGCTGGGAGGAGCCCCCGAGGCTGATCCAGCCCAGACACCCCAAAATCCCTCCCTGAGCACCCCTGGAGAGGTGTCCAAAGCTCCTGGAGCTGCAGCAGCCTCGGGAATGTCACCATTCCTGTCCCCTGCTGCTCCCTGGGGACAGACAGCAAAACCCTGGGATGGGGAAAGGACCGAGTGCCACAGCCCAGCCCTCCCTGAGTGCCCGGCCCCCAAATTCCAGGTGGAAAACTCAGACTGGGACGGGCTGGGAGCGACCTGGAGGTGCCCCAGCGCCACCGTGCTGGGGACATCCCCAGGACTGTGTCCCTGCTCCCACCAGGGGATGCTCCTGCAATCCAGCCTCTCCAAACCCGGGATGTTTCCCTCCTGCCAGGCTCCCGGGGCAGTTCAGCGAGGGACAGGGGAGGATTAGGGATGTGCCAGGGAGGGATTACCCAGAGCCCTGCCCAGCTCCCGGCACAGCGGGGGGAGGGCGCGGCCAACACCGGGAATCCGCGTCCCGCGGGGCTTTAGGGTGTAATGCAACGGGACTCACCTGGGGAGGCTGAAATGCTGAAATTCCCCCGTGGGATGGGCACAGGAAACCTCGGGGCTCTGCCTTTGGTGGATTTTTAGGGTGTAATAAAACCTGGGGAGGCTGAAATGCTGAAATTCCCCGTGGGATGGGCACAGGAAACCTCGGGGCTCTGCCTTTGGTGGATTTTTAGGGTGTAAAAAAACCTGGAGAGGCTGAAATGGTGAAATTCCCCGTGGGATGGGCACATGCAGGGATGGGAGAGGGTGAGCAATCCCTGTCTCATCAGCTGGACAGGAATTCCTGCTTTTCCTAGGAATTTCTAACCCTCGGTGCCACTCTCTTGTAAACTGAGGCACGGGGCCGTGTCACCTCTTCACCAGTTTCACCAGGAATCACCTCTGGAACGAGCAATCTCCTCTGCTCTTCCCTACAAACATCAGCCCCCAAAAACCCCCAAAATATCCCCGTTGCACCCAGAGCTCGGGTTCATCCCAACCCCCTCTGCCACCTCCCAAAAAGCACAATCAGCTGCCGGTGGTGAAATCCCCTATTTTTAGCAGCTCCTATCTCGGACTTTGGGACTCGTGGTGGCATTCCCGGGATCGGGAGGGTGCATCAGCCCCAGGGTGGGGGAGGGACAGGGACAGCAGCAGGACAACCCCCAGGGCACAGAGCTGCCCCTTTTTGGGGTGGAGGAGATGCTTTGTCCTGCACCCACCTCAAACTACCCAAAATAAAGTGCTTTTTTTTGGTCCCCTACGCTCACCTACAATTATCCCAAATAAAGGGTTTTACACACTGGGCTGTGCTCAAAATGTGGATTTGGGCTCCCAGCCCAAGCCTGGAGTGGGAATGCTGGGAAAGGGCTGAGGGTTCTGCTCTCCCTGGCCCCAAAATTCTGCCAGGGCCTGGCTGCAGGAACAGGGAACAGCCCCACTGCCCTCAAATCCCACTTGGAGTGGTGATCCCTGTTAGCACAACATCCATGGGGCAGCATCCTGAAACCCTACAGGAAAACCCCACAGGAAAACCCTACAGGAAAACCCTACAGGAAAACCCAACAGGAAAATCCTCCAGGAAAACGCTACAGAAAAACCCTACAGGAAAACTCTACAGGAAAACCCTCCAGGAAAATTCTCCAGGAAAACCCAACAGGAAAACCCTACAGGAAATCCCTACAGCAAAAAACCTACAGGAAAACCCTATAGGATATTCCTGCAGGAAAATCCATCAGGAAAACCCAACAGGAAAACTCTACAAGAAAACCCACCAGGAAAACCCAACAGAAAAAACCAACAGGAAAACCCTACAGGAAAACCCCACAGGATATTTCTACAGGAAAATCCATCAGGAAAACCCAACAGGAAAACTGTACAAGAAAACTCAGCAGGAAAATCCTACAGGAAAATGCTCCAGGAAAACCCTACAGGAAAACCCCACAGGAAAAGCCAATAGGAAAACCCAACAAGAAAACTCTACAAGAAAACCCACCAGGAAAAACCAACAGGAAAACCCTACAGGAAAATCTGCCAAGAAAACCCACCAGGAAAAACCTACAGGAAAATCCTACAGGAAAACCCCCCAGGAAATTCTCCCCCTGGCTACCAGGTGTGAGCTGGGCAGGGACCTCAAGGCCTTACCCAGAGGGGGCAGAAATGCCCCGACCCCCCTCAGTGCACAGAACTCACAACTCCCCCACCCCAAAACCTCTCCAGTGCCATCCATCAGTGCCTCGAGAATCCGGGAATGTCCCCAGTGGGCAAAGGCCACCCTGTCCCCCAGGGGACCCCGCTGTCACCCAGGTCACCCCAACCTCCAATGGCCTCAGTTCCTCACCCCCAGGCGCCAGCAGCTCCCTCTGTCCCTCTGTCCCTCTGTCCCCAATCCCTCTCTCCCATCCCTCTGTCCCTCCTGTCCCCTGCCCCTCCAGTCCCCTGTCCCCCCTGCCCCCTGTCCCTCTTGTCCCTCTCTCCCGTCCTTCTGTCCCTCCTGCCCCTGTCCCTCTGCCTCCCTGTCCCCTGTCCCTCTCTCCCCCTGTCGCTCCTGTCCCCTGTCCCTCTGCCTCCCTGTCCCCTGTCCCTCTCTCCCCCTGTCGCTCCTGTCCCCTGTCCCCTGTCCCCTGTCCCTCCTGTCCCTCTCTCCCCCTGTCCTCTGTCCCTCCTGCCCCTGTCCCCCCGTCCCTCTCTCCCGTCCTTCTGTCCCTCCTGTCCCCTGTCCCTCTCTCCCCCTGTCCCCTGTTCCCTGTCCCTCTCTCCCCCTGTCCCCTGTCCCTCCTGTCCCCCTCTTTATCCCGCTAATCCGATTGCCGTGCCGGCGCCGCCCGCTCTGACCCTCCGGTGTGCGCCGGCACCAGGTGAGACCGGAGCGGCTGCGGCGATTACAGGGAATTATGACCCTGCCCAGACAGAGCCACACCGAGCCACCAGGAGCCACCAGGAGCCACCGGGGACAGGTGTCCAGCCAAGAGATTCCTCCCACGAGTGCAGGGATCTCGTGGAACGGCTCCCAGTGCCAGAGGGCAGGGCTAGCTGGGATCTTGGGCAGGAATTGTTCCCTGGCAGGGTGGGCAGGGCTGGGATGGAATTGCCAGAGCAGCTGTGGCTGCCCCTGGATCCCTGGCAGTGCCCAAGGCCAGGCTGGACATTGGGACAGTGGGAGGTGTCAGGGTTGGAACAGGATGATCCCTGAATTCGTTCCCAGCTGAAGCCATTCCTGAGATCCCAACCATCACAGGTGGGTCTGGCCCCAACCTTCCCAAAACACGGCTGGGAAGTGCCCTTGGGATATTTTTCCTCTCTTCCCATGGATGCACCTGGCTCCAGCCCCTGAAGCTGCAACCCACCCCTGCCACCCCAACGACCCCAAAACAAGTAATGACCCCAAAACGAGGAGTGACCCCAAAACGAGGAGTGACCCCAAAACGAGGAGTGTCCCCCAGCCGACCCCCAGGGGACAGGGGAGGCTCTGAGGGGGATTCTCCTCAGCAGGACATTCCCAGATAGACTCGGCTCCCCCTGCAGGATCCCCGGGCAGGGCTGGGCAGGGGCGGCTCTGCCGGGGGCTCCGGGATCCTCATCCCGCCCCTCTGGGCGAGGAGGGGCCGGGGCCGCGGGCAGGCAGCCAGGGAGGGGGAGAGCCACAGGAGACCAGTGTCCCAAAGCAGGGGACAGAAACCTGGAGATTTTGAGGGGGATGGGCCTCGGGGTGGGGGCTGTGACAGCTCTGAGATGCTCCTGGAGGGTTAAATCCCCTCCTCCCTATGGAATGGCACAAGAAAACTCAAGGAAAGATCCACAGGAAACACAGGAACGCCCCAGGCTGCAGCCCTGGGTGCATTTTCAGAGCTGGTCAGGTGCTGCTGGCTCGAGGCTGCTCCACACCAAGGCCACAAAACCCCAAAGAAAAGCAGCTCCACGCCTGAAGGAGCTGCAGAAAATCCTCTGCATGGTCTGGTCTAGGTTTAAATCCCACCAGCCCAGGTGTATCCCACCCACCTGCACCTGGGATCATGGATTCATGGAATGGCTTGTATTGGAGGGACCTTAAATCCCACCCAGTGCCACCCCTGCCACGGCAGGGACACCCCCCACTGTCCCAGGTGCTCCCAGTGTCCAGCCTGGCCTTGGGCACTGCCAGGGATCCAGGGGCAGCCACAGCTGCTCTGGGAATCTTATTCCAGTGTCCCACTACTCAAATTGCAAATATTTTCCCTCCATCTTATCTAAACCTCCCTTATTTGAGTTTAAAGCCATTTTCCCTTGTCCCATCACAGCAGCCCTGGCTAAAGGCTGTCCCCAAGGCAGGAGGAGAAGAAGCTGCTGGAGAAAGGCTCTCCTGGACATTCCCTCCATGGTTTCATGAATCCCAGGATTCTCTCCCTGCTGCTCCAGGCCAGGTGTGCAGTGCTGGACAGGTGTGTCTGTGCTCCAGCTGTTATTACACCCTGGGTGGTGCCCATTAATTAAAAGAGGGAAAAACCCCATGAAAAACTGTGTGGGGAGATGGGAAACGCTGGAGCCCAAAGTGATGGATGCAAAAAACCAGCCCTGGGTGACTCAGGAGGATTTGGCAAAGCGTGGCCAGCACAGGACAGGAGCAGATGGGCTGGTGGCACAGCCCCATCTGTGCTGGCTCGGTGGGGATGCTCCCAGCTGGGGATTTGGAGGGGTTTTGTGTCCTGGGATGTGCTGGGAGCAGAGGGAGGAGGAGAAGGAGCCACACAAGGCTGTGGTTGAGATGCAGGGGGTGGGTGAGGGGATGGGGGATTGTTCTCCCTGATGCCAGATCCCCATGGAACAGAAATATCCCTTGGCTGGAGCTCAGGGAACCCCTGCCAGCACCATGGGCTGCACAGCAGGACCCAGATGGACACCCTGGGAGCAGAGTTTGTGTTTCCAGAGCTCCCAGAGACCCTTTCCAGCCTCCTCCTCCTCCCCTTTCCAGCAATCCAGGTCAGATCCTGCTCCCACCTTGGGGTGTTCCCAGCACAGGAAGGACCTGGAGCTGCTGCAGGGCTGGAGCCCCTCTGGAGCCAGGCTGGGAGAGCTGGGGGGACACCTGGAGAGGAGAAGCTCCAGGAGAGCTCAGAGCCCCTGGCAGGGCCTGAAGGGCCTCCAGGAGAGCTGCAGAGGGACTGGGGACAAGGCAGGGAGGGACAGGACCCAGGGAATGGCTCCCAGTGCCAGAGGGCAGGGCTGGCTGGGATCTTGGGCAGGAATTGTTCCCTGGCAGGGTGGGCAGGGCTGGGATGGAATTGCCAGAGCAGCTGTGGCTGCTCCTGGATCCCTGGCAGTGCCCAAGGCCAGGCTGGACATTGGGAGCAGCTGGGACAGTGGGAGGTGTCCCTGCCATGGCAGGGGTGGCTCTGGATGAGGTTTAAATCTCCCTTCCAACCCAAACCATTCCATGATTCCATAGTTCCACAGCTCCATAAAAACACGGCGGTTTTGTCCCCCAGCCTTGGATCTGAGCCTCATTCCCACCGTTCCCAACTCTCCCCGAGCCGATCCCGGCTGCTGCCGCCTGCTCCGACACGAGCAGTTGAACAATGAAAAGGAGAGGAAAAGAGCAATTCCCGATTTTTTGCAGCCAGCCCGGCGCTCCCACCCCTGCCTGGCTCAGTTGATCGCGGCGCTCAGATTCCAGCAGGAATCCCACAGATCTCGGCCTCTTCCAGGATAAAACCCTTCCCAAAAAGGCTCTGGGATGTCTGGGGAGCCCCATCCCGGCTCCTTTGGCGCTGGGGAAGGGATCAGAGCGCTCGGGCTCACATTCCCGGCTCGATTTCCAGTGGAACAGGCAGGACAATGGCGCATTGTGCGCCGGGGAGAAGAAAATGATCTCATGGTGTTTGTGGAAGGAAAGGTTTCAGCTGGAGACGCCCCTGGGCGCAGGAGATCAGCCCCGGTGGAGCCGCCACCGGAGCGCTCCTCCAGCGCTTTTCCTGCAGCATTCCCGTGGGGAGCAGCCAGGCTCTGCCCCAGGCCCGGCGGGATTTGGGGACAAGGGGACACGGCCCAGGGACCGCCAGCAGCCCCAAACCTCCTCTGCTTCGGGGCTCAGGAGCAGAAACCCCCTGCCCCGGGGCCACCGCGGTGTCACCTCCTGGCGTGGGCACGAAGCCACCTCCCCCCGTGGGGACAGCAGCCCGAGTGGGGACAGCAGCTCTGTGCAGGGTGTTGGATGCCTCGGGGCTGCTCCTCCCCCAGGAAAAGCCGGGATCGCTCCCAGAGGAATCCCCGAGGGAGCTGGGGTGGATTTGGAGAGCCAGGGCGCTGCCGCCGTGCCAGGGGACGCTCCCCCGACACCGCAGCTGCGGGAGTGAAAAGCCTCTAAACGACCGCAGAAAGCACTCGTGGGGCATTCCCCATTTTATTTGGCTCCTTAAACGCCACTTCATTTGTGGGGATCGGCTTAATTGTGGTCATTAAGGGGGTGAGGGGAAGGCTGAGCCCCCCAGGGATGGGCTGGGGAAGGACGGGAGGGGTCCAGGGGCGGATTTCCCAGAGGGAACATCATCCAGCCCTACAAATCATCCCCCTTTCCCCAAACCCTTCTTCCCTGACAGCTCCTCTCCCTCCCAGCCCCTCTCCTGCCTCAGTTTCCCCAGCCCCGAGCTCAGGAGCAAAGGGCTTGGCACAATTCAGGGGGATTTTCCAGCACGGAAAAGGGGCTGGAGCAGGCAGAGGGGCCAAGTCCTGTCCCTGCAGGGAGGGCCCACAGAGCTGGGGGTGCCCTCTGCTCTAACAGGTTTGGGGGTGCTTTGTGCAAACCCCAGCAATCCCACAGGTGGGAATGTTCTTCCTGAACTGCTCTGGATGGATCAGCCTGGAAATCTCCCCTGGTTCCCCCATAAGGTTCTTCCTCCCTGGAGTTTCCCCTGAGGCATCATCCCAACCCCCAATTCACCTGGAAAACTCTGCACATGAAGCTGGAAAAGAGCTTTTCTCTCACTGTGAGGGATGCAGGAGCATCCAGGCCCATCCAGGTCACACATCAACAGGATTCTGGAATCACTGACGATGGAAAATCCCCCTCAGAGTGAGGTGTCCAACATTAACCCAGCACTGGGTGGTCACTGCTCACCCCTGTCCCCAGTGCCACATTCTTTAAATATTTCCAGGGATGGGGATTCCATCACTACCAGGGCAGCTGTGCCAGGGCCTGACAAACTTTTCCACGAGGAAATTTCTCCTGATACCCGATGTAACCTCCCCTGCCCAGCCTGAGCTGTTCCCTCTGCTCCTGTCCCTGTCCCTGTTCCCAGAGCCCGACCCCCCCGGCTGTCCCTTCCTGTCAGGGAGTTGTGCAGAGCCACAAGGGCCCCTGAGCCTCCTTTGCTCCAGGCTGAGCCCCTTCCCAGCTCCCAACAAACACATTAAACCCCGGGAACGTGGGGGTGATGTGTCCAGGTCATGCTTAAGTGGCAGGCAAAGGACAGAGCTGTCACTGCCCTAAACCAACCCTCACCTGCCTGCCCCTCAAACGGTGCCAGTCCCATTCCTGGGGAGCCCCCAGGGTCTGTTTTGGTGCCACAGCTAACGAACCCTTAAGAACAATTAATCAGGAATATACTGGAGACTCTCACAGGCAGATTCAGATCAACACCGGCTCCCCCTCCCCAGAGACAGGACTCAGAACTGGTGAAAATCCCAAGCCGCCCTTTTCCCTCTGCTCCTGGAGTTTAATTAGGATTATCCCATGCAGGGAGGTGTTTCTTCCCCCAGCAGCAGCACCCGGTGTTTGCTGCTCCTGTGTGCCCAACAGGAAGGAGTTCTGCCCACCTTCCCCGGGGTTGTCATGGAAATGGAAAGCGAGGCTGATGAAGACGCTGCCAAATCCACGATCTCCAGCTGGATTCCAGTCCGGAGAGGATGGGAACAATCCAGGGATGGGTTTGGGGAAAGCCTTGGAGGGAGACCCAGCATGGGATAGACTGAGGAGCCCGGACAAGCCCCAGGCTCTGCACGCTCAGCTGGAAAAGGGTTTTTCCATGAGGAATTAACCCCCCAAGCACTGGGAAGTGGAGTGGGATGGAGTCAGCCATCCCATGGGCAGGAATCCCCGGGAAACAACAGCGCAGCTGCACCACAGAGCATCCCCCGAGCATCAGCAGCGCCGGGAGCGGGGCCGTGCCCGGGGCGGGGCCCCTCGAGGGGCAGGAGCGGGGACACGGCCCAGCCCGTCAGGAGCGGCCAGAAATAGCCCCGATTTCCATATGTAGGACGGGGCGGCCACGCCAGCACAGCCACGACCTACTTTCAGCAGCCCGGCGGGGCCCTGCGCTCGCCCGCGGCTGCGGGGCCGCCCGGAGCATCCCGATCCAACCCTGAGCATCCCCGGAGCATCCCGATCCAACCCTGAGCATCCCCGGAGCATTCCGATCCAACCCTGAGCGTCCTCGGAGCATTCCGATCCAGCCCTGAGCATCCCCGGAGCATCCCGATCCAACCCTGAGCATCCCCGGTCCACGCTGAGCCTCCCCGGTCACCCCGGTCCAGCCCTGAGCATCCCTGGTACATCCCGGTCCAATCTGAGCCTCCCCGGTCACCCCTGGTCCATCCCCAGATCATCCCCTGAGCCCCCCCGGTCACCCCGGTCCAGCCCTGAGCCTCCCCAGTGCATCTCGGTGCATCCCCGGTGCACCCCCGGTATCGCCGCGTCCCCACCCCCGTCCCGCAGCTCCGGGGACGCGCGGCTGCTCCCGCCCCCATCCCGCCGGGCTCGGAGCATCCCCGGGGATTCACCGCGGCCCCGCTCCCGAGCCCCCCGGCTCCTCCACAGGCGCGCCCTCCACGCTTTATTTTTAATTTTCTAAACCTTTTTGCCAGGCCGAGCTGAGAGGCAGGAGCTTTTGCCGGCGCCCCTGGGATGCTCCTGCCTTTCAGGGCTGCACAAAGCGATTGGTCTCCGTGTGAACACGGCTTTTCCCATGAAGGGAAAAAAACAACACCAAAAAAAAAAAGAAAGAAAGAAAAGCAGATCCAACCCTAATCCACTGCTGCTGAATGTCTTCCCTTTCAGGAGCAGCATCCACCTGCAGGGCTGCACTGGGGACAGCACTGGGAAGTCCCCTAGGGGAGGAATGCCAGTATTTATTCCCCAACCTGTTGTTTCCCTCAGCAAATATCCAGGCAGGAAGGAGGTTCCTGCTCTTCCTACACCAGCAAGGATGTTCAGCAGCCCGAGGCTGCTGGTGGAAATGTCCCTTCCTGACACCTTTGCGTCACTTGTCCCGAGCTGTTCAACACTCCCAGTCACACTGAGGAATTAAAATTTATTGCTGGAGAGGGGAAATCAAACACAACTCCAGCAGGTGAGTAACAAATAAATTATGAGCAGGTTTAGCTGCACCTGAGGCCTCTTTCCCAGCCAGAGTGGTTTGGGTCAGTGCCAGGTGGCTGAAAGCACCACAGGAAGGGACAGGGAGGAGGAACAGAAATGTTCTGTTCAGCCAGGGAGGGGAAGGAGGAGGAGAAACCTCCTGAGGGGGTTCCCAACAGAGCAGCAGCCCTGGGGGACACAGGGATCAGAATCCCAGTGATGGGAATGTCAGATGGAGCAGGATCCTTCCAGGGGAATGGGAACAGGATCTCCATAAGGGAATGGGTCCCAAAATCCCCATACAGGCACCAGCATCAGAATGTGGGAATAAGTGCCAGGATCTCCACATGGGAATGGTTCCCAAAATCCCACCCAGGGATAGGTACCAGAATTCCCACATGAGAATGGCTCCCAAAACCCCACACAGGGCCTGGTACCAGAATTCCCACATGGGAATGGCTCCCAAAACCCCACACAGGGCCAGGTACCAGAATTCCCACATGAGAATGGGTCCCAGCATCCCAGGCCAACCCCCCCCCCCCCCCAGCCAGGCCTGGCCTCCAACCTCCACACCTCAAATCCCCCAACTCTTCCCATCCACAAGCCAACAGAGCAAGAGGAAAATGAGAGCAAGGAGAGTTCCATCCCAAGGGAATGTGAGCCCAGGGCACAGGGATTCCCTGGCAGGCACCAGCAGAAGCTGCTCCTTTCAGCTGACTCCTCCAGGGAGATGTTCCAGGCTCTGTAAGGAGCAGAGATTGTCTCCCTGCAGTGACCATCCCCCAGCACACAACAGGTTTCTCTCAAATTCTCCACTCCAAGAGCTGCAGGATCCACCTTGTGCTTGGAAAAGCACTTCCAGCTCTGGAGCCAGCAGGAAAATCTCACAAATGGAAGATTTTCATGGAAGCTCTCTCAGCCCAGGGGTGAAGGAAGCACCCAAAGGTCTCATTGCAAAATGGGAAGATTTTCCTGTGGGTTCCATGGCTGGAGTGATTCCATTGGGAAGCAGCATTGTTCTCAAAGCAAAGCCAATGCCTGAGCCTGACACAACAACTGACCCCTCATTTTCAAACCCAGCCAGGTCCACCTTCATTCCCACCAGCTGAGTTCTCCTCTTCCTTGACAAACACTTCCCTACACATCAGCAGGACCAGGGAAATGTGTCCCTGTGGCTGCTGCTTCCAGCTCTTCCTCCCTGGATTTCCCCTCCAGGAATTTCCTTTCCTCTTTTTCACACCAGTTCTGTGCCAGACAAGCCCCAGTTGCCAAAAACTTGGGGTAGGCAGAGCCCAAATCTGTGCCCAGTCCTGGATCCTGAGCCTCCTCCTCATTTCAGAGCTCACTCTGCCCCTCATTCAGGTTCTAACCTTCGCCAAAGAGAAAAAAAATAATGAAAAATCAGCAATGCCGTGATTTTTATGCAGGGAAGTGCAAAGCTTGAGCTTTGAGCGTGACCCTGGTGCCCTGCTGCCCGCTGGAGGAACTGCGGATTTTTCCTCTGGAAGATCCCGGGTCAAACAGAGCAGCAGCAAAATTTCCCCAATTCTCATGATTTGGCTGTTTCCCTTCACCTCCCACCCCATCCTCACCCCGGGTGAGGGGAAGGAGCAGTCCCCAGAGGGTAAATGCCACTGAGGCGCTGGAGAAGCTGATTTGGTGTTTCCCTAATTAGGAGCAATCAGAGTTGGGCAGGAAGCACCGACCCCGCTCCCGCCTGCGGCAAAACCCCGAGAGGAGGAACCCAATTAACTCCCCACTGCCCTCTCAGCTGAGGTCAGGAGTGAGGTTGGGATGTGTTTGCAGAGCCACGAGGTCGGGTTTGGGGGGGTCAGAGCTCGTCCCTTCCCCCAGAAGGGTTTGGGGAGCCCAACCCCGGAGCGGCGACCCCGGCTGAGGACAGGAAGCGCTGGGATAACACACGAGCTGTGGATGCCGAGTTTGGTTTTTTTTTTTTTTTTTTTTTTTTTTCTTCTCTAATTGCTGCTGCTATTTTAACAGAGCCAGACATTTCCTTGACGATTCGCAAGGCCTATAAATGTTTGATGTCCCTTCCCCTCCGTACTCAGGCAGCGACTTCTGCTGGGGTTTGGGGAAGAAACGCCCGGATTGGAGCACGGGGATGGGACAGCGGCTGCAGGGGGAGGATCCAGCCCCGGATCCACAGGGAAAAGCTCCATCACACCCCCCTGCTCCTGTCCTCTCCTCCCCCCGGTTCCTAGAAGGAGATCCCACTGCCCAGCCTCCGTGCAATATGGCTTCGTGCTGCAGGAGCCTAAATATAGAGCCTGAAGCCTCCGGGGGCTTCGCTGCGCTCCGAGGTATTTATAGCCGCGGGCTGGAATGTTGGGAGCAGCTGGAATTGCACCGGGGAGGGAGGGATCCGGCCCTGGCTGCAGCAGGGATGAGTTTTGGGGTGACTCCCCCGGCCCCGCTGGTCCCTGAGCACCGGCAGGAATGTGGGAATCTCACCTGGGCCAGGACAGGGCTGGGGTTTTAAGGCTGAACCCAGGGCAAGGAGGATGAGGCTGGGAGGCTCAGAGACAGCCCAGCTGCTGCTCTGCAGCTCCTCACAAAAATCCAGGCATCCAGTGCTCTAAAAGCAATTTCTGGGAATGGGGAATTCACCCCTTGGAGCATCCAAAGTGGAGCAGGGGGGATGAAATGGTCCCTTCTTCCCAGTCCTCAGCATCCAGCCCAGCTCCTCTGCCATCCCTGCTCCTCCCATCCTGATTTAACCAAATCCAGCAAGGAAAGCTCCAGCTGGAGGGAGGGAGAAGGGAGAGGGATGGGGAGGCAGCAGCCACTCCCCACTCCAGGGATGGGTGCAGGGATGGGAACAGGCTGAGAGCTGCCTCTGCATCCCAATCCCTCTCCCCTCCTGCCCAGCAACCCCTGGCAGCAGCAGCAGCTGCCTGGCTTGGCCTTGGGAATATTTTCATCCGGGGGATCCAGCACTGGGATCGCAGACTCAGCCTTGGCTGGAGCTGGGAAGAGCAATCAATAATGTTGGAGCTGGATCAGAAGGAAAATTAGCAGGAAAATCCCCACCCTCGGGTTCCTGGGACTCCCTTGCCTCTGGGATGGCCCCAGCCAGACCCTCAGCCTCACCCCAGGCTGTGGGACCAGCAGCCAAAAAACTCCTTGGAAAAAAAACATCACAAAACCCTCACAGAAATAAAGGAATTTTACCAAATCTTGGCAGAGCCTACACAGAAGAGCCCATGGGAATGCTCTTCTCTGAGCAGGCAGCCCCAAAATTCACAGTTCAGCCCCAAACTCCTGTGGTGGGTGGGAGAGAGGAGCTGCAGCTCCCTGCACCCCCCACTCCCTGCCTGTCTTCCCCGGGGTTCCCATTATTCCCTCTGGGACCAGGGGCTGCTGTCCCTGTGGACACAGGGATGTCCCTGTCAGGGATGTCCCTCCCTGCCCCCAGCAGTGCCACATTCACTGGATCCCCTCCCTTCTCCTCCTCACTGAGTGTTGAAGGCTCTTGCCCTGGAAAATGAAGGGGTTCAGGATGCTCCAAACCCAGAATTTGCCCCCATTCCAGTGTCCCACCCCTGGGCATCACCCAGGGCTTTGGGGACATTATGGGACACCTGGGGACACCCTGCCAGCTCCTGGCCATGCAGAGTGCCCACCCCCCCGAGAGGGAGGAGCAGGGATTAACTGATCCCAATTAAAGGCAGGAGGACAAAGGGGAGAACTGGCAGGGCCACCCCAATTCCAGCCCTGGTAACACCCCCAGAATCCAAAATCCAGGGGGTCCCACCCACCCTGAGCCCCCAGTACTGCAGGAAATGTCCCAGGGGTGATCCCAGCTCCCACCTGAACCAGTTCTTTACTGGTAAATGAGGAGTGGCTCCTCCCAGCTCCAGGGCAAACAAACCCAAGGAATTCCTTTTGGGATTTTGGAGCCCGGGTGTCCCAATGGGATGTGATTCCCTCATCACAGAGGAGCCTGGGGGGATGAAGAGGCCCTTGGCCAATGGGCCCCACCCAGGATCCCAGTTCCCTGCAGCCCCTGCTGGATGCCAGGCCCCCAACATCCCCATCAGCACTCTCCCTAATTAACAGCAGGGTAATTAACACCGGGACCCCCAGTGTGCACGGGGTGTTTGTAATGATCCCCTGGCAGAGGCACAGGGGGCACTGACCTGCAGCCACTGGGGGCTAATTAGAGTTTAATTAGTGCTCATCACAGCCCCCACACACAGCCCAGGCGGGGATGCACTGAGCTGGGCAAGAAACTGGAATTATTAAATCCTGAATTATTTCTGGGGGGGGGGGGGGAGGTGACAAAGACAGCAGTGACACCAAAACACAAAATCACACCCAAAAATCACCCCAAAATCACCAGGACCTCACCCTCAGAGCCTCCTCCAGGGGTCCCAGCTGCCTAAAACCCCATTCCATGCACACACCCCAGGCAGATCTGGGATTTTCCACTGGGCTTTGGACAGTCCCAGCTCCAGCTCCAAACCCTGGGCCTGGCTGCAGGAGATTCCCACATTTCCCTCACCTGCCACTGGAGCTGGGAGAGGAAAAGGAAAATCTGATTATGCCATCCCTCAAAAAACCTCCAAAATGCAGGAAAAATTGCATTATCCCATTTTTTTCTGCTTGATTTTCATTGGGTGCATGGAGAAGCTCCCCAGGCCATTCCCAGCACCTGGAAAAGTTGTGAGGAGCCCAAACCTGCCTTACAAAAGCTGGGAATGGTGGATTAACATCAAGTTTGGGGAAGCAAAGTTCCCTGTGTGCTCCCAGACCTGCTGCCACTGCAGGGAGAGCTGCTCAGGGAGGGACAAACACAGCGATTTTCTGTCCCTTCCAGCTTAACTTGCCAAAATGAGAAATAAATAAGATTTTTTTTCCTCTTTTGGCCCCAAACTCCCACTCCCTTGCCCCAAAACGCAGCCCTGCGTTGGATTTTTGACATTTGCTGCCTGAGCATCCTTCCCCACCCCCCCAAACCCTCGGCCAGCCCCCCCTTCCCTCAGCAGCTCCTGAGGCAGCTCCATTCCACTCCTCCTCCTCCAGAATCTGCGGGTTTTGGCAAACAAAGTGTTTTGCCAACAAGTTGTGCTCGGTGCTGCCTGGGAGATGAGGCTTTTCCCGGTTTTTCCTGGCTCCAGCCTCCTCCTCCCCACTCCAGGTCCCAATTTGGGGATGCAGCCAGAGGGGGTTCACTCCCAGGCTCCCCCACATTGAGGTTTTCCCCCTTTTTTTCCTGAAACAATCCCCGTTTCTCCACCAGCCGGGGCAGAAGCAGCAGCCCTGAGGTTGCTGCTGTTATTTTTATCTCGAAAGAAAGAGTTTGAGCCGTGGCCAAGCTGTGCTGAGGGAGGGAGAGGCTTTTGTGGTGGCCAGAGCTGTAAACAGAGCCCCGGCCTCGGTGGGCAGGGCAGAGGGAACCCAGTCCAGCCCATTATCCCATCCCAAGGACTGGGATCGCTGCTCTGGGATGCTCAGGTGGAGAGGGACGTTTGGGTCCCCTCATGCAGAGCCACACTTGCTGCAAGGCTGGCTCAGCCAGCCCAGAATTCACTTTTTTGGAGTCAATTTTAACAAAATCCTTGGAAGAACCAGCTCTAAAAACGTTTTCACCTTCCCACAGCCATGAGGAGTATCCCACAGGATGCCAGGTCCATCCCATTCCTTCCTGAGCACAGAACAGAGTTTGGGGAGCAGCGCTGCACCCCAGGAGCCTCCTCTGGATCCAGCCACATCCTCCTCTCCCACCTGGAATTCCAGCAGCTCCCAGCCTGCAGCTGCTCCCGAGGTCACCGAGACGCTCGGGAGCTCTGCACGAGCAGCTCGGCTTAAATGTCAAATTAATTAATGGGGAGAGAGGGAGGAGTGGCCACAAAGAGCTCCCTGTTCCACCTCCGCTCCCCGGGGCCGGGCCGGGGAGGGACCGCGGACACTCCCCGTGGGGAATATTCCCCCCGGGCATGGAGGGAACAGGGAACGGCAAAAACACGAGTGGGAAACTGGGAATGGCACAGAACACGGGTGGGGAACCTGAAATGGAACAAAGCAAGGGTGGGAAACTGGGAATTGCAGAAAACACGAGTGGGAAACTGGGGATGGCACAAAACACGGGTGGGAAACTGGGAATGACACAAAGCAAGAGTGGGAAACTGGGAATGACACAGAACACGGGTGGAAAACTGGAAATGGCACAGAACAAGGGGGGAAAGCTGGGAATGGCACAGAACTCAGGTGGGAAACTGGGAATAGTAAAAACACGGGTGGGAAAATGGAAACGGCACAAAGCAAGGGTGGGAAACTGGGAATGGAACAAAACTCGAGTGGGAAACTGGAAGTGGCATAAAACTCGGGTGGGAAACTGGGAAAGGCACAAAACACTGGTGGGAAACCTGAAATGGAACAAAGGAAGGTTGGGAAACTGGGAATGGCACAGAACACGGGTGGGAAACTGGGAATGGCACAGAACACGGGGAAGGCCCCGCTCCTCCCCCACACCCGAGCGGTGGCCCTGGAGCCAGGCAGGGACCGAGGGGACACCGAGCAGCCACGGCCCCTCCCTGGCCACCAGGGGCTCGGGGACATCCCTGCTCCGGAGGAGAAATCCAAGGGAGCCTCGGGCCGGGGGAGGATGGGGAGGGAAGGGAGATCCTGGAGGGCGCCAGGAGCACATCCCGGCCAAGGCACCCCGCGCTCCCAGGACACGCTTTGGGGTTTTTTCCTCCCAGTCCCCTCTCCCCATCGCCGAGCACCGGCAGGGCCGGGGCTGAGCCTCCATCAGCGGCAGAACCGCGCCCGGAGCCGGGCAGGGGCGAGGGTGTGACCGGCCCCAGCCCCCGGAGAGCCGGGGGGACACGGGGACAGAATTAACCGGAGCTGTCAGAGCCCCTGGGGCTCGGGAGGAGACGAGTTCTGCTCGCAGAGCCCCGCAGGGTTTGGTACCTCGCTCACGTCCCCGGCATTCCCCAGCCCCCGCTGCCGTCTCCCGGGGCTGCCGCGCGTCTCCCGAGGGAAAAGGAGCCCCGGGACACCCGGGGACTTCACTGCCGGGGTAGGAGGTGACAGCGGCCGGAGGGCCCTGCAGTCCTTGGGGAGCCATTCCTTTATTTATTGAGGTGGTTTTTTTCCTCAGTTTCTCCGTGAAAGAGGAAGGAGGTGGGGTTGAACACGGCTGGGCTGTCCCCACAAACGGGCTGGGCTGAACCCCGTGTGACCCCAGCTCACACCAGGGAGCTCCAACCCACCCTGGGGCCCGGCTGAGCCCTGCAGACTCATTCCACCAAACCCCACAGCACCCCAAAAGCTCAGGAGAGACCCTCCCCCACGGCCCCGGTGCCAGGCTGCACCCAGGGAGCTCCAAACACTGGAAAACATCATGGGAACGACTGTGAACCCCCAACCCTGCTGGAACCCAGAGCTGTGAGCTCTGAATCCCCCAGGTCCCTGCAGGGTGCTTCACCCCAATACTCTGCAGGGCCTGGAGGGATCTTTGCTCTCCTCATTATCCCTCTGGACTGAGCCAGGGGAGGACCCGGAGAGAGCGCAGGGAGGAAGAGATCTCCTTCCACAGGGAAACAATCCAGGACTGAACCCAGAGCACCCCCCGATCTCCTGTACCGGGAGCCTGGACCTGGCCGCCCCAGCAATGCTCCAGGGACCTGGGAAAGGTTAGGGCCAATCAACGCTGTCGGTAATTAAGGTGATGAGTTGATCCCTAAGCTGGGCTCCGACAGCAGCAGGGCCACAACAAAGCGTCCTGAGCCCCACCTTGGGGACCCCAGATCCAGGGGTGGCACTCAGGGCTGGCTGCACGCACCCCGTGCATAACCGGCGGCCTGATTAAAGCTCATCAGCCACTAATTACCGTGAGCGGAGTTTCCTGTCCTGCCCCCTCTGCCCAGGTGTCCCCAGCGGTCCCCGGATGCCCCTGAGCTGCCAGCAGCCCGCTCTGCCTGCCCGGAGGAGGAGGAGGAGGAGGAGGAGGAAGCAGCGGTTGCCCAGGCTGTGTGTGGTCTGGGATGGGGAGCAGGCAGCGTTTCCAGCAGCACAGAGAGGAGCCTGTCCCGGGAATCCCGCCTGTCCCACCGGGCGCTGAGCCCATCCCTGCCCGCCAATGGCTGATGGAGGAGCCTAGCTCTCTCTCCCGCTCCCCGTTCCACATCCAGCTCCGAAGGGATGAGACAGGACCAAGGACGAGCTCGTGAGCCTTGGGAAATCACAGCCAAACCCAAACCTGTCCCCGGCGCTGTTGGGAAAACTCCTCTGCCAGGGAAGGGTCCCGCCAGGAGAAGCAGCTCCTGTCCTCCGGCTTTCCCACGCTGGCACACAAAGGGTTACAGGGGCTGATCCCAAGGGGATCCATCCCAGCTGCCCCAAAGCCCGGCCGAGAGGGGTCACGGACAGCAGGAGATCAAAGGGAGGCATCGAGTCCCGGGGAGGTGTCACAGCCAGCAAGGCTCCAGGCACGCCAGGGCCCTGTCCCTGTCCCCGTCCCCGTCCCTGTCCCCCTGCACAGGGACCCAGCCCGCAGCTCACGGGGCGGTGCCAGCGGGGCTGGAGTCGCTTGTCCCGGCTCCTCAGAGCAGCCAGGAGCGCTCGGGGTGCTGGTCCAGGGCAAGTTCCCTGGCAGGAGCAGGATCTGGCACCAGGGGACAGGAACCCCCAGCTCCATCCCCCTCCCATGGCCATGGATGTGCCAGAGCTGTGCCAAGTCACTGCTTCCCTCCCGGGCACCCAGGGCAGGAGCTGAGTCTGTCCAAGGAGAAGGAAGGACTGAAAAGCTCCAGGGAAGAGAGGGGGAGAGGAGAGGCCTTGATCCCATCCGGGTGGAGGCAGCAGCTCCTCCGGCCCTTGGGACTGTCCCACATCCCATCCCACATCCCATCCCACATCCCATCACCTCCAGCCCGGCACTGAACAGCCTCACAGCCTCTCCTGAACGGCCTAAATCTCCTCAGGAAACGCCAACAACCTCACCCAGCAACCAGCAACTGCAATTCCCCAAAAGGGGAAGGGAAAAGCTCGTGTGGGGAGGGTGAGCGCGGCCAGAGCCGGGACACGGGCACAGCCGCGCCCGCCCGGCACCGCGGCACGGAGGGAGCTCCCGGCGGAGCAGAGACTGCCCCAGACCGCGGAACAGGAATTTTGGGCGCAGTAAAGTGCCCTTGGATCCGTGCGGATCTGCCAGAGGCGGTGGAGGAGGCTCAGGTCCCCTCAGGGACGCTGAAGTTGTGTCTCTGTTCCAGAGGGACAGAGCTGGGAGAACGCACCTCGGGCAGAAATGGGGGAGCCAGCCTGGGGCACCCCAAACCAGACCCCGGGAGGAAGGGCTGAGCTCCGGGTGACTCAGGGCAGCAGCCAGGCCCTGGGGCTTCTTCCCCTCTTAAAGAGAGGAGGAGGATGAGCAGCCTTCCTCCCCACCAGGCTCTCCCGTTGCTGCCGGGCTGCGAGGTGAAAGCATCCTCTGGCTCCTTCCCGGAGAGCATCCCCAAAAAGCAGCGCCCCAAAACTGCACCTCTCGGCTCTGTGCCCCAAAACTACACCTCCCGGCTCTGGGCAGGGAGGTTCCCACGGCCCCCAGGATCCCCTGGACCTTCTCCCAGGCGGAGCAGCAGTTTTGGAAGCGCCAGGAGGATCCCCAGCCCCTTCTCCTCTGGCCACATGGGAGGCGAAAGGCGGGCGCTGCCTGCGCAGCCCGGGCGGCTGCAGCCCCCCGCCCCATCAGGGGCTGGGGATGCAGATGGGGAGGGGTACGGGGGACAGAGGAGAAGGATGGGGGGCGAGTTCCTGCTGCCCCCGAGCAGCGGCAGGGGGGTTCCTCGCTCTCCGCCCCTCAGGGTGATTTTTAAGGCGTGTTTCCCTACGACCTTCAAACGGCAGCTGCCCGCAGCCCCCTCCCCACGGCCGCCACCCTGCCCGGCACCGCCCGGGGGGTCGCAGGGGAGGGGACAGCGCCGGGGGCAGCGCCTGGGGGCTCGGGGGGGCTCTGCGGGCACGGAGCGGGGTCGGGAGCGGGGGGACCCCACAGAGGGGCGGAGGGCCGGAGCCCCCGCAGGCCGGGTCCGCTCCCCTGGGGTGCCGCTGTCAGACCCCGCACGGTGCCGGTGCCCCCCTGGTACCGCTGCTGATCGCCCCCTGATCCCCCCGGTACCGCTGCTGATTCCTCCCGGTACCGCTGCCGGTCCCTCCCGGTACCGCTACCGGTCCCACGCCCCCAGCCCGCTGCGGTGCCCCCCCCGCTGCCGATCCACTCGGGGCCGGTTCCGGGCCGGTGCCGATGCCACCCCACACACCCCTGTCCCTCCCCCGCGATACCGATCCACGCGCGGTGCCGGGGCCGGTCCCACCCCCTGCCCGCGGCAGCTCCTCCGCGGGGCCGGTGCCGCCCGCTGCCGGTCCCCGCTGCCGGTCCCCGCTGCCGGTCCCCGCTGCCGGTCCCCGCCGCCGGTCCCCGTTACCGGTGCCCGCTGATCCCTCCCGGTCCCTGCTGACCCCTCCCGGTGCCGGTGCCCGCTGACCCCCGCCCCGTACCGGTCCCCGCCGCCCCTCCCGGTGCCGATGCCGACCCCTCCCCTCACCCCCGCTCGGTGCCGGTGTCCCCCGGGCCGCGTCCCCGCCGGTGCCCCGCACTCACCAGCGCGGCGCGGGCGCTGAGCAGCAGCAGCAGCAGCAGCGGGAGGCTCCGCAGCCCCCGGGGCGCCGGCGGCGGCACCTCCCCGGGCATCTTCCTGCCGCAAGGACGCTGCCGGCGGCGGCGGGAGGCGGCGGGAGGCGGCGGCGGGGGCGGGGAAGGGCCTTTGTTGCCGCCGCCCGCGGGAGGCGGGCGGTGGGTGCGGGCTCTGGGTGCGGGGCCGCCGCCGCCGCGCCGCCCTCCGGCCCCGCCGCGCCCCCGCCCCGCCCGGCACGGCACGGCACGGCACCGGGAACGGGGAGGAGCCTGGGGGGCACCGGGGGGGCTGGGCTGGGGAGGTTGGGCAACCCTGGGGCGGATGGGGGACCCTGGGGTAGGTGGGGGGGACCTGGGACATACAGGGGAGAGTCTTGGGGACAGATGGGGGGACTTGAGACACACTGGGGGGATCTGGGACAGTTGAGGGGGACCCTGGGGTGGATGGGAGGGGACCTGGGGCTGGGTGGGGGATGCTGGGGTAGATTGTGGGGAGCTTGGGGGATAGAGGTGGGGGAGCAGGGAAAATCGGGAGCATCCTGGAGTAGATGGGGAGGAGCATGGGGCACATGAGGGGGTGTCTAGGGCAGGGTGGGGGACCCGGGGATAGATGGAGGTGACGTGGGGTAGATGAGGGGGACCATGGGGACAGAGGGGGTGTTCTGAGGCAGACTGGGGACCCCTGGAGTTGGTGAGGGGAGAACTGGGGGGCGCATGGGGGGATCTGGGCTAGATGAGGTGGACCATGGGTTAAATGGGGGGAGCCTGGGACAAACGGAAGGCACATGGGGAACATGTAGGGGTGATTTGGGGCAGACTGGGGGGTGACCAGGGACAGATGGGGGGATCTGGGGCAGATGGAAGGGACTGGGGTAGATGAAGAGCAGTGGAATGGGTACAGGAGGGCACCGGGGCAATCTGGGGGCAGCCTGGGGTATGTATGGGGGGAGCTGGGGCAGACTGGGGATATTCAGGGGCAGAGAGGAGGGTGTGGGGCAGCTGGGGGCACCCAGGATTAGATGGGGGGAGCCCAAGGTGGTGTTTGGGACACTTGGGGGGGATACTAAGGGATGGATGGGAAGGAAAAACCTTGGGGCATTCCGGGAATCACTCCCAGGACAGCTGATGCAGCCTCAGTTTCCCCGCTCAAAAGCCCGGGATGGCACAGGGACCAGAGGGCGGGGCCATGACCGCGACTTGCACACGCCCGCCAGGTGTCCCTGGAGTGGCTCGGCTCTGAATTTGGGGGTTTGGTCACCCCGAGGAACTCTGGGGGTGCTGTGCCTGTGGGTGGGAGCAGATGGATGGGATGGGAATGAGCCATTCTCACACGTGGAATTCCTCCTGTCCTGTGAAGGAGCTAAAAACAGACTCGGATTCTCCTAAACCCCCTCACTTACCCTCAAAATGCGCCCCGGGAAGGGGCTCGGGGAGGCGGGGGAGCTTCCTGGGACAAAGGAGGGAAAATCAGCCAAATTCAGCTAAAAACGGAGCTGAACCTCCGGCTGGGGGGAGCAGGGACACGGACCCCCACAAATCCCCCTCTGAGGATCATCCCACTGCCCCTGGGAGCGGAACTCAGGGAATTCCCGGGGGTAGCGTGGGAAATATCGCGGGGGGCTCTGGGGGGCCCCACCTGAGTGACTCCATCCGGTTTAATTGTCCTGTAATCAGCAGAATCCAAATTAAGTTTATTTCAAGTGTATTTATAGGAGTGGGAAAGGTGGGGAGGGGTCTCCGGGGCTGGGGCCGTCCCATGGGGGGCTGGGGGGTTTAAGAGGGGGGCCCAAGGACACTGAGGGGGTCCCGGGGGGGAATCCCCGGGACAGTGGGGTGGCCCCGGAGCAGCGGGGATCCCATGCGGGGGGGTCCATGTGGGGTCCGGGGACAGGGGGTGGCTTTGGGGCGGGGGCGGTGCCTGAGCTGGCCTGGGGGGTGTCCCAGGGACATTGGGGACAGTCGGGCCGGGGGGTGTCACAGAGGGGGATCCCCAGGGTGGGGGGTTCCCGGCCTGGTGCTGCTGTCCCCATTCAGAGGGTCCCAGTCCCGGGGTGTCCCCAGGCGGGGATGCTGTCCCCATTCAGAGGGTCCCGGTCCCGGGGTGTCCCCAGGCGGGGATGCTGTCCCCATTCAGAGGGTCCCGGGGGTGTCCCCAGGCGGGGATGCTGTCCCCATTCAGAGGGTCCCGGTCCCGGGGTGTCCCCAGGCGGGGATGCTGTCCCCATTCAGAGGGTCCCGGTCCCGGGGGTGTCCCCAGGCGGGGATGCTGTCCCCATTCAGAGGGTCCCGGTCCCGGGGGTGTCCCCAGGCGGGGATGCTGTCCCCATTCAGAGGGTCCCGGTCCCGGGGGTGTCCCCAGGCGGGGATGCTGTCCCCATTCAGAGGGTCCCGGTCCCGGGGGTGTCCCCAGGCGGGGATGCTGTCCCCGCTCAGCGGTCCCGTTGCTGGGGCTGCACCGCCCCGCCGTGGCCGCCGCCACCCCTGCAGGGACCGGGCCAGGGCCGCAGGGTCCCCGCGGGTCCCCGCCGAGGGGTGGCACCCAGGGGTGGCTCCTGAAGGGTGCCGAGGTTTGCCGGAGCCCACGGGAGGGGCTGGGGGGGCGGAGGGCGCTGCCATCGGGTCCTTGTCCTCGCTGCGGCAGCGGTGGCAGCGGCAGCTCCGGTCCCCTCGTGTCCCTTCGGGTCCCCTCGTGTCCCCTCGGTGCGGTGGGACAAGGGGTGTCCCAGCAGATCCCGGCTGAGGTGACAAGTCCCTTCTCAACCCTTCTCCAGCCGTGCTCAGGACGGACAGAAGCAGGGCCAGCAAGGGGCACTCGTGTCCTTCCCGGGCCGTGTCCCCTCTGTCACCGACAGCGCCAGGAGCTCGGGGCGAGAGCCGATCCCATTCCCGAGCACCTCGGGGTGGGAAGGGCGCCCAGAGCCGATCCCATTCCCGAGCACCTCGGGGTGGGAAGAGCACCCAGAGCCGATCCCATTCCCGAGCACCTCGGGCTGGGAAGAGCACCCAGAGCCGATCCCATTCCCGAGCACCTCGGGCTGGGAAGAGCACCCAGAGCCGATCCCATTCCCGAGCACCTCGGGGTGGGAAGAGCACCCAGAGCCGATCCCATTCCCGAACACCTCGGGCTGGGAAGAGCACCCAGAGCCGATCCCATTCCCGAACACCTCGGGGTGGGAAGAGCACCCAGGGCTGAGCCCGGACCCGCGGGAGTCTGGGGGAACACACGGAGTCTGGTCACACTCCTCTTCTTCTCCAGCCTGACTTGAACGCTCAGTGCTGAATTAAACATTAATAAATAGATTTATACCCGTTGTAAACCTCAGCTGGCTGAGCTCCACAGGCACCAGCAGATAAAGAAGGAGGTGAAGAGTTCAAAGACACCCAAAGAGCTCAAAAACCCCAAAGGACGAGTGCCCTGGACATGCTGGCACAGGGGGGCTTCAAAGCCTGGGGGGAAATGGTGTCAAACCCTATATCTCCTGCTGAATTTAACAGCAACAGAAATGGGAAAAAAATCAACCCCAGTGTGGGTCTCACATCAATCCCAGTGTGAGGGCTCCAGACCAATCCCAATTCCCAATTTGGAGGTCCTAGACCAATCACAATTCCCAATGTGTGAGTTCCCAGATCAGTCCCAGTGTGAGTTCTCAGACCAAGACTAATCCCAGTCTGGGGGTCCCAGAACAACCCCAGTCTGGGGTCCCAGGGGTGCTGGCCCTGCTGAGGGGTGGGAATGGGGCATGGGAAGTGTCCAGGCCACTCTCTCCACATGCTAAGCCAAAATCAGTCATTTCCTGTGCAATGGGCATTTTCTTGCCCTCCATCACCTGGCCACACGTGATCCTGCCTCCACAGGTCCCCAGATCCATCAGCACTGCCCAAATGTCCCCCTGGAAAAAGGTTTTAAATGCAGCAGAGGGACAGGGAAACTGGTGGGAAGGAGAGGCTGATTTTGGGGTTCTGTTCACACGGGGGGAAATGGGGAGGTGGAACTTCCCTAAATAGGGAATTGGGGGAATAAGGGAGACCAGAACATCATGGGACCAGCAGGGGATGAGTGGGGGTAGAACCACCAACCTGGAGGGGTGGGAGGATGAAAAAACCACGGGGGGAAAAGAATCAGGGGAACAATTCCTGCCCAAGATCCCAGCCAGCCCTGCCCTCTGGCACTGGGAGCCATTCCCTGTGTCCTGTCCCTCCCTGCCTTGTCCCCAGTCCCTCTGCAGCTCTCCTGGAGCCCCTCCAGGCCCTGCCAGGGGCTCTGAGCTCTCCTGGAGCTTCTCCTCTCCAGGTGTTCCCCCAGCTCTCCCAGCCTGGCTCCAGAGGGGCTCCAGCCCTGCAGCAGCTCCCTGGGTTCCTCTGGGCTCTCTCCAGCAGCTCCAGGTCCTTGCAGAGGTTCCAGGGCTGGGGCAGCTCTGCAGGTGGGATCTCAGGAGAATTCCCCATCCCTGTGCCCTGGGGAGCCTGTTCAGGATGGATTCTCAAACCTCCAATTTAAAATCAGCTCTGGGTGTTTTCTGCCCCCCAAGGAAACATCAGTTCAGCTCCCTCCTTCAGCACATCACTCACAAAAAACCAGAAATAAATCATTAAAAACATCCCCTTCCCTGTTCTCCATTCCAGCCCTCCAGCACAGCTCCAGCCCCTTCTCCACATCCTGCTCCTGGGTTGAAGCTCCAAATTCCAATAAACATTCCATGAAAATCAAAGCTCCAGCCCTTCCCTGTGTTCTGCTCCTGGACTGAAGCTCCAAACTCCAATTATTCCATGAAAATCAAGAGCTCCAGCCCCTTCCCTGTGTCTGAAACTCCAAATTCCAATTCAGCATTCCATGAAAATCAGGAGATCCAGCCCCTTCCCTGTGTCCTGCTCCTGGGTTGAAGCTCCAAATTCCAATTTTTCCATGAAAATCACAGTTCCAGTCCTTCCCTGTGTCCTGTCCCCGGACTGAAGCTCCAAACTCCAATTATTCCACGAAAATCACAGCTCCAACCCAGCCCTGTGTCTGAAACTCCAAATTCCAATTATTTCATGAAAATCAAGAGCTCCAAGCTTCCCTGTGTCTGAAACTCCAAATTCCAATTATTCCATGAAAATCACAGCTCCAGTCCTTCTCTGTGTCCTGCCCCTGGACTGAAGCTCCAAACTCCAACCGAACATTCCATGAAAATCACTTTTTCACTAAACATTCCATTAAAGCACAGCTCCAAAGCCTTCCCTAATCTGAAACTCCAAACTCTTAATAAACATTCCATGAAAATCCACAGCTCCTGCTCTTCCCTGTGACCTGGTCCTACAGTGAAGCTCCAAACTCCAACTGAACATTCCATGAAAAGCACAGCCCTTCCCTGTGTCTGAAGCTCCAAATTCCAATTATTCCATGAAAATCACTGCTCCAGCTCTTCCCTGTGTCTGAAGCTCCAAATTCCAATTATGCCATGAAAATCAGGAGATCCAGCCCCTTCCCTGTGTCTGAAGCTCCAAATTCCAATTATGCCATGAAAATCAGGAGATCCAGCCCCTTCCCTGTGTCTGAAGCTCCAAATTCCAATTATTCCATGAAAATCACTGCTCCAAGTTCTTCCCTGTATCTGAAGCTCCAAACTCCAATTATTCCATGAAAATCAAGAGCTCCAGCCCTTCCCTGTGTCCTGCCTCTGGACTGAAGCTCCAAACTCCAACTGAACATTCCATGAAAATCACTTTTTCACTTAACATTCCATTAAAGCACAGCTCCAAGCCTTCCCTAATCTGAAGCTCCAAATTCCAATTATTCCATGAAAATCCACAGCTCCTGCTCTTCCTGTCTTCCTGCAAGCTCCAAACTCCAACAAACGATTCCACAAAACCCAGGGCCAGATTCCAAAGTTCTGTATTTTTCAAAATAAAGATCACACGTTGTTTAGAGACAATCTACACAAGAGTTACAAAAAATAGTCGCCCAGGCAGAAGCATACACAGGTTTGTTAATTATACACATATGGTTACAAGTGTGCTTGCAAAAAAGTTCATTGGAAATATACACAAGGCTCTGTAAATGTACACCGTGTAGTGTTACAATTCTATATTCAAACGAGGAAAATTGACAGTATGTTACATTCACTTACAAGTAGACAAAATGCAAAATACAGTTCATCTTCTGTACAAAAAAGGGGGAGGTGATTCACACTTTACAAGGTGAAAAGGGGGCTCTGATTGTAAGGAAAACTAGGGGGGGGCTGTACTTTTGCACTTTTTTTGTTTCTTACTGTCACAAAAGAAGCAAAACATTACTTTGTAAGATTCAAAAAAACACTATTTGGAACTGAATCAGGTCTGTAGAACATTTAGAAAGGATCTCTACCGTCCAACTAGGTGACAAATAAAACCAAGCAGTTTATTTTTCTTCCTTTTTTGTTTTTAAACATTAACTAGGCTGTATAAAGAGAACATTTCCTTCAAAAGAAAAAATTTACTTCTGGTTGAAATTACAATTTACAATATACAACACTATATGCTACGACCATAAAAGGTGTGAATATACACTGAAATGCACAGGTTTTGCTAAATTCTTTTTTTTTTCCTGTTTTCTTACCAAAAAACGGGTTTTATGTCGATTCAAACTTCTCCACATTTACATTACAGAGGTTTACAAATGTACAATTGTACAGTCAGAAGTATGTTCCACTACTAGGGTACATTATAGATACAGATCAGACATCAAAACAAGAAAATACTACAAATTTTTATATATGTAAAGTCTACACCAAGTATACACTATATATTTATAGAAGCAAGACCAAAGCCGAGTTGGATTTTTTTTTTTTTGTTTTTCCTCATGCTAAATAATCAAATTGTGTCTCTCCAGGTGAACAGAGGAGTGGGCTTAAAAAAAAATCCCAAAAATCCTCCACTTTAAAATCATCTTGGTGTTTTCTCAAAATGCCAGCTAAGCTCCCTCCTTCAGCATTGTCAGAGTCACAAATAAAATAGAAATCAAGCCATTAAAAAGTCCCAAAAATGGAATTTTGGTGTCTTTGTTTAAAACCAAACTTTAGCAAGTTGAATTTTTTCTCTTTTCAGTATTCTACCAGTGGTGTCACTGAAATAAAATCCCAACTTCTCATTGATTTTTGGGCCAAAAGGAGGATTAAAAAAAAAAAACAAACCCCAAGGAAGGTATTTGCAAAAAATGAATTAAAAAGGTTTTTTTTTTTTTTCCCTGTTATGTTTTGTTTGTTGCCTTCAAACCAACCACCCTGAAAGTCTCCACATTTGGAATATAGATACAACAGTGAACAAAAATGTGGCCTTCCATGTACATCTGAGACCTATGTACAAGAATTCTATACACCAGTAAAACAGCAGGGCAATTAGTTAATTAAAAAAAATAATTAGTACATGTTATGCATAATAAAATTAAAGAAATTTACAAAGGCTTCTCTTTTTTTTTTTTTTGTGGTTTTTTTTTCTGCTTTTCTCTGTTTCTGTGTGGGTTTTGGTTGTTTGTATTTTGTTTTTCAGCAGCCCTGGCGGGTGGTGTGGGCTGGGCTCCTGCAGGGCTCGGGGGGGCTCTGGAGCAGCCCCTGCTCAGATGATGCCGTTGGGGGGGCCACAGATGGGCCCCAGATCCACCCCGTTCTTCATGTAGTACTTCTCCAGCTTGGCCAGGATGTGCTTGCCGTAGGTGTACTTGCGCAGAGTGGCGATGTGCGGCCGGATCTGCGCGACAGCGGGTCAGACACAGGGGGACACGGGGGGACACCGGGGGACACGGGGGGACACGGGGGGACAATGGGGGAGGAGACTGGGGGGACATGGGGGGACACAGGGGGACACGGGGGGGACACGGGGGACACGCGGGGACACAGGGGGACACGGGGGGACACGGGGGGACAATGGGGAACACGGGGGGACAATGGGGGAGGAGACTGGGGGGACATGGGGGGACACAGGGGGACACGGGGGGACAATGGGGACACGGGGGGACACGGGGGACAATGGGGGAGGAGACTGGGGGGACACGGGGGGACACGGGGGGACACGGGGGGACACGGGGGGACAATGGGGGGACACTGGGGGGACATGGGGGACACGGGGGGACATGGGGGGACACGGGGGGGACATGGGGGGACAATGGGGGGACACGGGGGGACAGGGGGGACACGGGGGGACATGGGGGGACAATGGGGGGACACGGGGGGACAATGGGGGGACACGGGGGGAACACGGGGGGACAATGGGGGGAGACTGGGGGGACACGGGGGGACATGGGGGGGACATGGGGGGACATGGGGGGACATGGGGGGGAGACTGGGGAGGAGACTGGGGGGACACGGGGGGACAATGGGGGGACATGGGGGGGACATGGGGGGACATGGGGGGGAGACTGGGGAGGAGACTGGGGGGACACGGGGGGACAATGGGGGGACATGGGGGGGACATGGGGGGGAGACTGGGGAGGAGACTGGGGGGACACGGGGGGACACGGGGGGGACATGGGGGGACAATGGGGGGAGACTGAGGGACACGGGGGGGGAACTGGGGGGACACAGGGGGACACGGGGGGGAGAGATACCCTGGGGGGGTACAGATACCCTGGGGGGCATACCCTGGGGGGGGTATATACACCCTGGGGGAGGGGACAGATACCCTGGGGGAGGACAGACCCTGAGAGGGGACACAGGGACTGAGCTGGGGACAGACCCTGAGTGGGACACAAGGGTGAGCTGGGGGACACACCCTGGGGGGGGACACAAATCCTGAGGGGTACAGACACCCTGGGGGAATACACCCTGAGGGGGGGGGACACACACCCTGAGAGGGGACAGACACACTGAGGGGGGACACAGGGACTGAGCTGGGGGGGTCACACACCCTGGGGGGGGGGGGGATACACACCCTGAGGGGGGGGGACAGCCAACCTGAGAGGAGTCACAGGACAGGGACTGAGCTGGGGGGGGACAAGGACTGAGTTGGGGGGGGGGGACAGGGACTGAGCTGGGGGGGACAGGGACTGAGTTGAGGGGGGACAGGGACTGAGCTGGGGGTGGCACAGCCATCCTGACAGGGGGCACAGCCCCCCCTGGGTGAGGCCACAGCCCCTCTGAGAGAGATCACAGCCCCTCTAAGAGAGGGCACAGCCCCCCTGAGAGATCACAGCCATCACAGCCCCCCCTTGGTGAGGGCACAGCTCCCCTGAGAGGGGTCACAGCCCCACACACCCCACAGCTCCTGAGAACCCAGGCAGGGCTGCCCAGTCCCCACTGGGATTCTGCACTGGGCAGCACTGGGGACTCAATGGATTCTCAGTGCCTGGGCAGGGCTGGCTGGGATCTTGGGCAGGAATTGTTCCCTGGCAGGGTGGGCAGGGCTGGGATGGAATTGCCAGAGCAGCTGTGGCTGCCCCTGGATCCCTGGCAGTGCCCAAGGCCAGCCTGGACACTGGGAGCAGCTGGGACAGTGGGAGGAGTCCCTGGGGTGGCACTGGGTGGATTTCAGGTCCTTCCCATCGCAAACCCTTTCCTGATTTCTCTGCAGTCCCACAAACAAGTTTTGGGATCCCCATGGACTGGGGTTGGATGTGTCTGGCTCTGGCTTTCCCAGTCTGGAATGGGGATCAGTGGATAAATTGTTATTTTAATGTTATGATACTCCTGCAACAGCAGCCTGGGAGAACTTTCCCTTGCTGTGGGCAGCCTGTCCAGGGCAGGATGGGTGTGAGGGAAGGACAGAGGGACAGTGGGAGGTGTCCCTGCCATGGCAGGGTGGCACTGGATGGCATTTAGGGGATCTCTAACCCAAATCCTTCCAGGATCCCATGATTTTACCATTTTCTCCTCTCCAAGGGTGGCCCATCCCATCACTGACATCCCAAAGTGCTCCAAGGATGGCCAATCCCATCACTGACATCCCAAACTGCTCCAAGGGTAGCCAATCCCATCACTGACATCCCAAAGTGCTCCAAGGGTAGCCAATCCCATCACTGATATCCCAAACTGCTCCAAGGGTAGCCAATCCCATCACTGACATCCCAAAGTGCTCCAAGGGTGGCCCATCCCATCACTGACATCCCAAAGTGCTCCAAGGGTAGCCAATCCCATCACTGATATCCCAAACTGCTCCAAGGGTAGCCAATCCCATCACTGACATCCCAAAGTGCTCCAAGGGTGGCCCATCCCATCACTGACATCCCAAAGTGCTCCAAGGGTGGCCAATCCCATCACTGACACCCCCAAGTGCTCCTGTCAGCAGCTCAGCCCCCAGCCCCTCCCATTCCTGCTCCTCTCAGGACCCTCACTCCAGAACCACAATTCCAAGCCCATTCCCAGCAGGAATGTCCCCTGTGCCCAGCACAGGAGCAGTGAAGCTCCAACCCCAACCACTCCTCCAGCTCCATCCCTTCCCTTCACTGACACAACTGTTAAAATCACTTTTCAACTGGATTTTTTAAAACTTAAATAAAATCCCATTTTTAACCCATCCCAGCCCGCTGCTATCCACAATCCCCAGCCACTCCTGGCTCCATTTTTTCCAGCCTTTCCTGCAGCCTGGGATCACAGCTGAAATCACATTCACTCAGGCCCATTCAGCTGTCAGCCCTGAGCTATTTTTGACAGCCTCACTGATAATCTGATTTGCATTTTATTCCAAAGGCTTTGCTCCATGGGAAAAAGAGAGCAAGGAATGTCAGGAACAATAATTTGGTTTTGTTGTTTGTTTTTTTTTTTTTAAATACACAACTCTCTGTTATGGATTAACAAATCCAGGGCCCTTCTGTCACAGATAAATTTGGTGTATCCCTTGCCAGGTATCTTTGTTTAATTACCTTTAGCATTTCTTGTGGACTAAAACAGATTTGGGGTTAAAAGAATGATTCTGAGTGGCTCCTAAACTTAAATAACATCCCTGAGGATTATTCCAGCTGTTTGTGTTGATTCCATGCATGTGCAGGTCCAAGCAGCTCCCTCACAAATTCCCATTTCTTACAGAAAAATCAGTCTGGTTTAGTCAAGGATGCTTCAATATAGTAATAAAAATGCTTCATTAGCATTTGAATACCTGACATTATTCAAAATAAATAAATCTTGGTTTTTCCATGCCTGGGTCAGTCAGGATTTCATTTCTCTAGCTCTACCTGGGATTTTCCATCAAGTAACCCCAAAAAATGTCACTGAGGAAAATTAAAATCCCCTCAGTCCCACCTCCCAGTTAAAGCCTGTTATTCTCCATCCACCTCCATTCTAAAGCCCTGCAAATGTGACCTTTAAAAGCAGGAAAATGAAGATATTCCATGTTTCCAGAGCTCCCTGCCCTTGGAGCAGCAGGCACAGGGCCCTGGGGATGGCAGCAATGCAGATTTCATTCCAAATGTCTTAATTTTGGACAAACAGCAACTTCTGGGATGGTTGTGCATTCAAACAGGGTAATGCTAAACCAGGGAAGTTTAGGATATCAGGAGGGTTTTCTCCATGGAAAGGGTGTTCAGGCAAAACCAGGGAGGTTTGGAGTCCCCATCCCTGGAGGTGACACCCAGGGCTCTGCTGGTGGGGGTGGGGCACTGGCCTGGGGGGCTTTTCCAGCCTCAGGGATCCCAGGATCTGGGAAATGTCACATCAAAATCAACTAAGGGAGGAACAGAATTTGGTTAATGGCTGTGGGCTCAGAGGTGGCACCTGCACAGTGGCACCAGGCAAGGGGACATGGCCTTGGGAGGGACAGGAGGGGCTGGCAGCCACAGGCACAGGGACACAGGGACACAGGGACACAGGGACAGGGACAGAAGGACACAGGGACAGGGACAGAGGGACACTGGGACAGAGTCACAGGGATACAGAGGGACAAAGGCAGGGGGACACTGCCACAGGGACATAGTCTGTAGGGACACAGGCAGGAGGACAAAGGCAGGGGGACACGCAGGGACACAGGTGGACAGAGATGGGGACATAGGCAGGGGACACAGAGGGACAGGGAGGAGGACACAGGGAAGAGACACAGAGGGACAGGGAGGGGACACAGAGGGACAGGCAGGGGGACAGGGATGGGTACACAGGCACAGGACACAGAGGGACAGGGATGGGGACACAGAGGGACAGGGAAGGGACAAGCGGGGGACATGGAGGGACAGGGATGGGGACACAGCCACAGGACACAGAGGGACAGGGAGGGGACACAGAGGGACAGGGATGGGGACACAGGGAGGAGACACAGAGGGACAGGGATGGGGACACAGGGAGGGGACACAGAGGGCCAGGGAGGGGACACAGCCCCAGACCTGGCTGGCTCAGGCACTGGCAGCACTGCAGCCCCTGCTGGGTGCAGAACTGGGTCACTGGGACACGGGCACTGCTGCCAGCAGCAGCTGCAGCTGAACCCCAGTGACAGCTCTGGGTCCCTGCAGGAGGCTGGAGAGGGATTTGTGACAAGGGAATGGAGTGACAGACAAGGGAATGGCTTCACTCAGAGGGCAGGGACATGTGGGACACTGGCAAGGAATGGCTCCCTGGGCCCCCAGCACCAGCAGCACCTGGAGCTGAGCCCCTCTGGAGCCAGGCTGGGAGAGCTGGGGGGACACCTGGAGAGGAGAAGCTCCAGGAGAGCTCAGAGCCCCTGGCAGGGCCTGGAGGGGCTCCAGGAGAGCTGCAGAGGGACTGGGGACAAGGCAGGGAGGGACAGGACACAGGGAATGGCTCCCACTGGGAAAGTGGAGATTTTGGGAATGGGATATTGGGAAGGAATTCCTGTCTGGGAGGGTGGGCAGGGTTGGGATGGAATTGCCAGAGCAGCTGTGGCTGCCCCTGGATCCCTGGCAGTGCCCTGGGACAGTGGGAGTATCCCTGGGGTGGCACTGGGTGAGTTTTGAGTCCTTTCCAACCCAACCCATTCTGCAATTCCCACCTTCCAGCTACTGGAACATCCCAACCCTCAGAGCCCTGGCTCCACCCTCAGCCCATTTCTCCCACGCCCAGTGTGCCAGTGGCAGGGGCAGGGGAAGTGCCAGGTGCAGGGGCAGTGTCAGTGCCAGTGTCAGTGCCAGTGTCAGTGCCAGTGTCAGTGTCAGGGGCAGTAGCAGAGGCAGTAGCAGGGGCAGTGGCAGGGGCAGTGGCAGTGGCAGTGTCAGGGGCTGTGCCAAGGGCAGTGTCAGTAGCAGGGGCAGGGGCAGTAGCAGTGTCAGTAGCAGGGGCAGGGGCAGTGTCAGGGGCAGGGGCAGGGGCAGTGTCAGTAGCAGGGGCAGTAGCAGTGTCAGTAGCAGGGGCAGTGTCAGGGGCAGTGGCAGGGGCAGTGTCAGTAGCAGGGGCAGTGGCAGGGGCAGTAGCAGGGGAAGGGGCAGTGGCAGGGGCAGTGTCAGTAGCAGGGGCAGTGGCAGGGGCAGTGGCAGTGTCAGTAGCAGGGGCAGTGGCAGTGTCAGTAGCAGGGGCAGTGGCAGGGGCAGTGGCAGTGTCAGTAGCAGGGGCAGTGGCAGGGGCAGTGGCAGGGGCAGGGGCAGTGTCAGTAGCAGGGGCAGTGGCAGGGGCAGTGGCAGGGGCAGTGGCAGTAGCAGGGGCAGTGGCAGTGTCAGTAGCAGGGGCAGTGGCAGTAGCAGGGGCAGTGGCAGTAGCAGGGGCAGTGGCAGGGGCAGGGGCAGTAGCAGGGGCAGTGGCAGGGGCAGTAGCAGGGGCAGTAGCGGGGGCAGTGGCAGGGGCAGTGTCAGTAGCAGGGGCAGTGTCAGTAGCAGGGGCAGTGGCAGGGGCAGTGGCAGGGGCAGTGGCAGGGGCAGTAGCAGGGGCAGTGGCAGGGGCAGTAGCGGGGGCAGTGTCAGTAGCAGGGGCAGTGGCAGGGGCAGTGGCAGTAGCAGGGGCAGTGGCAGTAGCAGGGGCAGTGTCAGTAGCAGGGGCAGTGGCAGGGGCAGTGTCAGTAGCAGGGGCAGTGGCAGGGGCAGTGGCAGTAGCAGGGGCAGTAGCAGGGGCAGTGTCAGTAGCAGGGGCAGTGGCAGTGTCAGTAGCAGGGGCAGTGTCAGTAGCAGGGGCAGTGGCAGTGGCAGTGGCAGTAGCAGGGGCAGTGGCAGTGGCAGTGGCAGTAGCAGGGGCAGTGTCAGTAGCAGGGGCAGTAACAGGGGCAGTGTCAGTAGCAGGGGCAGTGGCAGGGGCAGTGTCAGTAGCAGGGGCAGTGGCAGGGGCAGTGGCAGGGGTAGTGTCAGTAGCAGGGGCAGTGGCAGTAGCAGTGTCAGTAGCAGGGGCAGTGGCAGGGGCAGTGTCAGTAGCAGGGGCAGTGGCAGGGGCAGTGTCAGTAGCAGGGGCAGTGGCAGTAGCAGGGGCAGTAGCAGGGGCAGTGTCAGTAGCAGGGGCAGTGTCAGTAGCAGGGGCAGTGGCAGTGTCAGTAGCAGGGGCAGTGTCAGTGGCAGGGGCAGTGTCAGTAGCAGGGGCAGTGGCAGTAGCAGGGGCAGTGGCAGTGGCAGTGGCAGTAGCAGGGGCAGTGGCAGTAGCAGGGGCAGTAGCAAGGGCAGTGTCAGTGCCAGTGTCAGGGGCTGTCGCTGTCACCTTGTGCATGACGATCTTCCTCTGGGCCGGCTCTGCCACGTCGATCATTTTCTGCACCACGTAGTTGGCGTACTGGTCCTTCATCATGGTGTATAAGGCACTGTGGGGGCCGTCGGTCATGCTGCACACCTCGTCGATCAGCATGGCGCGCTCCGTGCGCGACGCGTGCGTCACACACTTCTCCACCACGTTACTGCAACGGCAGCGCGTCACACGGACTGCCAGGGGCACGGGGACTGGGGATGGGAACTGGGGAAATGGGAACTGGGAAATGGGAATGGGGATGGGAACTGGGGAAATGGGAACTGGAAATGGGAACTGGGAATTGGAACTGGGGAAATGGGAACTGGGAATGGGAACTGGGAATTGGAACTGGGGAAATGGGAACTGGGAATGGGAACTGGGAATGAGAACTGGGAATGGGAACTGGGAATGGGGATGGGAACTGGGAATGGGAACTGGGAATGGGAACTGGGAATTGGAACTGGGGAAATGGGAACTGGGAATGGGAACTGGGAATGGGAACTGGGAATGGGGATGGGAACTGGGAATGGGAACTGGGGAATGGGGATGGGAACTGGGGAAATGGGAACTGGGAACTGGGAATGGGGATGGGAACTGGGAATGGGAACTGGGGAAATGGGAACTGGGAACTGGGAATGGGGATGGGAACTGGGAATGGAGATGGGAACTGAGAAATGGGAACTGGGGATGGGAACTGGGAACGGGAACTGGGAATGGGGATGGGAACTGGGAATGGGAACTGGGAATGGGGATGGGAACTGGGAATGGGGATGGGAACTGAGAAATGGGAACTGGGGATGGGAACTGGGAACAGGAACTGGGAATGGGGATGGGAACTGGGAATGGGAACTGGGGAATGGAAACTGGGAAATGGGAACTGGGAATGGGAACTGGGAATGGGAACTGGGAATGGGAATTGGGAATGGGGATGGGAACTAGGAATGGGAACTGGGGAATGGGAACTGGGAAATGGGAACTGGGGAAATGGGAGTGGGAACTGGGAATGAGAACTGGGAATGGGAACTGGGAATGGGAATTGGGAATGGGGATGGGAACTGGGAATGGGAACTGGGAATGGGAACTGGGGAATGGGAACTGGGAAATGGGAACTGGGAACGGGAACTGGGAATGGGGATGGGAATGGAAACTGGGAATGGGAACTGAGAATGGGGATGGGAACTGGGAATGGGAACTGGGGAATGGAAACTGGGAATGGGAACTGGGGAATGGGAACTGGGGAATGGGGATGGGGATTGGAACAGGAATGGGGAATGGGAACTGGGGAATGGGAATGGGGATGGGGACTGAGGTTGGGAACTGGGAATTGGGATGTGGTGGGGGTGGGGATGGGAACTGGGAATAGGAATGGGGGTGGGAATTGGGAATGCGGGTGGGAATGGAAACTGGGAATGGGAATAGGAATGGGAATGGGAGTGGAGAAATGGGAATAGGAACTGGGGGATGGGAACTGGGAATGGGGGTGGGGATGGGGGTGGGAATGGGGGTGGGGATGGGGGTGGGAATGGGGATGGGGTGGGAATGGGGAATGGGAACTAGGGAATGGCAACTGGCAATGGGGAAATGGCAATGGGGATGGCAATGGGGATGGAGAAGGGAACTGGGAATGAGGATGGGAACTGGGGAATGGGAACTGGCAATGGGGATGGGAACTAGGAATGGGAACTGGGAATGGGGATGGGGAATGGGAACTGGGAATGGGGAAATGCGAATAGGAATTGAGCAGGGAATGGGAAATGGGAGTGGAAATGGGGGTGGAGCAGGAACTGGGAACGGAGCAGGGAATGGGAACCGGGAATGGGAATGGGATGGGAATGGGAACTGGAGATGGAGCAGGGAACTGGGAATGGGAATGGAGCAGGGAATGGGAACTGGGAATGGGTGCAGGGACCTGGGAATTCAGCAGGGAGCTGTACAGGGAACTGGGAATGCAGCAGGGAGCTGTACAGGGAATGTCTCTCAGAGCTTTTCACCCAGCCCTATGAAGATCTCCTGTGCTGCTACAAGGGGAGGAGATTTGTGCTGGCACAGCTCAGAAATATCAAACAGGATTTGGGATCTGAGTGGGAATTTGGGAACAGGACCAGTTCAGGTCAGTGTCCACTCTCCCAACAGAGAAGCCAAGCTGCTGTTTTGATTTTCTCCACACTGGAACACGGTGGGAATGAACATCCACAGTTAGAACAACATGGAAATGCTCGTTCAGGAATGAGAAATCTCAGCCAAGCAGAGAATTTCTGAAATTCCTGAATATATTAATGAGCAGCCTGAGCTCTCTGGAGAGCCAGAAGTAGGGTACATGAAAGGGGACTGAGCTGTGCTGGGCTCATCCCCCAGCCCTGCCTGACTCACAGCATCACCCAGCAGCTCTGCTCAGCTCAGGGACCTCCACTAATTAATGCTCCAGCTGAAGGAACTTTGGGAAAAAGGAGCCAGGCAAAGCAGGGAGGAAGAACCTGAAATAACAACGTGAAGACCAGGCTCTCCTAATTCTCATTAATGTTCCACTTCCCTCGTGTCCATGAGTATTCTCATCAGAGAAAGGGGGAATTTTGAGCCTTTGAAGAGCTCAGCCTTCATGTTCAGGGGCTGGAAGCACATCCAGCAGGGACTCACACACGTGGGGAGCACTGCTGTGTCCTGACTCCACAAATTCCTGGATCCTGCTCCACCCACATGTGGCTCTGCAGCACCTGGGAATGCTGCAGCTCCCCTTGGAGCTGTGTGTGACTTTTGAGTGTGACTCAAAAGGGACCCAGCAAAAAGCTGGGAATGATGCTGTGAGTGGAAATTCCTCTGGGAAAACTGGGATGGATTGCTGCTGCACTGATTTCCCAAATCCCCCATGGCTGGACAGAGCATCCCAGAGCAGTGAATGTTCTTATAATCCAAGGGGCAGTGACAACTTAAACCCCATGAAAATAAATCAGGTAAGAATTCCTGGTTCAATTTAGGAGCCTAGATCAGAGCTACTCTTCCACATCTCCATCCTCCTCCATGACACACTCACCTGGCTGACACAGCCCAGTTTAGAACTGTCATAAACAACATTTCTTTACGAATTAAAGTCATTTTCACCTCCCCTACACCCACCCCTAAGTCTCCTGCAGCTCTGGGATATGTCTACACCCCACTTAAGGAAGGAATTGCTACCTGGCAAATTTATGCTGACTCAAGACAAGCACGTTGCCTCTGATCTCTGCCACGATCTTGCTCTTGTCCTCGGGCCGGCCGTGCTCCAGGACGTGCTGGATAACATAATTCCCATACTGATCCTGGGGACACAGCAGCAGGGCTCAACAGGTGCACAAATGGGCCACAAACATTCCCAGCACACTGATTCCCCAAGGTGCATTCAGAGTTAAAAGTTCAGTAAAGATTAATTATGGGATTTGCTGTACAAATCAGATTGGTACTTGCTATTTCAGAAAAAAATGTGCATTCTAAGGTGGTAAAATGATGCATTTTTGTAGAAATTGTGTTATTTATAGAACTCAAAATTATGTCCTTGCACATGCCAATATTCTGCTTCTTCCCAGTTTTTTTCTCCAGGTTCAAACCTACCAAATCCTATGACCTGGAGGAGTGAGCCATGGGTCTGGCTATGGTACACTGTTCTGAATTTAGGAAGTTTCAGATCACAGGATATTTATTTTCCAGTTCAGGGTAGCAGAGGCATGGCCTGATGTCCATGCCCAACCTCTTCCCACTTCCCAGCACTGAGCACACAGCACTTGGGAACTGCACCAGCTCATTTTTCACCCCAGTTTGTGCTTTGGGATCTGAGGGGGAATTTGGGAATTGCACCAGGACAGGGTTTGCTGGTTAAGCACAGCCCCAGGAGCAGAATCCATGTAAAACCCTGGCACAGCCACAAGCCCCAGGGAGCAGGGAAGGCAGCCAGGAGGGGGATGAGCACAGAACCAAATCTTTTTAAGAATCCCAGTGACTTGGCACCTCCTTTTCCTTGGAGTAACCAGCTCTGGGCACCCCTCCTGCTCCTCCCTGCACTGGATGAGGCACCAGGACATGGGGCCTCCTCAAAGGGAGGTGACAAGAGGTGACAACACCCCTGGCACCCCCTGGACTTGTGTCCATGGCCAAAGGGGAGGTGCTGATGGAACTCCTGCCTGCTGTGCTCATTCCCATCCCTTTTCTGTTGGGTTGCTGTGACAAGCAATGTGAATTCTGTCCCCATCTGCTGACCCGGGTGGGGCAGTGCCCCTGATCTCCTGGCACACATTATCTGCTAATGGGCCATCTTTAAACCAGCTGGGCAATCATCTTTATCTTCCCACAGCCCATCCTCCCTCCAGGAGATATCTCCTGTTCATGGCCACTGAGTCCCAGTGCATGACTGATAAAATTCCATCATCCCACTGGGAGATGCTCCAGCCAGGGGAGGAGCCAAGCCTTTCCTACCCAGATAAAAACTGAGATTTTGGACACCAAGGCACCTTCTTCCACTGGATTCCAGAGGAAAGCCAGACCTTTCCACATCATCCCTGGAGCTTCAGAGGAAACTGCACCTTCTCCAGGAGCACTGCTCCATCTGAACCACATCTGCCACTGCAGGAGGATGCAGCCACCATGGAATGGGACTGTGCCACCACCCTGACTGACTGACGGGTGTCAGCTTGGATTCTGACTCTGGCAGGGTTTTGGGATTGTTCTTTGTAATACTGCATTTCTATTTTAATTTTCCTAGTAAAGAACTGTTATTCCTAATTCCCATCTCTTTGCCTGAGAGCCCCTTCATTTCAGAATTATAATAATAATTAGGAGGGACGGGGTTTACATTCTCCATTTCAAAGAGAATCTTCTGCCTTTATTGGCAGACACCTGTCCTCCAAACCAGGACACCTTTCCAGGTGGGAATGCTGCCACAGGGGCTCTGCAGGAGCTGTCCCAGCACTCAGCAGTGAGTGGGGACACTGCAGCCCCTCCCCACTGACCTGCACCAGCTGCTCTGTGTGCTGGTGGAGCTCCTCCAGGATGGGCAGGGTCTGCTCAGGCAGGCAGTGCTCCAGGATCCTCTGGATCACCCGGCAGCCGTACGGGTGCGTGGACAGGGCAAACACCTGGGGCAGCACAAACAACAGGCAGCAACATTCCCTCAGTCCCTGGGAACCCAAAAGCTGCCAGGATTCCTGCAGGGAATGCCAGCTGTAGCTGCAGCTGGAAACACCCACCAGGATCCCAGCACATCCCATAAAAAAACCAACAAATTGTAAAACCTCTTGATTCATTAAAAAACCCAAACCCTTGAACAACCAAGCATTGCTGGAAGCTTGGTTATCCTTCCCAAATAATTCCAGGGCAAATACAATAGGCAGCAACATTCCCTCAGTCCCTGGGAACCCAAAAGCTGCCAGGATTCCTGCAGGGAATGCAGCTCCAGCTGCAGCTGCAAACACCCATGGGGATCACCCAGGCACATCCCATCCCTACCTGGGGAAGCCTCAGCTTCCCCATCCATGAAAAACAAATGGTAAAACCTCTTGATTCATAAAAAAAAAAAAAAAGAAATAACCTGGACAACCAAGCATTGCTGGAAGCTTGGTTAGTCTTCCCAAATGATTCCAGCACATTGTTTGCCCAACAGCACAAATTTTGAGCTATTTAAGAAATGCTATGAGCCAGAAAAGTTAAAAATGCACAGCAAAGGATTTTCCTCAACTGCTTGGATTTGTTTAAAAGCCTTAACAGTGCTTAGGAGAAGTGACAACAAAGAACCTTTCTCATTTCTAATGGATTAGCAGATCTGTGGGTGAGAACATGACACACTTTGTTATTGCTGCTCCCTTTTCTGTCTGAAGCACAAAGTCCTGTTTGATTACTTTGATTTAACAACAGCAGCAAATGTAAGCACTGAAGTTTAAATCAACAGTCACACATTTTTAATAACTGGTGAGTAAATGCTGCAGGGAAACAGGGCTTGGAGTGCAATTAACTGCAGAAAAATCATTTGCAGGTGCTAAGCTTAATCTGCCATATGAAGGTTCAGATAAAACTGGGACAACTGGTCAAGGAAATGTCAGCACCATCAGCTGAGCCCCCAGAGGTGTTTCTGCCTTCCCAAACTCCCAGGGGAAATCCAAGCCTGAATTCTAACCAGGAGCAAGTTTCCAGCCAGAATCCTGCTTGTTCTGCTGGTTCCTGCTGGAACAGCCCCTGGCTGTCCTCACATCCCTGGGGCAAAACTTCAAAGTGCCCCTGCAAAGCCAATTAAATTGAGGTTGGGAACACCCAAAAAACTTTTGTACTGGGAGTTGAGGCAGGCAGAGTAAAGCCAAACACAACTGATACCCAGGACATAATTCAGGAGAGGACACCAATAAAAATGCAAAAAAGGAAGAGTCAAGGACAATTGCCCATTTCTAGATGAAAGTCCTGTTTTTTCCCTGCTCTGAGGCCCCTGGGGATCAGCATTCAGCATTCCTCTAAGCCACCTGCACAGACAGGGATTGCAATGAAACTTTGTTTTCCTGTCCATCCCCCTTTTTCCTCTTTGCTCCCCTCAAAGAGAAACAAATCTAAAATGCACAAAGTTCACAAATTCTTTGGGTCATCAGGGTCACCTGTCACTGTTTAGTGAACAGCTCTGGGCTCAGAACTTGCTGGGATTTTACACAAGTGAGGTGATAATTAAGGAATTAATGAAGTTTAGGCATGACTAAGGTACCTCAATAGCACAAAACTCTGCTCACCACCTTCACTGGGAAGATGGATGAGGGAGAGCCTCGTTTTCCCTCATCACCCAAAAATACTCAATATTCCAGGAGAACAGACTTGTGCAAGGAGGTTTTACTCTGACAGATCTGCCCAGAAATGGTACCAGGGATGTGACCAAGGAGTTTCTGGACTCTCCCATGTGGCTGCACCAAATGGTTGTAAAACTGACAATCCCCAGCAGCTGAAGGCCCAGGCAGCCTGAGGCTGCTGCAAGCAGGGAGCAGGAGCTGGGCAGGGCCTCACCTGTCCCTTGAAGGCATCAATGATGAACTGCAGGGACTGAGGCTGCACACACTCGATGCACTTCTGCACCACGTGGTTCCCGTTCTGGTCCTTGACACACTTGAGCACGTGCCCGTCCAGCTCCCGAACCATCTCGTTCTACAGGAGCAGCAGACAAACAGAAAGCACCACCAGCATCCCCAGCTGCCAGAGGCACAGCTGCCACTGCCAGGGATGGCACAGCAGCAGGGCTGCCCAATGGCTGGGAGACACAAGCAAGCAGGGAAAATCCCAGTCTGACATCCCTGGTGTGCTGGGAGGGTCCCTGCAGCAGGAGCCTGAGCTCCACTCCATCCCAAACCATCCTGGCATTCTAGGAAGATGAATCCCCCCTTCTTGGAGCTCCACTCCATCCCAAACCATCCTGGCATTCTAGGAAGATGAATCCCTCCTTCTTGGAGCTCAATTCCATCCCAAACCACCCTGGCATTCTAGGAAGATGAATCCCTCCTTCTTGGAGCTCCACTCCATCCCAAACCATCCTGGCATTCTAGGAAGATGAATCCCCCCTTCTTGGAGCTCAATTCCATCCCAAACCATCCTGGCATTCTAGGAAGATGAATCCCCCCTTCTTGGAGCTCAATTCCATCCCAAACCATCCTGGCATTCTAGGAAGATGAATCCCTCCTTCTTGATGAGCATCCTCCTCCAAGAATCCAAATTAAAGAAATCCTAACTGAGACACAGCTTTCCTGTCCATTCCCCATTTTCCTCTCTGCTCCCCTCAAAGAGAAGCCAATCTAAAATGCACAAAGTTCACAAACTCTTTGGGTATCAGGGTCACCTGTCACTAAAACAGGGTCAGCTCTGGGCTCAGAACTTGCTGGGATTTTACACAGGTGATAATTAAGGAATTAATGAAGTTGAGACATGACTGATATACCCCATGTGCAGGGTGGGAGCCCCACTCACAAACAGAAATGACACTTTGGGGCATTTTAATGCTCTGACAAGATCTGGGTGAGTTCAGTTTTGTAACTGAATCAAACCCAGGAACTCTGAAAGCACTGAGTACTCAAAACAGCCACTCTGGAGGAGACAGTAAATCCTTGGAGCAGCAGTGCTGGAGCCTGGGCACTGCCCTGCTGACACACTTGGCTCAGGCTCAGCCTAAAGGGAAAGACTTCTCCTAAAGCCTCTTTCATATTTTTAATTTCATAACCTACATTGAGATTTCTGTTACAACCACTCCCAACTCTCCCTGAGCCAGCCTGCCCAGCATATTTTTCATCTCAATTCGTTGTTCCTAACACCCCTGAGGAAGGGTTTATTAATGAACTCTGAGTGGGGCTATCAGCCACATCTCTCCAAGGCAGAACGAGGAGCTCCTCATCCATCTCCCTGCAGGAGAGCAGGACGCTGACCCACATAGCAACAGCTCAGTGAATATTAAAGGCAAAACTCTTCCTTCAAGGGATTTAAAAATCTCTTTTAATTCACCCTCACTCTCAGTTTTCCCTACACACACAGGGAATTCACAGAGAAGCAGCCCCAAGGCCAGGGAAGGGGAACAAGGAGGTGACAACGACAACAAGGAAGGTGGCACGGACTCGTCACACACAAGAACAACAGCACCAAAGCAAGGGAACAGCAGGCACAGGAGGGACAGGAGGGGACAGCTCAGGAACATCAAACATCAAGAAGAAAGTTAAAATTGAAACTTACAATTACCTGCTGGTCTGGGGGGATGAACTCCAGGGCCTTCTGGATGACCCTGCAGCCGTACATCTGCAGCGCCAGCGACAGCACGTGCCCACGGATGCGCTCTGCCAGGGCCAGCTTCTGCTCCAGGCTGCCAAACTGGCACACACAGCTGTCACTGCAGGGACACACCCTCCCCTGCACTGCCCTCCCTCCCTGGGGACAGCAGGGTGATTGTCACCCTCACACAGCCAGACCTGCTCTGTGTCTGCCTGGCGCAGCCCAAAGGGGCTGGAGCCACCAGGGTGGCACCTGCCAGGCACCAGCCCTGGACAGGTCACAGCCCCAGGGCTGCCAGAGCTCCAGGAGTGCTGGCACAATGTCTCAGGCATGCACAGGGTGGCACTGCTGGGCTGTCTGGGGTTGGATTGGATCCTGGTGGGTCCCTCCAGCTCAGGAGATTCTGTGACTCTGATTCTCAATTACTGGGCAGAAGCACCAGGAACATCATGTGAAGGACCAGACCAGCGTCCAGAGAGAAGGGTGGAGGGACACAACCCTTTTCCAGCAGCTGCTGTCACTGGTCCCTAAGTGCAGGAGCTCTGAGCTCAGCACAGCATCCTGGACAGGTTCTGCTGCATCTGCACCTCACAGGACCCCACAGTGGTTTGGGCAGGAAGGGACCTTAAGGCTCAGCTCATTCCAACCCCATTCCACTTCCCACAGCAAATTTAGATCTCCTGCATACCCTGCTGTCTACCCTGACACATTTTGCTTCTCCAAGTGTTACTTTTCAGAAGAATCTGAGTCCCACCCCTCAGGAAAGACCCAACAGCAGTGCTGACAGCTATCCAGGATTTCAGCCTCCAGGAAGGGTTTTCCAGGCTCACCCAACACCTGAGCACAGCAGGAACCCCAGAAGAGCTTCAGGGGAGGGCAGACTCACCTCAAAGAACTTCTGGATGACATAATTCCCAAACACATCCACCATGAGCTGATAGGCTGCCTGCAGGATCTCATTGAACACCAGCTGACGTTCTGCAGGGGTGGCACGCTCCAGTTTCAGCTGAATAAACCTGAAAAGCAGCCCTTGGAGTGAGGCCATGGGCACAGCTGTTCATTCAGCTCCTTCCCAAAGCCTCAGCCCTGTGTTCCAGAAACCACCAGGAAAAATCCTATCATGTAAAGATGAAGCACTTTCATTAACCTGAGTGTCCTATTACAAGTTAAATATCCAAACTGAAGATATTTTAGTGATCCACAACTAACAAAGTTCCTGCAAACACAGATGTTTTATCAGCCATCTGAAAGCTGGGGGTGCTCACAGACAGGAGGCCCATGGGCAGGTTGGAATCCTTGCTCCAAGCAGATCTCCATGGAGAAATGGAGAATGGCCTTGTGCTTTTCAAATGAACTGAGCTGTGCCAGTGGGATGAGAGAGCAAAGCACAGAGCAGGAATTCCTGCTGCAGCTCCTGTCCTCAGCCCTGGACAATGCTCCAGGCTGCACAGGGACTGCTGGGGTGTCTGGGCAGGGCCAGCAGTTGGACAGGACAACCCTGGGGGATTCTGACTGTGGCACTGGCTTGGCTTTTCCACTTATTTCTTGCTCTGCCTCAGCTTTGGGAAGTGATACGAAACACAACCATGAAAACTGCAAAACCCAACCAAAAAATGCAACTGCAGAACACAACCACAAAACAGAACCATGAAAACCCAGCCACAAAACACAACCAACAAGACAAACTGCAAAATGCAACTGCAAAATACAACTACAAAATGCAAGTGCAGAACACAATCACAAAACACAAGCACAGAACACAGAACACAAGCAGAGCACACACACACCCAGCACACACACACCCAGCACACACACCCAGCACACACACACCCAGCACACACACACCCAGCACACACACCCAGCACACACACACCCAGCACACACCCAGCACACACACACCCAGCACACACACCCAGCACAAACCCAGTACACACCCAGCATACACACCCAGCACACACACCCAGCACACACCCAGCACAAACCCAGTACACACCCAGCACACACACACCCAGCACACACACCCAGCACACACCCAGCACACACACCCAGCACACACACCCAGCACACACACCCAGCACACACACCCAGCACAAACCCAGTACACACCCAGCACACACACCCAGCACACACACACCCAGCACACACACCCAGCACACACACACCCAGCACACACACACCCAGCACACACACCCAGCACACACACCCAGCACACACCCAGCACACACACACCCAGCACACACACCCAGCACACACCCAGCACACACACCCAGCACACACCCAGCACACACCCAGCACACACCCAGCACACACACCCAGCACACACCCAGCACACACCCAGCACACACACCCAGCACACACACACCCAGCACACACACACCCAGCACACACACACCCAGCACACACACACCCAGCACACACACACCCAGCACACACACCCAGCACACACACCCAGCACACACACACCCAGCACACACACCCAGCACACACACCCAGCACACACACACCCAGCACACACACCCAGCACACACACCCAGCACACACACACCCAGCACACACACACCCAGCACACACACCCAGCACACACACACCCAGCACACACACTCAGAGCCCAAGCCCATCACCCCCAGCACACACCCAGAGCCCAAGCCCATCACCCCCAGCTCCCCGCCGAGCCCCTGCAGCACCTGGAGCCGTGCTGGTCCTGCGAGAACTCCATGATGTGGCCGGCGATCTCGCGCAGCTGCAGGTTGGGGTAGCGGTTGTTGCGGAAGTCCTCGAGCAGGCGGCTGCGGCCCGAGGGCATCACGTCGGACATGCCGTAGCGCAGGCGCGAGGAGGGGAACAGCGCGCTGCTGGGGCTGAACAGGCTGGAGGCGCTGCTGGCGCTGCGGTACTTGGCCTCCGCCCCCGGCGCCGCCGAGATGTACCGGCCACTGCCGTTGGTCAGACCCCCTGCGGGAGGGACAGGGCAGGGGTGAGAACAGGGACAGGGACAGGGCAGGGTGAGAGTGGGGACAGGGCAGGGTGAGAGTGGGGACAGGGCAGGGTGAGAGTGGGGACAGGGCAGGGTGAGAGTGGGGATAGGGCAGGGTGAGAGTGGGGATAGGGCAGGGTGAGAGTGGGGACAGGGACAAGGACAGGGTGAGAGCAGGGACAGGGCAGGGTGAGAGTGGGGATAGGGCAGGGGTGACAGTGGGGACAGGGCAGGGGTGAGAACAGGGTAAGGGACAGGGCAGGGGTGAGAGCGGGGTAAGGGACAGGACAGGGACAGGGACAGGGTGAGAGTGGGGACAGGGACAGGGACAGGGTGAGAGTGGGGACAGGGCATGGACAGGGGTGAGAGTGGGATCAGGGCAGGGGTGAGAGCGGGGTAAGGGACAGGGTGAGAGTGGGGACAGGGCAGGGGTGAGAGCAGGGACAGGGACAGGGTGAGAGCAGGGACAGGGCAGGGACAGGGACAGGGTGAGAGTGGGGACAGGGCAGGGGTGAGAGTGGGGATAGGGAAAGGGACAGGGACAGGGCAGGGGTGAGAACGGGACACATGGCATGGACAGGGAACAGGGACAGGGGTGAGAGCAGGGCATGGAACATGGACAGGGAAGAGGGCAGGGAACAGGACAGGGAACACGGAAGGGGTGAGGAACAGGGAAGAGGGCAGGTAAGGGGTGAGGAACAGGGAATGGAACAGGGAATGGATAGGGTGAGGAACAGGGAATGGGTGGGGTAAGGAACAGGGAATGGAACAGGGAATGGATGGGGTAAGGAACAGGGAATGGATGGGGTAAGGAACAGGGAATGGGTGGGGTAAGGAACAGGGAATGGAACAGGGAATGGATGGGGTGAGGAACAGGGAAGAGGACAGGGTAAAGGGTGAGGAACAGGGAATGAGGAACGAATGGGGATGAAGATCAAGAGGACAGGGCAAGGATGGGGATAAGGGAACAAGGCATGGATGGGGATTATGGGCAACAGGGATGTGACACTGGACCCCTGAGTTCTGTTCCATCATGAGTGGGATCTGACATTCAGCTAAACAGGATTTTAAGGTGGGATTTCTAGAAGAATTTCTAGCTGGGATTTTTAGGCAGGATTTCCTCACTGTGTGTTCAGGCATTGGAACCACCAGGAGGCTTGGAATCCCCATCCCTGGAGGAGTCCAAGGAATTCCTGGACATAGCACTCAGCACTCTGGGCTGGTCCATCACTCAGGTGGGACTCAATGACCCCAAAGGGCTTTTCCAGCCCCAAAGATCCCATTCTGTGATTCCTGACCAAGCTGAGTGAGCTGCCCTCCAAGGAATTCACATGGGGATATGTCTAAGCATCTGTGGCACTGCTGGATTGGGCTGGGAACAGCTACAGACTCCAGCAAAGGACTCTGATCCCTTCTAAATCAGAGTATTCTGATTCTGCCTCTACTCAGTGACATCACATCTGTGACTGTGACTTTCTGACAGAGCAAAACAACTTCTGTTCCTCCATCTGTGTCCAAACTGCCTGAACCAGACCAGTGGCAATCCCAACACTCCCAAATTTTAGCTTTTTTGCTGTTTCCACTGACTTTGCCTCCATCCTCAGGCTTTTTCCACCTCTCCTGCTGCCCTGGCAATACCTGAGTTAAAAGAAGTATGCTGGGGGTGGGGAATAGATATAAAAGTATTAAAAATATGGAGATAAAACCACAAATTACTATCGAACACAGGTAAATACAATATATTAAAACCAATAAAGATTTTAAACCCCTGTGCTTTCACAAATGGCTGAAATATCTGCAGGCACATTAACAGAGATCTGTGCTACCCAAAAACAGGAATATGGGGACAGGTGATGCTTCATCCCACAAAGAGAAGCTCTGACAACAACAAACTTAAACCTTCCTGTGCTGCTTCCCTGGCTGCCACTTTTCAGGATGTGGCTCAGCACGTGGCAGAGGATTTGATTTCTGCCTTTCCTGCAGGGCTTGGGATCCCTCTGCTGGTGCAGGAGGAGCCTGCATGGATTTTCCTGGCTGGAACAAAGTCCCTGATCAAACAGGGACCTGCAGGGCCAGGCTGAGGCAGGGGGGAATCCCAGGGGAATGGCACTGCAGGAATCTGTGCCAGGGATGGGAGAGCTCCAAGGAACCCCTGGTAGCTGGGCTGGAATTAAAATATCCCATAAAAACAGAGCTGAGGGAGCTGCAGAGCCACTGACACCTGGAGGAAGCTGCCATGCAGGAAACTGGATGAAAATTCTGGATCTGGTAACAGCCTGATTAATTATTAATTATGACCTTTGGGGCTCATTTCCAGCTCAGGATATTTTGTGATTCTACATCTCTGAGCTGGGCAAATTTCTCTGCAGATGGTGCCAAAGCTCTCCTTGCCCAAGGAAGGGGAAGACCCTCTTTCCCCTCTTTTGTTCCCAAGGTAAAGGAGAGCTGAGTGTCCACCACCCCAACTCCCACTCTGAGCAACACTCCCAGCCACCAGGGGATATTCCTGACATTCCTGTCTCCTGGAAGGACCAGCACTGCCACAGGATGAGCACAGCACTTTCCAGTGAAGGAAACCCAGGAGGGACAAGCTGAGCAGTGGGGCACCCATGCCTCCCACACATCTGCAATTCTCAGAATCCCCACTTTTTGTTTCAATGCCTGGAGGAAAGCAAGAGAGGGGACTGAAGTGAAACAGTTCCTGATGGGAAAGGCAGGTTTGGCACTCAGGCTGTCATCTCTGAGCTAACAGCACAAGCAGCACAGAAAATGTGTCAGAGGATTTCTGAGCAAAGCCCAGCCCAGGAGGTTCAGAGGGACTCCCCTCTCCCCCATCCCTGCCTCTCCTGCAGGCCATGCTCAGCATCACCTGGGAACAGAGAGATCCTGTGGGGAACAGGTTTTCTAAATCACAATTCTGAGCCCCACCAAAGGCCTGAAATCTTGGGTGCCTCCAACTCCTCTGTGCCAGGACTTGGTCAGATCCAGATTTCATCAGATTTTACCAGTAACTACAATGAAACAGCTCCTTCTTCCTTTGGGAGAACTGGGGGTGCTGCCCTGGAGAGGAGAAGCTCCAGGAGAGCTCAGAGCCCCTGGCAGGGCCTGGAGGGGCTCCAGGAGAGCTGCAGAGGGACTGGGGACAAGGCAGGGAGGGACAGGACACAGGGAATGGCTTCAAACTGAAAAAGTGGAGATTTGGATGGGATTTTGGGCAGGAATTGTTCCCTGGGAGGGTGGGCAGGGCTGGGATGGAATATCCCAAGATCCCAGCCAGCCCTGCCCTCTGGCAGTGGGAGCCATTCCCTGTGTCCTGTCCCTCTATAAAGCATAATCTGGCCAAAATAAAATCCTAGAACTTAAAAAGTATTCATTTACTAATTTACAAAATCTCTAATTGTCATCTAAATTTCATCTGGGGAGCAGAGCCCCCTTGCTGCCTTGGCACCCCTCACACCCTGGAGTATCAGCACACTCAGCTCTCTCCAGGAGCTCTTCCCACAGGAGCTGTGTGTGGTTATTTCAGGCACTCAGCACTGCCCAGACCCTTCACAAGGTCACTTTACACCACCAGCACAAGCCCAGCTTGATAAATGCCCCTCATTTTCCAGCCCTTTGAGCTGCCAGGGAGCCAGAGCAGGGTCACTGCACAGCCCTGGCAGGGACTGCCACACCCAGAGTGACAAAGGCAAAGCCACAGCTCAGCCTTTAATCACACCTGGGCTGATGTCAGTGTGGAACCTGGAGCCAGAGCTGCTGGAGTGACTCCCCTGGCTGAGCCCCCAAACCCAGGCACTGCCCCCAGGGCTTCCCTGCCCTCAGCCAGGGACAGGGCATCATCTCAGAGCATTCAGGAACAGCCCTGTGCAGTTCTTCATCACAAACTGCTCCTCAGTGGAGAAAACCTTGAGCTTCTTACAGAGAAGTGTCTGTGCTGTCATGGAATTGGGAATGGAGGGAAAGGACCTGAAAACTCACCCAGTGCCACCCCAGGGACACTCCCACTGTCCCAGCTGCTCCAAACCTGCCCTTGGGCACTGCCAGGGATCCAGGGGCAGCCACAGCTGCTCTGGCAATTCCATCCCAGCCCTGCCCACCCTGCCAGGGAACAATTCCTGCCCAAGATCCCAGCCAGCCCTGCCCTCTGGCACTGGGAGCCATTCCCTGTGTCCTGTCCCTCCCTGCCTTGTCCCCAGTCCCTCTGCAGCTCTCCTGGAGCCCCTCCAGGCCCTGCCAGGGGCTCTGAGCTCTCCTGGAGCTTCTCCTCCCCATCAGAACTGAATTTATACCCAAAGGAAACCAGACCTGTCCCTCCCACTGCCTCCACTACCAGGGAAAGAGAAACTTTAAGAAATAAAGTGACTTTTCATGCATTTCAAGGTCAAATTCCTCCAAACCAGAGCTATCCCAGGTGGGATCTGACCCTCAGCATCACCCAGCAGGGAATCAGCCACAGAGAGGACCAGGCCACCAGGACAGCAAGATTTTGGCAAGATAGGAAATCCCACACTGATCCTCTGGAGCACAACCCATTTCTGGGTGCTAATTCCAATTTCTTTCCAGAGTTTGCTCCCAAACAGATCCACCATTTTTTCTGTTGCAAGGGCAATGAACTTTTTTCTACTGCCAGGTTTAGAATCTGCTTCCTCCTCAGGACTAATTTATTGTGGCCATTTAACTGTCAGCCAAGGGCTCTACAGCTGCACAAATCAAGGTAAAATCCTTCCAGTTTTATTAAAGCTTTGAACAAGGCACGATGGTAAATCTAAACCTGATCTCTAAAAATCATATTTATGACTATTGCAGCTAACCTAGAGCCAGCATTGGATTTATCACACATGCATGGAATAAACATGATAAATCCAGTGTCTGCTGAGGGGGGGACTGCTCTGAAAAGCAGAAGTTTTGTTAAACCCAGCAGATTCATGACACAACCCAAACCAAGTGAATTTTTGGAGGAAATATTAAATTACCTGCTGCAGGTGCAACAAATAATCTCTTTGGTTTGTTTATGAGGGACTGAACACTTCAGGAGGTTCAGATGAGCACTGCTTTATTATTTAATATTTGCTTTATTTATTTTTAAGATTTACTTTATTGCAGGCCAGGCAGAAGCTCTTTGAGAAGATTCAGCTGCACAAAGTCATGGATCTTCCCAAAATTATTCCTCCTGTGCTTTTGATAAGGCCACACTGATGGGAAATTTTCCAAGGTAAACTCAGCAAATCCTCAAAGCTGAGGACTGCTCCAGGGAATATTGGTTAAAAGGAGGAATTGTATTCTAAGCTCATTATTCCCAATTTAACAGGCATTTTAAAACATCCCCTTTAAAACCATTTAAATTGAAGATCAACCCTCCTTATCTATTGTATTCCACAAACTATTGCTGCTGTTACCAAGACCTGTGCAAGAAAATGCTGCTTTTTAAACACTTGGGAATATTATCCCTCATTTGGAGCTGAGGAAATCAGGGAAGATGGAAACTGTTCCCAGCTGAACCATGCAAGACACACAGGAGGGGCTGGACTTGAATTAAAGATTGTTTTCCACCCAAATGGTTGTGGGACCCCACCCAACTGAGGAAAGCAAGGAATTGGGGATGCTCCAGGGAGAGCAGGACAGGACCCTGAGCCATGATCAGGCAGGAGGAGGATCAGGAAGGTTCTAACCCAGGATCAGGCAGGAGGAGGATCAGGGGGTCTCTAGCCCAGGCTCAGGAGGGCTAGACCCCAGGCTTAAGACCCGGATTCAGGAGGTTCTACCCAGGCTCGTAGGGCTCTACCCAGGCTCGGAGGGCTCTGACCCAGGCTCAGGAGTTTCAGGAGGGCTCTGACCCCCAGGCTCAGCTCAGGAGTTTCAGGAGGGCTCTGACCCAGGCTCAGGAGGGCTCTGACCCAGGCTCAGGAGTTTCAGGAGGGCTCTGACCCAGGCTCAGGAGGGCTCTGACCCAGGCTCAGGAGTCTCAGGAGGGCTCTGACCCAGGCTCAGGAGGGCTCTGACCCAGGCTCAGGAGTTTCAGGAGGGCTCTAACCCAGGCTCAGGAGTTTCAGGAGGGCTCTAACCCAGGCTCAGGAGGGCTCTGACCCAGTACCAGGCAGGAGAAGCAGAGCAGGCTCTTACCCAGGTTGAGGCTGGAGGAGGAGCCGTGCGAGGACAATGAAGGAGGAGGAGTCTGGGAGTGGCCTGGGCCCTGGCTGGGCAGGGGCATGCCCACGGGCCCGGGGGAGGAGGAGAAGCCCAGGCCATTGTAGAAGCTGTGGCCGATGGGGGTCAGGCTGCTGGAGGTTCTCTTGTAGAGCTCGCTGCTGCCCGTCAGCGAGTCCCGCCGAGAGCCGCTGCCCGTGCTGGAGTTGGCCACTGCAACGGGGCAAATGCACAGGTGAGAGACAGCCCTGAGAGCACAAACACAGCCACTGAAACCAGCTCCAGCCATTCAAACCACGCTGGGAGTGAGCAAACAGCTTAATGATTGCTGGAGTCCTGTCTTTGACTCCAGTGCTTTGGAGGATGGTTCTCAGAGAGCACAGGGAGAAAGGAGCTCCAGAAATCCAGGAGCACCAAGGGCAGAACAGGAAATCTCCTCAGGGAAGGAACCACGCTGGCTTGGGACACACCTGGGGACAGGCTGAGCACCTGGGGACACAGTGACACCTTTGGGGACACACTGAGAACTTGGGGACACACTTGAGGACACACTAAGACGTTTGGAGACATGCTGGGATGTTTGGGGACACGCTGACACCCTTGGGGACACACGGACAACTTGGGGACACACTGAGACATCTGGGGACACACTGAGACCTTTGAGGACGCACTTGGGGACACACTGAGACCTTTGGGGACATGCTGACACCTTTGGAGACACACTGACACCCTTGGGGACACAGTGAGACCTTTGGGGACACACTGACACCTTGGGGACACACTGAGACCTCTGGGGACACAATGTCACCTTTGGGGACAGGCTGACACCTCTGCCCTGGCCCCTCAGGGCAGCCTGATCTCCCCGAGCTCCTCCCCTCCCATCCCCAACAAGCAGCCCTGAACTCCCGTCTATCCCGTCCATCCCTGTTCACTCCCATCCATCCCGTCCACTCCCATCCATCCCCGTCCATCCCGTTCACTCCCGTCCATCCCGTCCATCCCCGTCCATCCCCGTCCACTCCCGTCCCTCCCCGTCCCTCCCCATCCATCCCCGTTCACTCCCATCCATCCCGTTCACTCCCGTCCATCCCGTCCATCCCCGTCCATCCCTGTCCATCCCCATCCATCCCGTCCATCCCCATCCACCCCTGTCCACTCCCATCCACTCCCGTCTATCCCGTCCATCCCTGTTCACTCCCATCCATCCCGTCCACTCCCATCCATCCCCGTCCATCCCCATCCATCCCCGTCCATCCCGTTCACTCCCGTCCATCCCCGTCCATCCCCGTCCACTCCCATCCATCCCGTCCATCCCCGTCCATCCCCGTCCATCCCGTCCATCCCCGTCCATCCCCATCCACCCCTGTCCACTCCCATCCACTCCCATCCACTCCCGTCTATCCCGTCCATCCCCGTCCATCCCCGTCCACTCCCGTCCATTCCCGTCCATCCCCGTCCATCCCGTTCACTCCCGTCCATCCCCGTTCACTCCCATCCCCACAGTTTTTGAGCACTGTCTCAACAGGCAAATACAAACCCTTTAAATGCACTGTCAACTTGAGGGGAAAAAATCAATTTTGCATTAAAATCTTGTTCAATAAATAGTGAAATTGTTAACTGCCATGAACTGATCATTTTTCATGGTGCACAGGGGCTCCAGAAGCAGCAGGATCAGAGTTTAGTCATTGATTGAGGGAAAAGAACTTTGTGCATCTTGGCACAACCACTCATGGAATCCAATTAGTTAAATGAACTGAGGTGAGAGAAGCAAATCTGTGTTTACCTGGAACCAAGATGGTTCCAATTCTCGGGCTGGGTTGAAGAGAAATATTCAGAATAACCTTTTATTGCAAACTGCTCCTCTGGGAGGTGGCAGCACCTCCCTGAGCCTGCTCTGATGGAGCCAGGTTGGAACCTGCCCTTCACAGCAAAGCGCAGGACATAATTACTGCCCTGAGACTGAGCAGTAATTAAAACAATTGCTCCACTTCAAAAAAACACAAATCTAAGAGAAAAAATAAAAACCTAAAAAACCACAGACATGAGTTTGATTCTGAATGGGACCTTGTCTGCAGCTGGCCAACACCAACCATGGGTGGGAGGAGTCTCCCAGCCACAGAGAGGATTCTCCTGGGCTGGGGTGGGAACAATGGCCAGAATAAAGCACAGAAACCAGCCCAGACCAGCTCCTCCAGAGCCAGGGCGAGCACTCAGCCTTTACTGTGAGCTGACACACTGGGAGCAACTCCTGAGAGCCCAGGGCTCCACAGCAGGGAAACCACTGATAACACACTAACAATCCCACTTAATTACTCTGCTACTGCTAATTATCACCTACTAAAAGCGTTTTAGCCAAGAACTGCAGATTTTAAAAGCCTGAAGTAATCCCTCAAGGAGAATTCCCAGTTAGGCTGGGATGGATGAGGAGGGCTCAGCTCAGAGCACAAACCCTGTAGCACACAGTGAATAATGCACAAGGATGGAGCAACATCCTGGGCACCCCAGAGCTCTGCTGTGCTCTTGGTCAGGTTTTCTGGCCAGCTGAGGCACAGAAGCTCCCTGGACTGTGGTTTGTTTTTCCCCTTTTTCTTGGAATTGTCTGAACCTGCTCTGGACTGAAACCCAGAGGAGCACAAGGAGCTCACACCTGTGAGCCACAAGCCTGGGCTGTGACATTTCCCAGCACCAGAGAACAGCCTGAGTGAGCTGTGACCCACAAACTCTGTTGAGTTTTGCCTGTTAAAACCACTTTTTTCCACTTCTCTCCAAGGAAGTATTTCCCTGAACCAACTGGGAAAGGGACTGCTTGAATCTCCTTCCCAGAGGGACCCCATTGAGAAGTTTCCTCCCTGATTTACTCTAACCCAAGACACATCTCTTCAGAGCAGAGAGAGGTTCTGCTGTTTGGTATTGGTCATTTTTGTGATGGGAAGTGTTTTGCCTGTTAAAAAAATTTTTTTTCCACTTCTCTCCAAGGAAGTATTTCCCTGAACCAGTTGGGAAAGGGACTGCTTGAATCTCCTCCCCAGAGGGACCCCACTGGGAGGTTTTTCTCCCCGATTTACCCTAAACCAGTACACATCTCTTCAGAGCACTGCTATTCAGTATTGTTCATTTTTGAGCTGGGGAGTGCTCAGCCTGTTAAATAAACATGTTTTTTCCACTCCTCCACTGTTTTCCCAGCCCCCCCAGGCTGCCCCAGCTCTCACCTGCGGTGCCGAACCCGCCCAGGGCGGAGCCCAGCGTGGCGCCCAGGGAGCTGCTGCTGCCGAAGCCCAGCGAGGTGTTGGGCTGGGCGGAGCCCTGCGAGAAGAGCGAGCTGCTCTGCGAGTTGCTGCTCAGGGAGCTGTTGCCGTAGAAGGAGCTGGAGGCCAGGTTGCTGGTGGGCTGCTGCTGGGGCTGGGGCTGGGGCTGCTGCGTGCCCAGGGGTCGGAAGGGGCCGTTGGTGGTCCCTGCCAGCCCCCCCGCTGCTCCGTTGGCCGAGGCCGCCGCCGCCGCCACTGCTGCGGGACACACACACGGGGAAAAACACTGAAAAATCCCATCAGCACAATTCTGCAAGTTAAACCCAGCAGGTTTGTTTGTTCTGTGTGCCCAGACTCCAGCCATGCCCAGCTGTTCGTGCTGCTCTCGTGCTCTTGGAGCTGGCACAGATCAAAACCAGCAATGGTTCTTTCTCCAAAGATCCACGAGTCCAATCAGTGCAGCCCCACACTCCCAAGGGCCAATTAAGAAACCCGAGTTTTGAAATAATTGAAACGATCCTTCAGCAGATGAAACAATGTTCTGAGGTGCCAAGAACATCAAACCCAAGGACTTTTGGTTTTCAGCCAGTTCCAAAGTTAAAGAAAAAGCAAAACAAACAAGAGCTACGAGAAAACAATTAAAAGGCCTATTTCATAATCTGAGCCCAGTGCTGGCAGGGGCTGCTCACACCAACAAATTCTGGATAAAAATCCTTTTGAAAGCCTTGAACTTCCAAGGAACCCAAATAAATGCCAAAGCAACTCATGAGGCCAATTTGGGCACAGTGATGTCATAAGGCACGAATCATGAAATGGTCTGGGGTGGAAAGGACCTGAGAACTCATCCTGTTCCACCCCAGGGACACCTCCCAGTGTCCAGCCTGGCCTTGGGCACTGCCAGGGATCCAGGGGCAGCCACAGCTGCTCTGGCAATTCCATCCCAGCCCTGCCCACCCTGCCAGGGAACAATTCCTGCCCAAGATCCCAGCCAGCCCTGCCCTCTGGCACTGGGAGCCATTCCCTGTGTCCTGTCCCTCCCTGCCTTGTCCCCAGTCCCTCTGCAGCTCTCCTGGAGCCCCTCCAGGCCCTGCCAGGGGCTCTGAGCTCTCCTGGGAATTCTGAAGGTTCTAGAAGGTGGGAAAGCTGGTGCCAGGGGACAAACCTAAATACCTACAGGGAAACTCTATCAAATAATTCCAGTTCCTGCTCCTCCCCCTCTCCGTGGCTGCTCCGGAGGCTCAGCCCAAGTTGAGCACAGAGGAAGATTCTCAACACCAACCCCTGGATGGATCTCAGTGAGGGCAAGTTTGTCATCATTGCCAGTGGAGCATGGAGGGTGGGGACATTGGGGACACAGCAGGAACTTGGAGGGACCAGAATTCACCTGTCTGAAACAATGGGGGGGCCAGGACTCACCTGCCTGAGCAGCAGGGACAGGAGGGGACAGCAGGGACAGCACTCACCTGCCTGGGCAGGAGGGGACAGGAGGGGACAGCAGGGACAGCACTCACCTGCCTGGGCTGCAGAGGAGCTGATGATGACAGGGGCAGGGGCCACCAGGCGCACAGGAGCCCCCAGGCCGTTCCTGGCCCCAGCATTGACCACCAGGGCTCCAGTCTGGTCGTAGTAAGCAGCAGGAGCCAGCACTGGGTACCCTGCAGAGGCAAGCACAGGTGACAGGGCAGGTGACAAACACAGCACTTCTGTCCAGTAAGTGCAGTGCAAGAGGGTTTTTAATAGAAAAGCTGAATGGAAAAAAAAAAAAAAAACAACAAGAACAGCCTTGCTTTTCCCAAAAATTCCATGAGTTTACATGAAGAATTTCAGGTAGAAAAGGCTTTTTGCCCCCTGAATCTTTTATATTACACAGTCACCAGTGTCAATTCAGCTAAACAAGGGTTTAAAACACAACATTTCTGCTCCATGGTAAGTACAACATGTGCTGGGATTGCTCAGGGCTGGGGCTGCTAGGGGACCCCCACAGGAAACTTCCACTTCTGTATTTTGGAAGGTTGGTACCATGAAATACTCTTTAATGCATGTAAATAAACTCTCCTAAATGCTGGTGATACACACAGCAGCACACTGACAGAATACAGTGATTCAGGCACCTCATTACAGAATTCTACATCAAATGAAAACACTAAAATTAAATGCAGTGACTCTCTGGGGTGGGGCTCACTAAGAGAATGTTCCCTGTGAATATTTGCTTTGCAAATACAGGTACACATATATATCTGTAATTGTATATATCTGTAATTGTATATATCTGTAATTAATTGTATATATGTGTGGGTTTCCTCTGCAAATACAACCTAAATAACAGAGATCAAATGAAATCTGCACAGTTCACTTTGTACCCTAACACTGCAACATTCTCCTCAAACAATTAAAAAACCCCATTAATAACCACATGACACTGCCAGCAAGGAGACCTGAAACCCAAATAATCCTTTTTTCCTTACATTTGACCAGCAGGACACACCTGCACATTATTATCAGGTTTTTCCTTTGCCATCACAATAATATTCTGGATAACTCAATTTCAGCAGCATTTTACCCCCAAGCCTCAGGGATCAGAATTCCTACAGCAGCTTCTCCAATGAAGAGCTAGAAATGAGAACTAAACCCTGCTCTGTTTCATCCCTTTCCTTTCCCTGTTTGGAAGAGCAGCTGTGGCAGGAAGCCCCTGTTAAGTGGAGCACCTGGCTGAGATAATGAACAGGACTGAGAAACCTCTGAGGTCTAAACTGCAGATCCCATAAACCTGAGCAATCCACAGAAAACCTGGAGCTGATTTTCCACAGGAGCCATCAATTCCTGGAGCACAGTGCAGCCACAGGGAGATAGCACTGCTGTCACCTGTGCTGCCACTGGAGATAGCACTGCTGTCACCTGTGCTGTCACTGGAGATAACACTGCTGTCACCTGTGCTGTCACTGGAGATAGCACTGCTGTCACCTGTGCTGCCACTGGAGATAACACTGCTGTCACCTGTTCTGCCACTGGAGATAGCACTGCTGTCACCTGTGCTGTCACTGGAAATAACACTGCTGTCACCTGTGCTGCCACTGGAGATAGCACTGCTGTCACCTGTGCTGCCACTGGAGATAGCACTGCTGTCACCTGTGCTGCCACTGGAGATAACACTGCTGTCACCTGCGCCCCCCCAGTGCTGCCAGCTGGGCACACACCCACGCTGGCATTCCCCCTGCAGGAGCCCCCAGAGCAGCACCAGAGGGCCCTGCTGGTGGCAGGCCAGGCTGCAGGAGGTGCCCAGGCTGGCACACTCACCTGGCATCCCTGCTGCCAGCCCCTGGCCGAAGGCGAGCGCAGAGTTGACGGCGGCGGCGGCCACCAGAGGATCGGCCTGCTGGCCCTGCTGGTTCTGGTTGGGGGTCAGGGGCCGCTGGCTGGCCCCTCCACGGAGCACCTGCAGGGACACAACAGCCACTGGGTCATTCTGGGATGCAGGACAGAGCCACGGGCACCAGGCAGCAGCAGGGCAGCACCAGAGGGGGAAATCTCTCCTTTGCTCTTAATTCATTTAATTCACAGCCAAAAAGGAGCTGGAGCGTGTCCAGGGGAGGGTCTGAGCCCCAGGAGAGGCTGAGGGAGCTGGGAAGGGTCTGAGCCCCAGGAGAGGCTGAGGGAGCTGGGAAGGGGCTCAGCCTGGAGCAAAGGAGGCTCAGGGGCCCTTGTGGCTCTGCACAACTCCCTGACAGGAGGGGACAGCCGGGGGGGTCGGGCTCTGGGAACAGGGACAGGGACAGGAGCAGAGGGAACAGCTCAGGCTGGGCAGGGGAGGCTCAGGGTGGGCAGAGCAGGAATTTCCCCATGGAAAGGGTGGGCAGGGATTGGCAGGGGCTGCTCAGGGCAGTGGTGGAGTGCCCATCCCTGAAGTGTTCACATGTATGTGGTGTCTGGAACAGGGGTCAGTGCTGGGTTTCTGCTTGGACTCGATGATCTTTAGGGAGCTTCTCCAACCCTTCTGATTCCCTGATCCCAGCTCTAACTCCCATCCTCTGTCAGAAGTGTGTACACGCCACCTGCCCACCCCAGCTAGGGTTTGGTTCCTGTCACCACTGCCCCACTAAAAGCCCTCCTGAGCAGGAACCCTGCAAAGCCCAGTTCAGGAGCTGGGGGAGGGTGACAGGAGGTGACCTGGGTGTCACCAAGCCATCAGCCCCTGGAGAGAGCAGACAGCTGGTGACACAAGAGTGCAATCCCAGGAATCATGGCACAGAGCCCACAGTGGGTTTGCATGATGAGCTGCAGTGGGGGAGTCCCTCAGAAGGGACAGTGGCTCTGTGGCTTTCCTGCCATCACCTGGGACAGGTTTGGTTTGTCAGAGCTGGGGCAGGAATCTGTAAGCTCAGCTCATTACAGGAGCCATCTCCATGTCCTCAGCACATCCTGCACAAAGTCACATCCTGCCTGTCACTGATGCTGCCAAAGGCCTTGTCCAGCACTGAAGGGGGGCCATGATGCCTTGGGTTTGAACTTTTAGACCTTCCAGACTCTGCTGCTTGCTGTGTAACTCTGAAACTTCCTGTTAGGTGTTAGTGAGTTCTCTTCATAGGCTTGGACAGAACAATTCCTTCCCAGCAGGAGAATCAAGGACAACCAGTACCCAAAAATCAGAAACAGCAGCAAAGGGAAGGGGGCAAGGCAGGGGGCTGGGACTGCATGGCCTGGGGCTGTGGTTGGACAATTGACCCCAATGTGTAAATGAACCAAAACTTATAAAAATGTAAAAAAAGTTTAAAAATGTATTTAAAAACTAAAGTATTAAAAAAGTATTAAAAAGTATTTTAGAAGTATTAAAAAGTATTTTTAAAGTCTTTTAAAAAGTATTTCAAAAAGTAAAAGAAGTCTACAAGTGTGGATCCTGTTACCAGGATCCATCTGGGATCTGATCTGGGTGTAGCCCCAGCCAGGTTCTTGCACTGCCCAAGGTGGAACCTTTCAATTAATCCCTATTTTATTCCTTTTGCTCTGTTGCAGGTCAGCCTTTCCAGGCACCATCACCTGGAGCCATGCACAGCAGAATCTGACTTTGTGCAGGGAGAGGCTGGGGAGGAGCAGGTTCCCTGGCTCAGGGAGCCAGGACTCCAGGGGGAGCCTGCAATGCCACAGGCTTTTATTACCACACCATGAAGATGTCACAAGGGTCACAAATCAAGTGCCCACACTCCTGCTCCAGGTTCCCACAGCACTTTTAATGCAAACACCCCCTGCTGCATCCCACTCACACCTGCTCCCTGGCCAGAGCAGCAATGAAACATCCCAGAAAGGCACTGAGATGTTTTATTTGAATAGCCTGAGCCTTTGCAGCTCTCTCAGCTCCTGTCTGCTGCATCTGTAAAGGCCTCAGAGCACCTCCTGAGCCTGGGGTGTTGCTTTCAAAGGGTTTGCAGCTTCTGAGCTGAAAAATTCAGCTGTTCTTTATTCTGCCACCCCCATCAGCCTGGGACCAGACAGGAGAGCTGCTCAGGGGACTGAAGCAGCTCTGGCTCCTGATGATTCCCCCTCCCACAGCAACAGCACCACAGGTTTGCTGCTGCATGATCCACTGGGGCTTCCCAAAGCACTGACACTCAGTAATTCACCAGCACTCTCCACGTGCATGATGGAGAAATCAAATTATGAATGTACACATGGCTCTTGTCCCACTGTTTTTAGGAGAGGCCAAAGGGTTTTCTCCTCATTGAAAACTACTCTGAAAGCTGAGGTCAGGATCAGCCATGGAAAAAATCAGGGTTTGAATGGCTGGAGCTGGGTCAGAGGAGGCTCAGGCTGGGTTTCACACACCATCAGCTGGGTTGGAGAAAACCTTTGAGATCACCAAGCCCAACCTAAGAGCTGCCACTACTTGTCACCCAGCAAGTAACAAAGGGACACACCCAGGCTTCCCTTAAACACCTCAGGGCACGGTGACTCCACTGCAGTGAGCACTCCACTGTCCTACCACCCCTTCTGGGAAGGGATTCTGCCACAGAGGGAATGGGCATGGAACCAGGCATGGGCATGGAAATGGGCACGGGCACAGGGATGGGCACAGCCCTGAGGCTGCCAGAGTTTGGGCAGGGCTCCCACGGGGCACACACAGGGTGGGACTGCTGAGGGCTCTGTGCAGGGCCAGGGCTTGGGATCCATGGTCCCCCAGGGGTGGTCCCAGCTCAGGACACTCCCCACCCAAAGGCTGGGTGTCCCCTGTCCCACCTGTCCCCTGCCCCAGGTGCCCCTATCCCATCTATCCCCCATCCTACCTGTCCCCTGCCCCAGGTGCCCCTATCCCATCTATCCCCTATCCCAGCTGTCCACAGTTGTCCCCTGTCCCATCTATGTCCCATCCCAGCTGTTCCCAGCTGTCCCGTCCCATCTATCCCCCATCCCATCTATCCCCTATCCCAGCTGTTCCCAGCTGTCCCCTATCCCATCTCTCCCCTATCCCATCTCTCCCCTATCCCATCTCTCCCCTATCCCAGCTGTCCCAGCTGTCCCCTAACCCATCTCTCCCCTGTCCCATCTCTCCCCTATCCCAGCTGTCCCAGCTGTCCCCTATCCCATCTCTCCCCTATCCCATCTCTCCCCTATCCCAGCTGTCCCAGCTGTCCCTGCCCCTCACCTGCTGCTGTCCCTGCTGGCCCTGCTGCTGGCCCTGCTGGCTGGCAGAGTTGGTGGCGGCGGCGGCGGCGGCCGCTTGCTGCTGGAAGAGGCTGGCAGGATAAACTCCCCAGGGAGTGACTCCATAGTACTGGTGAGGGACCACAGCTGGACCTGCAACACAGCACAGCAGGGTGAGCTCCTGGGGCACCCAGCACCCCAAACCCAGCTGCACATCACTGCTGTTCATGTCACCTGTGTGACACCCTCTGCAAACTGAGCAATTTGCCATTTGTGTCACACCAAGTCACACCTGCAATTTCACCACTGCACGAGGTCAAACTCTGCCAGCAGTGATCCCATCTTGTTATTGGTGTGCCCAGGTTTATCAGGGAAGGAACAAAAATCTCCAAGCCATACAGAGGAACCTTGTTTCAAGCAGAGATCAACTTCTCATGCCAGCTGACACTCACAGCTCACTGCCATCCACCCTCAGCTCCTCAAGAAACTACCAAACCCTCTTCACAGCTGGAGTGCATCAACTCTCAAGTGTTAAAATGTTCTTTTTCCAGCCCTGCTTTGCATTTGCAAATCTCCCCTAAAAGAGGCTGCACGATCCTGTCCCTTCCCACATTCCCTCCTCAAACTTCACATTCCCTCCTCAAACTTAAGAGGCTTAAAATTAATTTTAAAATGCATCACTTTTGAAGATTCCTTGTGTTTATCAGGTCTCAGGACAGCACAGGCACTTGGAGACAGCAGAATGGCAGCCTCTCTCCTTAAATCATCCCATTACATATAAATAATCCCAGTTGGAATAAGGCTGAGGAAGCTCCCAGTGCTGGAGGGAGGAGCCCTTCCCTCTACAAAACACGGATGGGAATCCAATAATATTTTTTAATATGACTGTTAGATATCTTCAGGAAAGGTCAGCAGAGAAGCAGAAGTGTTCCCTTAGATTCCCAAATACATTCTAAGGGCTCCTTCCCCACAGCAGGAATAACTGAGGCAGAGTCAGAGCCAGGTGTGACACTGGAATAAACAAATCTTTACAGAAACTTGGTCATGTCTGGAATAAAACCAGGGATTTTTTTATTTCCAAGAGAGACACTCAGCACTTGGGCTCTGCCCAAGTCTGTGGTTCCATGGAAAATGAGGGATGACATAAAAAAGGGAGGTGCAAACACAGTTCTGAGTGTTCAGTGTTAGCCTGGCTCTGACAAAGGGGGAAAATCCTGGAAATCCCTTTTGTTCCTTTCTTCTTGATTTTTTTTTTTTACAGGAACAGGCTCAGCTGAACTCCTGCAGAATGCCAAGGACCTGGCTGAGCTCCTGCTCCCACATCCACACTTCAGGATATTCATTTCATGTTTTGTGCCAAATATTAAATTCACATCTCAAACATGTATGAGTTACTCTCCTCACACTATTCTGGTTTTTACTACTGTGCTCCCCTGAATTTAGGATTTAGGTGCCCAGCTCTGTCACAGCAGGGAGGTGCTGGCTAATTCCAGGCAGCTGCAGAACACCTGGATTTGTATCTCACCCCAAAGCCCATCCTTGCTTTACAGAATCAGAGGGGCTGATCTGCTGCTCCTACTCAGATCTGGAGCAGCAACCACTCACTTCTTACCTTCCAACCTGGCAATTCATGAGCTAAAATGGAAAAAAACCTGCAGCAAATGAATCAAGTGCCACGAAGGTGGTGCCTGTGGTGCCTCAGCAGGCACAGACAGGTGAGCAGTGAGTGATTTTAACCTGTTTATAATCACTGAATGCACACCAGCTCCTGGGGTTCTCCTGCACCCAGCAGGGAAAGAGCTGCAATTGCTGCCTTTTAATGCAAGTCATTAACCTGCATGTGCCCTCAGGCTGCTGGAAAGTGCTGCAATCCCCTTTATCTGGGCAAAACATGGGCATCTCTCTGGGACAGTTTAGTCTCAGCTCTAATTATCAAACCTAGATGGGTTTTTCTGCTAGTCAGAGGCTGCTGGGTGTGTGAAAGCAGAGGAGACACAGAAGCTTTGGAGGCAGCTGGGTTTAAAGAGCTGCAGGTCTGGCTCAGCTGCTGTGAGCACAGAGAGAGGCTCATTATTGAACAGAGTTCTCAGAGAGGGCAAGAGTGGCATCACTGCCAGACCCAGCACAGCCAGAGCTGCTCCTGCCCCTGCAGCAAAGCAGCACTCTGAAAGCAAACACTCCCTGTGCTGCCACAGCCTCAGCTGCTCCTGCAGAACAGCAGCAAATCCAGATGGGAATGGCTCAAAATGGGGGTTGTGTGTCCATCTCAGCCCCTCCTGCAGGACAGCACAGCAGGGATGGAGCAGGGGCCAGACCCAGACCCAGCTGAGACAGGGGCAGCTCCCAGGGGTGTGGGTGATCCTTCAGAATTCCCAGGGGTTTGTGGGGTGATCCCTTTGGAATTCCCAGGGGTTTGTGGGGTGATCCTTCAGAATTCCCAGGGGTGTGGGTGATCCTTCAGAATTCCCAGGGGTTTGTGGGGTGATCCTTCAGAATTCCCAGGGGTGTGGGTGATCCTTCAGAATTCCCAGGGATTTGTGGGGTGATCCTTTGGAATTCCCAGGGGTTTGTGGGGTGATCCTTCAGAATTCCCAGGGGTTTGTGTGCACACCCCACCCTGCTCCAGCTCACACCAAGGGCCTCATCACCTCCCCAAGGCTGGAAACATCCCAGCCCTTGCTGTGGGAGCCTCTGCTTCTCCTGTAACCAGGTGATCCCAGCATTTATCCACCTCTCCACACAGAACAGCAACACTTCTCTACCTGGAACTCCACCCCAGAGGGAACCATTTCCCAAATGGCCTTAAAAAAGGCAAGTTTTTGGTTTTTTGAGTGACATCTTTCTCAAATGATGGAAGGCAATTCAAAGGCAGCAGTATCTTCCCCATAGTTTAAAATCTAAATGAGTTTTTTTTTTTTCTAGGAAGTTCTTCCCTCTGCATTCAAATTTGTTCTTTAAAATGCTGCTATTGTTGGGAAGAGAAGAGCATTATCCTAGAGCTGCCAGTCTCACCATCATGACAAACCTGCAGAGCTTTAATTGACAGATTATCTCTGCCATAAAACACACACCAAAGTTTCCTCTGTGCTCTGAGAGTAACTGTGAGCAATAAACTCCCAATAACTCCAAACTCATTTCTTCCATCTCAGAAGCTTCTCCAAGTCCTCCAATTTAACACTCCCAGGCACATCAAGGAGGTTTTTAGGCTTTATACAAACATTTAAATTGTCTCATGTCCCTCCAGTGCTGCTCTCAGTCATGACAGAAAAACGGGCTCTCAAAACTGCTCAGGCCTAGACAGAAAAGATGCTTTTCAGAAAAGCATCAACATTAAGTTTTTAATTAACATGAAGTTTATCTTGTCATTTCTAGGGTCCAAAGCCTGATGAGAGGGTTAAAATAACTCCCATGTCTCAGTGGTGTAACACTATAAATACACCCAGCACATGTCATGTTGTTTTGCTTCTTTTAAGAGTCACAGATTTAGAATTATTCAAGCAGAGGCCATAGTGCCAAGTTCTGGGATGCTTTAGGTACCCCTGGGGTGTTATTTCCAGTTCAAATGCCTAAAGCCTGAGTTAAGCACAGCCTAGATGGGCTTTTCTTCAGGTCAGAGGCTGCAAAAGCTCAGGCAGCTGCAGCTTCAGTAGAGCTGAGAAAAAGAAAAAAATCTGTGGCCAGCACTGAGTATTTCCTGGAAATGTGGCCCAGTTCCATGTGGTGTTTCTGACAGCAGCTGCTGCTCTCTGCTCCCTGTGCCAGGCAGGAACGAGCTCTGGAGCCCTGAGGGGATGCAGGATCCTCCCTGCAAGGAATCACTCACACATCTCCTGCTGTGCCTGGGACTGGGGCTGCCACTGCTCTGGGGGCTCCTCCCTGCCAGCCCTGCCTGAGCTCCCTCTGGCACTGGCCAGGAGCAGCTCAGCCCATTCACTCCCTGCTCCATCCACCATCACAGCAGGGGTTCTCAGGGTTAATCAAGTCCTGGAGCAATGTGCTGCTGCTCCTGCCCTTGGCTGTGTCCCACAGCATCTCAGTGTCACCTGTCTGACCCCACCCAACCTCCCCAGGCACTGCCCAGTGCAGCAGGAATTCCCAGCAGCCAGCCTAAACCAAATCAGAATCCACATTCTTCACACACATCTGCATGATCCAGAACTCCATCCAAGTGGGGAAATCACTCAAATCCCAGCTCAGAGCTGAGCCCACAGAGCCCTCAAAGCTTGAAAGCTCAGCAGGGGTTGGGTTATGTAAGAGCTGTCCCAAACCAGTCACATCCACACACAGCCCAGGGCTGTGGGTCTGATTTGGGACAAGCCACCCAAAAATAGAAATTGAAGTGAGTGTACAAGTTCAAAGTGGAGGATGGCAGCAGTGAGAGCCTCCCCAAACATCCCCACCCCAAAGAGACTGCAGCAGTGCTCAATTGCAGCACAAAACACTGCCCTGCCCTGCTCAGCAAAACCAGGCATGGGCACAAAAATACTCCTCTAAAAGCACTTTCTACCTTTAAAAAATCCCCTCCTAAAAGCATGTTCTTCCTTGAAAAATACTCTTTCAGAAGCACATTCTTCCTTTAAAAATCCTCTCCTAAAAGCATGTTCTTCCTTTGAAAAATACACTTTTAGAAGCACATTCTTCCTTAAAATTCCTCTCCTGAAAGCACATTTTTCCTTAAGAATCCTCTCCTAAAAGCACATCCCTGCTTTGTCCCCAGTGCTTGGGAAAGAACTTTATGCCCTCCCAGCAGAATTCCAATGTTCCCTGTGTCCCCCACAGTGCCTGATAAGCTGTGGCACAGAGCTGTCACCTCCAGAATCCCCAGTTCTGGCTGTGGGAGCTGGGAGGAATTTGGGAACTGATACTCCAATATCTGGAGGACAATTCTGCAGGAAGAGCAGAGGTTCCATCTCTGCCAGCAGCTGGAAAAGGGCACGTTCCCAGCATGAGCCTCAGCAGATGTGGATGTGGGAATTGCCAGCAGAATTTCAGGGAAGAGCTGGTTTGTTAGCTGAACAGAAAGGAGAGACAACTTTCCTGGCAGGAAACACATCCTGCATCTTTCCAGCCTTTCTTAAGTTTATTTTTAGAGGTTCTCCTTGCTACTTTCAGTCAAAAAACATCCCAAAAACAGAGCAATATTTGTATCTGTGAGTGGTTCCCTTCCCATTTCTCTGGGAGCCTGAGCCCACAGCACTTCAAATAAAAATTATCTCATTTCACCTCCAGCTCCAATGACAAATTCTGCTTTTACTCACAGCCACACCATGATATCAACTCTCCCCCCCAGCAATGCTGCTGTGCTGATGTTTCCCTCCCACAGTGAAGATGCAGAGCAGCTGTGGAACAGGGGATGGAGGGGATGGAGGGGATGGGAGGAGATGGAGGGGATGGAGGGGATGGGAGGGGATAGAGGGGATGGGAGGGGATAGGAGGAGATGGAGGAGATGGAGGGGATGGAGGGGATGGGAGGGGATAGAGGGGATGGGAGGATATGGGAGGATATGGGAGGGGATGGGAGGGGATGGAGGAGATGGGAGGGAATGGGAGGGGATGAGAGGGAATGAGGGGATGGAGGGGATGCACACAGAGCTGGCATTTCCCTCCCACAAAAACAGATGCAGAGCAGCTCTGGGGCAGGAGATGCACACATGCAGGGGATGCACATAGGGGCTGAGGGGATGCAGCAGAGCCCCCCTCCCTATCCAGAGGCACAGCAGACCCCCTTCCCCTCCCCTCCCCTCAGAGGCACAGCAGACCCCCCTCCCTCCCCCCCAGAGGCACAGCACAGCCCCCTCCCCTCCCCACAGAGGCACAGCAGACCCCCCTCCCCTCCCCCCAGAGGCACAGCACAGCCCCCTCCCCTCCCCCCAGAGGCACAGCACAGCCCCCTCCCCTCCCCTCTGCTCCCCCCAGAGGCACAGCAGACCCCCCTCCCCTCCCCCCCAGGGGCACAGCCCAGCCACCTCCCCCCAGAGGCACAGCAGACCCCCCCTCCCCTCCCCCCCAGGGGCACAGCACAGCCCCCTCCCCCCCCCTCCCCCCAGAGGCACAGCAGACCCCCCCTCCCCTCCCCCCCAGGGGCACAGCACAGCCCCCTCCCCTCCCCACCAGGGGCACAGCAGATCCCCCCTCCCCTCCCCCCCAGAGGCACAGCACAGCCCCCTCCCCTCCCCTCCCCCCCAGGGGCACAGCAGACCCCCCCTCCCCTCCCCCCAGGGGCACAGCACAGCCCCCTCCCCTCCCCCCCAGGGGCACAGCACAGCCCCCTCCCCTCCCCTCCCCCCAGAGGCACAGCAGACCCCCCCTCCCCTCCCCCCCAGAGGCACAGCAGACCCCCCTCCCCTCCCCCCCAGGGGCACAGCCCAGCCCCCTCCCCCCCAGAGGCACAGCAGACCCCCCTCCGCTCCCCCCAGGGGCACAGCAGACCCCCCTCCCCTCCCCCCAGGGGCACAGCAGACCCCCCTCCCCTCCCCCCCCTCTCACCCAGCGTGGCCGCTGCCGCCAGCCCCGCCGCGTAGGGGTCGGTGCCCGGGGGGGCGGCGCTGATGATGTAGGGGTTGGGCACGAAGGCAGCGGGGGCTAAACCTGCTGGAAACACTCCTGTCAGTACAGACACACACACACCTGCCCCACCAGCCCCTGCTGTGCCTGGACAGCACCAAACTCTGTCTTGTCACGCTTTTCACAGGTGGTTTTCTACTGGGAGTGTTGATGGGCAGAGGACAGATCTGGCATAAAAAATCCCCATTTCCAAGGACTGGGTGATCCTTAAGAGATAAAATCCTTTATACCCAACAGCTCAGGAGCTCCTGCAGGGCAGACAGACCCTGTTCAGGAGACTGGGGTTTGTTACTACTCTGTATTTCCTCCAGTGAATAACTCAGGGCCCAAAGCACTCCATGGGCAGCACAGGAGCCCAGCTCTGAGCCTGACAGTCTGGAAAGGCTCAGGAGGGGAAATCCCCTCCCTCTGCAAGGGACAGTTCAATCATTAGAGACAGGCCAGGTGGGTGTGCAGGGGAGGTGAAGGGCAGGAAGTTAAAAAACTGAGTAATTTCAATCTCTGAACTCCACTGAGCACACGAGGGCTTAGAGCTGGGAGGCCCCAACACATTTATATTGAGGGTTTGGGCAGGAAAACTACCACAAACTGCTTATTGTGCTAAAAACATTTAAGTTTAATCATCCAGGAGACCTTCTATAATTTCCCTGGTTTTCTACACAATTATTTTATTTAGCTAATAAATATATTTTATTAATATCAATCATGTGTTTACATAAATTACATTTTTACTAAGAAGACGTGAGGCAGCACATTTAGCTGATAATAAATTGTGCATTTCCCCTCACTTTAGTGTGCTGTCACCTTGATTTACTTCACTCAGAGACTTCCAAAGCCTCTCCTGACTGACCAGCACCCTCAGGAGGGTGAGAGAGTCAGTCCTGGCAGACAGGAACTCCTTTAACAGGAGAGTGCAAGCAACACCCACAAACAAATCTTTAACACATCTGCTCCTGCGTGGGTTACCACGTGTAGAACACATTTTAACCCCTCCCAATCCTCCTCCCTGTGTTCCCCACGGTCAGGAGCAGGGCAGGGGGCTGGGGGCTGGGGGCTGGGGGAGGGGCAGGCTCACTCACCGATGTGTGGCTGGTGGGCAGCAGCCAGGGCATACTGCTGCTGCTGGGCTGCTGTCAGCTGCTGCACGGCCAGAGCATTGGGCCTCTGGAACAGCTGTGGGCAGAGCACAAACACTGCTGAAACGGGGCACAGAGAGTCCTGAAACTGGGCACAGAGAGCCCTGAAACTGGGCACAGAGAGCCCTGAAACTGGGCACAAACACTGCTGAAACTGGGCACAGACAGCCCTGAAACTGGGCACAGAGAGCCCTGAAACTGGGCACAGAGAGCCCTGAAACTGGGCACAAACACTGCTGAAACTGGGCACAAACACTGCTGAAACTGGGCACAGAGAGCCCTGAAACTGGGCACAAACAGCCCTGAAACTGGGCACAAACACTGCTGAAACTGGGCACAAACACTCCTGAAACTGGGCACAGAGAGCCCTGAAACTGGGCACAAACACTCCTGAAACTGGGCACAAACACTGCTGAAACTGGGCACAGACAGCCCTGAAACGGGGAACAGAGACCCCTGAAACTGGGCACAAACACTGCTGAAACTGGGCACAAACACTGCTGAAACTGGGCACAGAGAGTCCTGAAACTGGGCACAGGGAGCCCTGAAACTGGGCACAAACACTGCTGAAACTGGGCACAAACACTCCTGAAACTGGGCACAGAGAGCCCTGAAACTGGGCACAAACACTCCTGAAACTGGGCACAAACACTGCTGAAACTGGGCACAAACACTCCTGAAACTGGGCACAAACACTCCTGAAACTGGGCACAGAGAGCCCTGAAACTGGGCACAAACACTGCTGAAACTGGGCACAAACACTCCTGAAACTGGGCACAGAGAGCCCTGAAACTGGTCACAAACACTGCTGAAACTGGGCACAGAGAGCCCTGAAACTGGGCACAAACACTGCTGAAACTGGGCACAAACACTGCTGAAACTGGGCACAAACACTGCTGAAACTGGGCACAGAGAGCCCTGAAACTGGGCACAAACACTGCTGAAACTGGGCACAGAGAGCCCTGAAACTGGGCACAAACACTCCTGAAACTGGGCACAAACACTGCTGAAACTGGGCACAAACACTGCTGAAACTGGGCACAAACACTCCTGAAACTGGGCACAAACACTGCTGAAACTGGGCACAAACACTGCTGAAACTGGGCACAAACACTGCTGAAACTGGGCACAAACAGCCCTGAAACTGGGCACAGAGAGTCCTGAAACTGGGCACAAACACTGCTGAAACTGGGCACAGAGAGCCCTGAAACTGGGCACAAACACTGCTGAAACGGGGCACAGAGAGCCCTGAAACTGGGCACAAACACTGCTGAAACTGGGCACAAACACTCCTGAAACTGGGCACAGAGAGCCCTGAAACTGGGCACAAACACTCCTGAAACTGGGCACAGAGAGCCCTGAAACTGGGCACAAACACTGCTGAAACTGGGCACAAACACTGCTGAAACTGGGCACAAACACTGCTGAAACTGGGCACAGACAGCCCTGAAACGGGGAACAAACACTGCTGAAACTGGGCACAGAGAGCCCTGAAACTGGGCACAAACACTGCTGAAACTGGGCACAAACACTGCTGAAACTGGGCACAAACACTGCTGAAACTGGGCACAAACACTCCTGAAACTGGGCACAAACACTGCTGAAACTGGGCACAAACACTGCTGAAACTGGGCACAAACACTGCTGAAACTGGGCACAAACAGCCCTGAAACTGGGCACAGAGAGTCCTGAAACTGGGCACAAACACTGCTGAAACGGGGCACAGAGAGCCCTGAAACTGGGCACAAACACTGCTGAAACGGGGCACAGAGAGCCCTGAAACTGGGCACAGGGAGCCCTGAAACTGGGCACAGAGAGTCCTGAAACTGGGCACAGAGAGCCCTGAAACTGGGCACAAACACTGCTGAAACGGGGCACAGAGAGCCCTGAAACTGGGCACAGGGAGCCCTGAAACTGGGCACAGAGAGTCCTGAAACTGGGCACAGAGAGCCCTGAAACTGGGCACAAACACTCCTGAAACTGGGCACAGAGAGACCTGAAACTGGGCACAGAGAGTCCTGAAACTGGGCACAGAGAGACCTGAAACTGGGCACAAACACTCCTGAAACTGGGCACAGAGAGACCTGAAACTGGGCACAAACACTGCTGAAACTGGGCACAAACACTGCTGAAACTGGGCACTAACAGCCCTGAAACTGGGCACAGAGAGCCCTGAAACTGGGCACAGAGAGTCCTGAAACTGGGCACAAACACTGCTGAAACTGGGCACAAACACTGCTGAAACTGGGCACAAACACTCCTGAAACTGGGCACAAACACTGCTGAAACTGGGCACAAACACTGCTGAAACGGGGCACAGACAGCCCTGAAACTGGGCACAAACACTCCTGAAACTGGGCACAAACACTCCTGAAACTGGGCACAAACACTCCTGAACTGGGCACAAACAGCCCTGAAACTGGGCACAAACACTCCTGAAACTGGGCACAAACACTGCTGAAACTGGGCACAAAAACCTCTTAAATTGGGTTTTCCCTCTGCTGTTCCCTCTCAACCCCAAAGGATTTATCCCAGTGCAGCCTGGGGGCACCAGGGGCTGCCAGGAGCACCCCCAGCTGCTGAGTGACACCAGTGACACCAGTGTGACCTCCCAGTTTGGCTGAAGTGAGAAATGAGGTGGCACTGGGGTGGCAGTGCCACATCTGAGACACCCAAGATGCCTTCAGAGCCACCAGAGGGGACATAACCTCAGGATCACAAACCCCAGACCAAACACCCCCTTCACCTGCCCAGTTCTCAAGTTTATAGAGATTTATTTCTCACTAAGAAAAAATAATAGATTCCCTTGAATTATTTTTGCTGATGGTTTGGGTTGGTTTTTTTCCCTTTCTTCAGGGCCTCACTCAAAGTTTCTTTCCCAGCTTCTTCTGCCTCCCCCTAAAGGAAATCCCTGAATTTCAGCTCTAATTAAAACATTTAAGGACATCTCCTCTGAAATGACCCCTCCTGCCCATCCCCCCTCACTGCCAGGAACCATTTCCAAGGTGGGAATCACAAACCAATGTGAGAAATGTTTTCTCCCTCCACTCCCTCAGAAAAGACCTGAATGCCCAAATGCCCACAATTTTCACACCTATTATTCTGCTCTCCTTCCACACAAGTGAACTGCTGGCAGAAGCAGCAATAATTCTGCCCAAATTTTTTGGCAGAAACCCACAACCATCAAGAAGAAGCTCAGAAACATCAAGAAAACTCCCTTAATTCTTTTATTTAAAGGTAAAAAATTGGCACTGGTTCTCCTGAGAGCAGGGTGAGCAAAGCTGTGTGAGAAAATCCACCTTTATTTTTGTCTTTTAACAAGCTGAGGTGGAGAAAACACATCTGAGGGATCAGCACTGGGTTTATGAGGTGGAAATGTAGAATTTAGGAGGGCCAGAATTAACCTGCTCTGTGCCAAACCCTCCCAACAGCTTTGTTTGCTCATCCCTCAGGAGATTGGGGCTCCTACAAACAGTCAGGGTTATCAGAATGTTCCTTGTGGAGGAAATTATCAGATCTACAGTTCCTTTATTGCCTGCCTGGGCCATAAACCCCCTGAGCAGTCTGGGTGCACAGCACACCTGCTTTTCCTGCCCTTCTTGTTGTTGGAAGGTGATTTTTGTGGTCACACAAAGCTCTGGTACCTCTGTTCAGCTGCCACCAGAGCTGGGCCAAAGCTCCACTGACACCCCTGAGTGCAAAAAACAAGGAGATAAAGGACAACAGGAGCTGCAGAACATGGAATCAGGAATAGTGGCTCTGTGGGAGTCACAAAAATCCTATAAATCCCCTAAACTGCTTCCTGAAGTGTGGATTCCTCTGGAACATCCTCAGCTTTGGGGTCTGCTTTCTTAGCAGTTCAGCAATTTTAGCTTTTTAACTTCCTTCAGCTGAAAAAATGTCACCAAACCCTTGAGTATTCACATGCTTTTGCATCCCTGGATCTGCATTTCCAGCCTGTTGATGTGAATTCCCTCACAGTGAGGCAGAAAGGAAATGGTTGGGTTATTATTGCCTTGTCTTGAGACCACAAAAAATCATTTATCTTCCTGAAAACACTTCTTGTACTCACTTTACACATGTGAGGACTTCCACACCTCCCAAATGCAACTCAGTGATCTATCTGGAGACAGAGGAACTGGGAAAAGGAATCCACACCTACTCAGAGCATCAATATTTCCCCATCAATATTTCACCTGCTGCTCTTGGCTCTTTTTGTTCTCTGCCTGCTCTGGGGGCCCAGCTGGTCCCTGCAAAATTTGAGTTTCAGACAGAAAAAATCTGCAAGAAAGCTGGAAAGGGACTTTTTACAGCATAGGATGAGGAGGAATGACCCTAAACTAAGAGAGGAAGAATTCAGATGGGATCTTGGGCAGGAATTGTTCCCTGGCAGGGTGGGCAGGGCTGGGATGGAATTGCCAGAGCAGCTGTGGCTGCCCCTGGATCCCTGGCAGTGCCCAAGGCCAGGCTGGACACTGGGACAGTGGGAGGTGTTCCTGTGTGACAGGGGTTGGAACTGGATGACTTTTAAAGTCCTTTCTCACCCAAACCACTCCAGGACCTCTCCCTCTCCTCACTTTAATTCACAGCCTTGCTCAGCTCCCTCAGAAGAAACTCAGCCCAGCTCCAGCCCTGCAGCTGCAGATTCCATCCTGTAGCCTGCCCAAGGCAGCAGAGCCAAGACAAACCATCCCCAGTGCAGGCTCTCCTCAGCCAGCCAGGCCCAGGAGCTCTGGGCATCACCAACTCCTCAGCCTTAGGAAGAGCTGCTGATCCTCTCTGTGCTGTCTCCCTCTGCTGACAGCACAGCCCCACACTGCAAACCTGCACACCACTGCTCAAAGGGGGCTGAGGCACTGCAAACAGCCAAGGAACCTCTGCAACAGGATAGTAACCTGAATTTACAGAGGTAAAAAAGTGCACCTGGAGCATTTCATGCTGCTGGAGTGAAAAGCTACAAAGCCCTGACATGGCTCTGGAGGAGTTCAGGGAGATGATCCAACATTTCAGTGAGGCTGCTCTATGTGCAAATGAAGATGATTTCCAGCAGAGGAGCATCTCACTGAGGGAATTCCAAGGAAGCTGAACCCCACAGTTAAGGCAATTCTGGAAGATCAGATTTCCTTCAGCCAGTTCTTCTGCAGCATCACCACTGCCATCTCTAAGCAGATCTCCCCTGGATAAACCCTTCCCCCTCCTCATGCTGCCAGCCTGAAATCCTCCCCAGGATGGGATGCTTCCCCACAGACCCAAAGGCACTTCCTGGGATGAATCCCTCCTTCAGGACAGACTTCCAGCTGACACAGAATGGCGAAGGACAGATTCCTTCTATCAGGCTGAGAGTGGCAGTGGGCAGCAAGGACCCCTGGTTTGGGGCTCAGGAATTATGGAAATGGGCAAAGGAGTGAGCCAAGAGCCCTGGATTTACACAAACCTGCCCTGAGAGGGAAATGGGCTGATCTTCACTACAGCTCCTGTTTGCTTTCACTGCAGGTGGAAGCTGCAACAAGGGTGAAAAGTGAAAAGAACAAATCTTGTTTGACAGCACAGCAGGACCTGGGTGGGACTGAGGGGCAGCAGCTGTGACCCCACTGCCCCCCCAAAATCAGGGAGAGACAAGTGGGGATTTGGGCCCCACAACAGAGAAATGGGAAGGGTCTGAGCCCCAGGAGGGGCTGAGGGAGCTGGGAAGGGTCTGAGCCCCAGGAGAGGCTGAGGGAGCTGGGAAGGGTCTGAGACCCAGGAGGGGCTGAGGGAGCTGGGAAGGGTCTGAGCCCCAGGAGTGGCTGAGGGAGCTGGGAAGGGGCTCAGCCTGGAGCAAAGGAGGCTCAGGGGCCCTTGTGGCTCTGCACAACTCCCTGACAGGAGGGGACAGCCGGGGGGGTTGGGCTCTGGGAACAGGGACAGGGACAGGAGCAGAGGGAACAGCTCAGACTGGGCCAGGGGAGGCTCAGGGTGGGCAGAGCAGGAATTTCCCCATGGAAAGGGTGGGCAGGGATTGGAAGTGCCCAGGGGGGTTTGGAGTGCCCATCCCTGGAGGTGACCCTGAGATCTCTGGCTGGGGACAAGGTGGGGATTTGGCACAGATTGGATTTGATGCTCCGGGAGGGTTTTTCCAAGCTCAGGGAATCCCAGACAATGATGACCCAGAGGTGCCACCAGCTCCTCATGGACAGTGCCCATCCACTTGTATGAAATAAAAAATCCAAACCCAGCCAGAAACCTGCACTGCTACCAAAACAAGCAGCCTTCCTCTGGGAGGGTTTATTTCCACCAGTGAGGTGCCAGACATGTCAAATTTTAAATCTTAATTTTTAAAGGCTAAAAGAAACAAATAAAAACTTCTTGAACTTGTAAATGAGCATTCACCTAAATAGAAAACCCCGACAAAATGCAAATTCCAGGCTTCCTAGTCCAGCTGCTCCATTCCCATCTCTAATGCTTCTCCAGCAGCAGCTCACTTGTGGAGCCCTAATGTTTTAAAAAACACACAACTTTCCTGGTTTAAAAGTAATTCTGCCATCCTGGGCCTTACATCAGAGCAAGACAAAGACTTGGAACTATCTGGTTTGTTTTTTTCCTTTTTGAACTCTACAACAGCTATTTAGCTTAATCATTAAATTTTCCATCATTAACCTCCCAAAGATGCTGTAGAACAGAGCAGCCAATTGAGCTCCAACACAGATATTTACATTGCTTTTAAGACTGTGATAACTCAGCACAAACTTGGCAATGCTTTCCCTCACTCCAGAGTGCCAGGGGCTCTTCTGCTATAAAAATCAGATATTTTAGGGAAGTCAGGGAGAGTTATATATCCCTGCAATCAGCTCCAACAAAGGATTCCCTTCTTCTTTGAGGGCTATCAGACTTGCAAAGGGAGAGCAATAAAGTTCCCAATCATTCCCCAAAGGAGCAGGAACAGGAGCAGAGCAGGGATTGCTGGAGCCAGGCCCAGCATTGAGCAGCAGCCAAGGGAGGCTCTGCACCAGGGAGTCTGGCCTTGTGTGGGAGAAAGGTCAAACAAAGCTAAGCCAGGCTCAGATAAAGGTTTGTAGTAGTGGACTCTGCCCTGAGGGTTTAAACCAGGCTCAGGTAGAAGAAGAAGTTGTAACTGCCTCAGGCTGCTCTGGCTGGGGCAGCAAAGCTGAGTGTGGGGCTCAGCAAAGCTGAGTGTGGGGCTCAGCAAAGCCCAATGTGGGGTTCAGCAAAGCCCAACGTGGGGCTCAGCAAAGCCCAATGTGGGGCTCAGCAAAGCCCAACGTGGGGCTCAGCAAAGCCCAATGTGGGGCTCAGCAAAGCCCAACGTGGGGCTCAGCAAAGCCCAATGTGGGGCTCAGCAAAGCCCAACGTGGGGCTCAGCTCAGCACCAGCGTGGGGCTTAACAAAATCCAACATGGGGCTCAGCCAAGCCCAATGTGGGGCTCAGCCAAGCTCAGCTCAGGGCTCTCAGTCACCACGTGGCTCCAGGGGCTGTTTGGGGTTTTTAGCACCTTTTGCTACTTGTAAAGTTCTTGTTCAATGCAGCTCCTCCAACAGGCAGGGTCACACAGAGGGCAGGGCTGGGGACTGGGATGGTGCCAGCTGTGCCACTGTGCCCCAGTCCCAGCAGGGACACACAGCACAGCATGGTGACAACACCTCCAGCCTGGTGACAACACCACCAGCTCCCCCTCCATCCCTCTCCCCAGGACAGGGTCCTGAGCCCATCCCAGCCCACACTGACTCATTTGGGATGGATCAGGGATGCCCCTGGCACAGATCAGGGATGCCCCTGCCATGGCTCAGGGATCTCTCTGGCATGGATCAGGGATCTCTCTGCCATAGCTCAGGGATGCCCCTGCCACGGTTCAGGGATGTCCCTGCTACACTCAGGGATGCCCCTGCCATGCTCAGGGATGCCCCTGGCACAGCTCAGGATGCCCCTGGCACAGCTCAGGGATGCCCCTGGCACAGCTCAGGGATGCCCCTGCCATGCTCAGGGATGCCCCTGGCACAGCTCAGGGATGCCCCTGGCACAGCTCAGGGATGCCCCTGCCATGGCTCAGCCCGTACCTGCTGCTGGGAGCTGTAGTCAAAGAGCCCCACGGTGGCGGCGGCCGAGTCGACGGGCACCTGCGTGCCCGAGTAGTCGAACTGCAGGGGCTCCATGCCCACGTGCTCCATGGCATCCAGGGGCACACTCTGTGACTCCATGCTGGGGAAATCCTCCACGGGCTTGGCCCCGTTGCTGCTGGCCAGCTGGGCCAGGCCCTCCGAGCCGTTCTGGCTCGGGCCCAGCAGATCCACCTCGCCCGCAGAGCTCGCGCAGTTCCCCGGAGTGCGGCTGCGGGAGGGACAGGTCAGCAGAGAGGGACAGGAGAGGGGACAGGGCAGGGGACAGGGGAACAGGGGACAGGGACAGGGGACAGGGCAGCAGAGAGGGACAGGAGAGGGGACAGGGCAGCAGAGAGGGACAGGAGAGGGGACAGGGCAGGGGACAGGGCAGCAGAGAGGGACAGGAGAGGGGACAGGGGACAGGGCAGCAGAGAGGGACAGGGGAACAGGGGACAGGGAAAGGGGACAGGGCAGCAGAGAGGGACAGGAGAGGGGACAGGGACAGGGGACAGGGCAGCAGAGAGGGACAGGGGAACAGGGGACAGGAACAGGGGACAGGGCAGCAGAGAGGGGACAGGGCAGGGGACAGGGCAGCAGAGAGGGACAGGAGAGGGGACAGGGACAGGGGACAGGGCAGCAGAGAGGGACAGGAGAGGGGACAGGGACAGGGGACAGGGCAGGGGACAGGGGAACAGGGGACAGGGCAGAGGACAGGGCAGGTCAGCAGAGAGGGACAGGGCAGGGGACAGGGGAACAGGAGACAGGGCAGGGGACAGGGGAACAGGAGACAGGGCAGGGGACAGGGCAGGTCAGCAGAGAGGGACAGGGGAACAGGGGACAGGGCAGGGGACAGGGGACAGGGTAGGGGACAGGGCAGCAGAGAGGGACAGGATAGGGGACAGGGCAGAGGACAGGGGAACAGGGGACAGGGTAGGGGACAGGGCAGCAGAGAGGGACAGGAGAGGGGACAGGGACAGGGCAGGGGACAGAACAGTGCTGCACCCCAGCAATTCTGAAGGGCACCAATGCTGCAGGCCTGCAATGCTGCAGCCCAGCTCCTCACCCTCCTGAAGCCCCTGGAGGTGCTGGAGTACAGGGGGGAAAATAAAGAGATGGTCTGCCACAGTTCACCAAATTAACTCCATGGAAAAATTGATTTATTTTAAAAACACAGATAAAACCAGCAATGCTGCAGCCCAGCAGCTCACCCTCCAGAACCACCTGGAGGAGCTGGAGTTTCTGGGAAAACAAAAGAATTGGTCTGAAATAGTTCCTCAAGGAGAAATTGATGTGTTTTTAATAATACAAAATAAAACCAGGAATGTTCCAGCCCAATATCAAAGCCCTAAACACACCAGAACTGCTTGGAGGTGTTATAGAAAAGGGGTGAAAAAATAAAGAGATGGTCTGAAAGAGTTCCCCAAATTAATTCCGCTACAAAATTGGTGTATTTAAATAGTTACCCCAGTTAATTTTATGGAGAAATTCATGTATTTTAAAAAATACAAAATAAAACCAGGAATGATCCAGCCCAACATCACACCTCTAAACCAGAACTTCTTGGAGATGTTGTAGAAGATGGGGAAAAATAAAAAAAATTTAACAGTTCCCTCAGTGAATTCTACTGGGAAATTGATATATTTAAAAATAAACAAAAAATAAAAACCAGAGTGCTCCAGCCCAGCACCCAGCAGCAATACATCCCCAGGCCCACCAGAACTGCTGGGAAGTGTTGTAGAAAACAAGAAAAAAATATTGTCTGAAATAGTTCCCTTAGTTAATTCCACATAGAAGTTGATGTATTTAAAAAAATAACAGCAGGAATGCTCCAGCCCAGCACAAACCCACCAGAATTACCTGGAGGTGATGTAATAAAAAGTAATAAAAGTGGGATAAGTAAAAAACATGGACTGAAAGAATTCTCTGAGTTAATTCTACATAGAAATTGATGTACTAAAAAAACAAAAAAACAACAAAAAAAACCACAGCCCCCAGTCCCCAGCCTCAAACACCTCTTAACAGTAAAAATGTAAAAAAATTCAGTTTCTGTTTTCTCCTCAATTGAGAGTGAGACAGAACAAGCCAGAACCTACCCAGATAGTTACATTTAATGGAGATATTTGGTGATTTTCAACTGTGTGAAGCTCTGGCACCAAATGCACTTCACACCTTTCTGAGGTGGCTGCCATGGGTCCTGATCACCTAAATAAGGACTGGACTTCATGGGAATGCTTCATATCCAGGGAGGAGCCAGGAATGTGCATTTCCCAGCATTTTGTTGGGCTTTTAATATTTTAAAAATAATTTGTTTGGCTTTTCAAGCCAGCAGGAACCACAACAGATACAGATATGGGCAAAGAACAGAAATCAGTTACACCAAGGGCCACAATTTCAGGAGGGTCCCAAATGGAATGGAAACCCCCAGCTGCAACTGGGAGCAGGACAGGAGCAGAGCCAACACCTCCCAGGGGGTTTCCACAGCAATCCCACCCAGAGGGAATTAAATCAGGTGTGAAAATCATTCAGGATTGCACACCCAGCCCTGAGCTCCTCCTGGGCTTCCCTGGGGACACTCAGAACATCCTGGGGACATTCCAGCATGGAAAAATCTTCCCAAAAACACTGAGGTTTGGAACTGGGCTGATCCCACAGGGATGTCTCAGTTATGGCTGGGCAGGGTCTGTTCTGCTCCTCACCCCCCAGTGAGGAACTGGGGGGGACACAGCTGGGACAGCTGATCCCAACTGATCTGTCTGATTTATAAAAGAGATTTGATCATTTATTCATAAAATCATCTGGATCAGATAAACGAAGGAGTTTGTCACACTGAGGGTAGGAAGGGGCTGGGATGGAATTGCCAGAGCAGCTGTGGCTGCCCCTGGATCCCTGGCAGTGCCCAAGGCCAGGCTGGACACTGGGAGCAGCTGGGACAGTGGGAGTGTCCCTGCCAGGGCAGGGGTGGCACTGGGTGGGATTTGAGATCCTTTCCAAGTCAGCCCATTCTGGGATTCTGTGATAACCCAGCCCACACAGCCCCCAGAGCTGAGGGAAGGTGTTTGGAGTGAGGGTGTTTGGAGGGAGGGTGTTTTGAGTGAGGGTGTTTGGAGGGAGGGTGTTTGGAGTGAGGGTGATTGGAGTGAGGGTGTTTGGAGGGAAGGGTGTTTGGAGTGAAGGGTGTTTGGAGTGAGGGTGTTTGGAGTGAAGGGTGTTTGGAGTGAAGGGTGTTTGGAGGGAGGGTGTTTGGAGGGAGGGTGTTTGGAGGGAGGGTGTTTGGAGGGAGGGTGTTTGGAGGGAGGGTGTTTGGAGGGAGGGTGTTTGGAGGGAGGGTGTTTGGAGGGAGGGTGTTTGGAGGGAGGGTGTTTGGAGTGAGGGTGTTTGGAGTGAAGGTGTTTGGAGTGAGGGTGTTTGGAGTGAGGGTGTTTGGAGTGAGGGTGATTGGAGTGAGGGTGTTTGGAGTGAAGGGTGTTTGGAGTGAGGGTGTTTGGAGGGAGGGTGATTGGAGTGAGGGTGTTTGGAGTGAGGGTGTTTGGAGTGAGGGTGATTGGAGTGAGGGTGTTTGGAGTGAAGGGTGTTTGGAGTGAGGGTGTTTGGAGTGAGGGTGTTTGGAGTGAGGGTGTTTGGAGTGAAGGGTGTTTGGAGTGAGGGTGTTTGGAGTGAGGGTGTTGGAGTGAAGGGTGTTGGAGTGAGGGTGTTTGGAGTGAGGGTGTTTGGAGTGAGGGTGTTTGGAGTGAGGGTGTTTGGAGTGAGGGTGTTTGGAGTGAGGGTGTTTGGAGTGAGGGTGTTTGGAGTGAGGGTGTTTGGAGTGAGGGTGTTTGGAGTGAGGGTGTTTGGAGTGAGGGTGTTTGGAGTGAGGGTGATTGGAGTGAGGGTGTTTGGAGTGAGGGTGTTTGGAGTGAGGGTGTTTGGAGTGAGGGTGTTTGGAGTGAGGGTGATTGGAGTGAGGGTGTTTGGAGTGAAGGTGTTTGGAGTGAAGGTGATTGGAGTGAAGGTGTTTGGAGTGAGGGTGATTGGAGTGAGGGTGATTGGAGTGAGGGTGTTTGGAGTGAAGGTGTTTGGAGTGAAGGTGATTGGAGTGAAGGTGTTTGGAGTGAGGGTGATTGGAGTGAGGGTGATTGGAGTGAGGGTGTTTGGAGTGAGGGTGATTGGAGTGAGGGTGTTTGTTCCTCACCAGTCCCTGTCACAGAATCCCAGATGGGTCAGGCTGCAGGACCCCAGAGGGTGACAGGTGCCACTCCCTGCTCCAGCAGGGCCATCCCAGGGCTCAGGCACAGCAGTGTGTGCTGGTGCCTCTGCAATGCCCCAGGAGGAGACTCCAGCCCCTCTCTGGGCTCTGCCCCCTCTGCAGGGGCAGCTCCTGGCTCAGCCCCTGCCCCTGGTGCCACTGCTGGGCCCTGAGCAGAGCCTGGGGCTGCTCTGAGCCTCCTGCACACAGGGACAGACAGACAGACAGACAGGGACACCCCCAGGGACTCCCCCAGGGACACAGGGGGACACCCAGGGACACACCCAGGGCTGATTGGGTGTCCAGGAGCTCCCCAGCCTGGGAGCTGCTGCAGCCCTGGGACACTGTCCCTCCCAGTGGAGTGGGAATTCCCAGCTTTCATGGACATGGGATGGCTGAGCACCTTCCCTTGGCAAGTGCTGGGTGAGTTCCTGGCTTTGCTTCACTTCCATACCCAGTTTCTCCTGTCCCATTAAAATATTCCCACCTCAACCTATGAGTTCCCACTTTCCCCTTCTGATTCTCCCCCAGGGGCACTGCAGGGGATGGAGTGAGAGCCTGCAGGGGCTGAGCTGATGGCTGGGATCAGAGCCAGCACTAATTAACTGCTAATTGATGAATGATTAGCCAGCAGTGCACACACCTGAAGTCTTTGACGTCGGCGTCGATCCCGTTCTGAACAGGCAAACCATTGGATTTGTCCATCACATCCCCCTCCTCCTTCAGATCTCCCAATTTATCTCCATCAAACGTGCCCTTGCTCTTCTTATCCCCTTTGTCATTCTCATCACTCTCTGCATCCCTTGGCCCCTGGGCAAGACAGACATTGTTTTAATAAGCTGAGTTTTCAGATCAATTTTCCTGTTAGCCCTAGGTAGGAACAAATCAAAGACACATGTCACAATAAAAGAAATCACTTGCAAACATTAATTCCTAAAAGAGAAATAGGTAAAAATGCAAAATATTTAGTAATAATCAAAAAAATAAGGGAGTTAGTTCTCACTCTTCCAAGAGTTTTTATCTATTCAGGTTTCTTCCATTTAGTAACTCAAGGTTTGCTTTTTTGTAGGCTCTAAAAATCCCATCCCCCCAAAAAATTTAAGCAATTCTCTTTCTACATGGGACTTAAGCACTTCAAAAATCAACACCAGCAAATGCTGCAGGGGTATAAAGTGAATTAATGCCTCTCTGAAGTGCCTGGCTCAGTGTCAGTGACAGCTCAACTGGACAAGGGTTGGAAAATCACCTCAGTTTTGGGCCATGAACACTGAATTCCAAGGCACAGCTCATTTAAAAACACTCAAATAAATCACTGCCTCAATCACTGGCTCCTGTAATCCTGAAGCACATTTCTTTGGGAGAAAAGGGGGGAAAAAGAGGAAAAAAAAAGGATTTCTGTTCTGTTGAGCATTTCATGAGTGGCATTACATCTGCAGCATGTCTGCATTTTATTTCACTTGGGAGGAGAATAAAGGGTGATGCTGCCTGGGGCAGTGTTTTGAACAACAAAAGGGAGAGGAAAAACAACATAATTTATGATAAAAAGCAGCAAGGGGCATATAAACATATTTATCAGAGGCAGTTTTGGTGCTGTCACAGACAGAAACATCCAAACCCTGCCTTGCACTTGACTGGAGGGAGAAGTGCTCTGCACACACCATCTCTGCCCCTATCCACTGAACCCTTTTCCCACTCTCTCTGATTGGAGGGAGGGAATTTTCCCTCATATTTAGAGAAAAATAAAATGTTCTGAAAGCAAAAAATCTGTTGGTGTCACTTCCAGAAGAAAATAAAATTGTGCTTCCTTAATATTCCTTGGAAATGCCCCCTGTAAATGCAGCTTTGGAGCAATATTCCCCCAAAGAATGATGCCACCTCTCCCCACATCCTTAAATTCAGGCTGTGCCCCTTCCCCACCCCCAAAACACAGGGGTGCTGCTTTCCCCATGGCAACAGCAATCCAGCTGTAAAACACACCCTGCAGCAAGCAGCAATTCCAGAGTGTGACACCAATGATTTACTGAGGGGGGTTTATCCCAAAAAACTGCATGCAAGGATAAACACATGAGAGTTAGCAGCAGCCAAGAGAGCTGGGGTCCCATCATCACATGGAGATTTTGTTCTGAGGCAGGCACAGCCTCCTGGAGGTTTTTTTCCAAGGATCCAGGGAATGCCAGCACCTTCCCATCTCCCACCCCACATCCTCAAGCCAAGGACCAAACCTGCCCTGTTTGAGGAAAAGCTGAACTGAGAGCAAAGAAAGAAACCTCTGCCCCAGAATGATTCCCAACCAAACCAAGCAAGCAGCAAAGGGAGAAAAGAGCAGCAATGTGGGAATGGGGCACTTACAAATCCTCCTTTCCTTAGGCAGGAATCCCCAGGAGATGAGCTCAGCACATACTCCACCATGCTGACCCCCAGCCCCCCACTCTCTGAGCGTGGGGACAGCACTGAGTTCACTTCACTGTTCACATGGAAGCCCTGCCCAGGTCTCCTCTGCACCATAATTGGCTGGGAAACAGAGTGATCTGCAACAAAAACATGGAAATTCTCACAAGCACATCCAACTATTCAAAGGAGGCAAATTAAATCATTCAATATGTACTCCCCAGGGCCTTATTTGCACTAAGAAGTGCCAACTCTGGGACTCTGCTGATGTCCATTAGTAAAACCAGGATGGATTTCTCATTTTTTAAATAATGCAACATGTAAACCTGCAAGTGAGAGCTATGTTACATGTAAAACTGCAAGTGAGAGCTATGTTTAAAATCTAAACTTGTAGAATTTTAGAAATTTAAGAATAATTAAAGGCTGCAATTAAAAAAAAAAACCAAAGTCTTAGTTTTTAGTTTTAGTAAAATTCTTGCATTTGTACAGTGAAAAACAAATTCTGGATTGTTATTTAAAACATAACCCTGCTGCTCCACCAGCCTTGTGTCCTTTGTTCCATCAACTGTTGTGTTCATGTCATGATCAGAAATTTTTTGGCTGCTCTTTTCTTCAAGAAAAGGTTTCTGAGAGTTCATTTTCTCTTTTTCATCCCCCTGTCCCCCTGCAGCAGCCCCAGCCCTTTGCCATCCCTGCAGCCTTTGAGATCCAACCAGGACAGATTCAGAGTCTCCAAATCCCTCTGGGCTGTGCAAAAACCCCTGGCTGGGCAGGAGGGAGTGACCCCAGGGAGGGGAAAGGGAAAAGGGGGGAAAAAGGGAAAAATGGAAGGGGGAAAAGGGAGGGGGAAAAAGGGAAGGGGAAAAGGAAGGGGGGAAAAGGGAAAAAGGGAAAATGAAGGGATTCTCTGCTCCCCAAGCCTGGCTCAGCCCTGATCCCACCAGGCTGGACTAAACCAGCTCCAAGGGCTCCCCAAGCCTGGCTCAGATCTGATCCCCTCACCCAGGCTGGACTAAACCAGCTCCAAGAGCTCCCTAAGCCTGGCTCAGCCCTGATCCCCTCACCAGGCTGGACTAAACCAGCTCCAAGGGCCCCCCAAGCCTGGCTCAGCCCTGATCCCTCACCCAGGCTGGACTAAACCAGCTCCAAGGGCTCCCTAAGCCTGGCTCAGCCCTTATCCCTCACCCAGGCTGGACTAAACCAGCTCCAAGGGCTCCCTAAGCCTGGCTCAGCCCTGATCCCCTCACCCAGGCTGGACTAAACCAGCTCCAAGGGCTCCCTAAGCCTGGCTCAGCCCTGATCCCTCACCCAGGCTGGACTAAACCAGCTCCAAGGGCCCCCCAAGCCTGGCTCAGCCCTGATCCCCTCACCAGGCTGGACTAAACCAGCTCCAAGGGCTCCCTAAGCCTGGCTCAGCCCTGATCCCCTCACCCAGGCTGGGCTGAGCCAGACAGGCACATTCCCAGAAGCTCTGTCCCCTCTACACAGCCATTTTTCCATGTAAATAATAAAACAAGGCTTTAGCACTATCCCAAAGCTTTCCATTTAAAAAGTGCTATTTTCATCTGAGAAAATCCCACACAACAGTGAGGGAAATACCATTTCCTGGGAGCTCTACATCCCATTACCTGGGAAATGTAAAGATGCAAATCCCATTCCCTGGGAAATGCAAATTCCATTCATTTCCTGGGAGTTGTACATCCCATTCATTTCCTGGAAAATGTGCATCCCATTTCCTGGGAAATGCAAATCCATTCTCCTGGGAAATGCAAATCCCATTTATTTCCTGGGAGCTCTACATCCCATTTCCTGGGAAATGTAAATATGTAAATCCCATTTCCTGGGAGCTGCAAATCCCATTTCCTGGGAAATGTAAATCCCATTTATTACTGGGAAATGTAAATCCCATTTATTTCCTGGGAGCCCTACATCCCATTTCCTGGGCAATGTAAATCCCATTTATTCTGGGAGCCCTACATCCCATTTCCTGGGCAATGTAAATCCCATTTATTCTGGGAGCTGTACATCCCATTTCCTGGCAGCTGCCCCCACACCCAGCAGTGTTTCAGGAGCAGATTCATCCCACAGAAACCATGGACAGAACAAATCAAATGTCAGAATTTCAAACCCAGCACTTGCAGGTTTTTGTTTTTTTCCTAAAATCAACTTGAATATTTTCCTCCAAAGTTCAAAATCAGGGAGAGCTTCTGAGCCAAGAACAAATTCCTTGGCAGATAAAATTTAATACTAATTCAAAACCTCCTTTTCGTTTTTGTTTTTTTTTTTTTTCTTTATAAACTGAATGTTGCTCTCCCCTCAAATCCAAAATCAGGGACAGACTGTGATGCAAGAACAGACTTGGCAGATTTAACTCAACACTAATTCAAAACTTTTATTTTTTTTTTTTTAACTGAATGGTGGGTTTTGATTGGTTGGTGTATTATTTAAAAAATGAAGGGAGTTTTTAATCATCTTGTTCTCCAATATCTTTGTTCAAACTTTCAGCTGATCCATCCCAAGGCAGAAAACACACCAGAAATTGAAATTTTAAGGGCAATTTCACATTTTTAAGAAGATAAACCCAATTTGACACATATTCCCATTAGACATCCATGGATATCTTGATTTTATCACAAAGCAATGTCAGGTTTCTATTTGTTTTTTGTTATATAAACCAGATGGGTTTTTAGATTTTTTCAGAGCTGTGTCATCCAGCCTGGCCAGTGATTTCAGTAAATAAATCACACATTTCTGCATTCAACCCCAACTAAATTAAAGAAATAATTGAGCTACCTGATGTTCCCCAAGCACTGTCTCTCCACTGATCTCCCAGAAATATCCCTTTTGGTCCATCTTTGCTGGAATCATCAGATTCCCAAAACTTTTTACCCGGCAACAGCTGCTGCAATTAAAAAAAAAAAGAAAAAAAAACAAAACAAAACAAAAAAAAAGAAACAAAAAAAAGAACAAAACAAAGCAAAGCACGATTAAAATAAGTATAAAATGCTAACATAAACCATAAGCATCTCCCTTCTATCAGGCATCAATTATTAAAGACAAGTGATATAATTGAAATATTGATATTTCTGAGGTGAGAGCTGAGGGAACAATTCCATCTCCCCATCCCTGATGTTCCTCCCACTCCAGGAACCCCCAGACACACCAGACACTCTCACACTGACACTCTCCAGACTCTCTGCACTCACAAAAAAAAACAAAAGAGGGGGGAAATATTGTGATAGACATGGGAACACTGCTGGCAGGAGGGACAGGGGAGGGGACAGTGGCACCCTGAGGGTGGGACAGCCCTGCAGGGCACAGATGGCACAGCAACAATGCCCAGAATAACAGCTTCAGCTGGGATCACATCCACTATCTGCAGGGGACAAGGTCCCAGAAAATCCTGGGATGGATGATGGATGATGGATGGATGGATGGATGGATGATGGATGATGGATGGATGGATGGATGATGGATGATGGATGGATGGATGGATGGATGGATGATGGATGGATGGATGATGGATGATGGATGGATGGATGGATGGATGATGGATGATGGATGGATGGATGGATGATGGATGGATGGATGGATGATGGATGGATGGATGGATGGATGGATGGATGGATGGATGGATGGATGGATGGATGGATGGATGGATGGATGATTGATGGATGGATGGATGGATGATGGATGGACGATGGATGGATGGATGGATGGATGATGGATGGAAGATGGATGGATGGATGGATGGACGATGGATGGATGGATGGATGGATGGATGGATGGATGGACGATGGATGGATGGATGGACGGATGATGGATGGATGGATGATGGATGGATGATGGATGGATGGATGATGGATGGATGGATGGATGGATGGATGGATGGATGGATGGATGGATGGATGGATGGATGGATGGATGGATGGATGGATGGATGGATGGATGGATGGATGGATGGATGATGGATGGATGGATGGATGGATGGATGGATGGATGGATGGATGGATGGATGGATGGATGGATGGATGGATGGAATTCCCAGAAGAAACAGCAGCACACTGACAGCAAACTAACCATGAAATGAGCCCTGCCTCAGGCTGGGATACAACTCAAGGAACTGAAAAGACCCAAACCTGTCTGAAATTGCCACGGGACAAACAATCATCAGACATGGGGATCTCTGCTCTCTATCAGACTGCTGATAAGTCCTGACTGGTACCTGCTTCGGTGCCCTGACTGATATCTAATTGAACATCCTGATATCAAATGAAATATCCTGATAACCACTTCAATATCTTGATTTGATACCAAATTCAATGCCTTGACTGATATCAAATGAAGTATCATGATAGCCACTTCAATACCAAATTCAATACCCTGACTGATATCAAATTAAACATCCTGATAACCACTTCAATATCTTGATGGGATATCAAATTCAATGCCCAGTTGATATCAAATTAAATATCCTAACCACTTCAATATCTTGATTTGATACCAAATTCAATGCCTTGATTGATATCAAATGAAATACTCTGATAACCACTTCAATACCAAATTCAATGCTCTGAATAATGCCCAATTCAATATCCTGATAACCACTTCAATATCTTGATTTGACATCAAATTCAACGCCCAGCTGACATCAAATTAAATATCCTAACCACTTCAATATCTTGACTGATATCAAATTCAATATCCTGATAACCACTTTAGTATCTTGGTATGATATCAAATTCAATGCCCTGACTGATATCAAATTAAATACCCTGATAACCGTGTCGATACCAAATTCAATATCCTGATAACCACTTCAATACCTTGATTTGATATCAAATTCAATTCCTGGTTGATATCAAATTCAATATCCTGATAACCACTTCAATACCTTGATTTGATATCAAATTCAATTCCTGGTTGATATCCAATTAAATATCCTAACCATTTCAATACCTTGATTTGGTATAAAATTCAATTCCTGTTTGATATCAAATTAAATATCCTAACCACTTCAATATCTTGATTTGATACAAATTCAATTCCTGGTTGATATCAAATTGATTATCCTGATAACCATTTCAATACCTTGATTTGATACAAATTCAAAGCCCTGACTGCTATCATCAGCTCCTGCAGACACCTCCAGCAGATGTGCAGATGTGCAGATGTGCAGATGTGCAGATGTGCAGATGTGCAGATGTGAGGCTGAGCTGGAGGAGCAGAGCAGCTGCTGCTGCAGAGAAGCAGCAATAGGTGATCCCACAGCTCTGCTGTGCTGCTTTTTAAAGCACAGCCACAAAGTTCTGCTCTCCATTTCCTCCTCAACTCAACAAAGACCTGTTTGTTTACAATCCCATCCCTTCTCAGGCTGATTTCTGACAGGATTTCTCCTCACACCCTCAACAGGCGTGGGCTGCTGGAGGATCAAAGCAGGACCCTGCCCCCTGCTCCCCTTGCTGCAATCCCAAAATAACTCCAAATGGGAGGGCAGGAGGCTCCCAGGAGCTGCAACCATTCCCAAACAGATGGATCTGCTCCTCCATCTGCCCTGGGCAGGAGGTGGAAGCCAAGCCACTGCTCTCCAGTATTTACAAACATCTACACACATCAGGTGTCTCCCATTTTTTTTAAGCTTCTGCCACTCCCATATTTATTTAAATTCAGTTTGTTTTGGTTTTTTTCCTGCTGTTGCCACAGTGCAGAAATAGCAACTCTCCTCACGGCATTGCAAGGAATTCTGAACTGAAAGCAGCACAAAGTGATTAAACTGAATTTCAGTGGCAATTAAACACTTTCCCATTTCCCCAGACAACACCCCACAGTGCAGGACACAAAATGTTCTGCAGCCACAGCTCCAAACATGGAATCCTGGAACAGTTTGGGTTGGAAGGTACCTTAAACCCCACCCAGTGCCACCCCCAGGGACACCTCCCACTGTCCCAGGCTGCTCCAAACCTGCCCTTGGGCCCAAGGCCAGGCTGGACATTGGGGCTGGGAGCACCTGGGACAGTGGGAGGTGTCCCTGGATGAGCTTTGAGATCCTTTCCCACCCAAACCACTCTGGGAATCTCTCACACCTGCAGCAGCTCCAGCACACCTGGCTCTGGAACAGCATTTCCCTGCTCAGGGGGATCTGAAGCTCAAACAGCCCCTCCCTGTTTGCCCTGCTCTCAGGAAAACAAAACCTTTACCAACACCATCGTGCAGAACTGCACCCCAAAACCTCCTGAATTTTGCATACAAGAGTCACAGAACATTTTAATTCTTACTATCTACTGCACCCCCTGCTCCTGCACAAACAACCCCAGCTCTGTCCACTCCAGTTTAACCTTCCCCCTCCAGTTTCACCTTCCCCCTCCAAAAGCACCAGGTATCCAGCTGGAAGTTCTGTACCATCAGCAGAAACCAAGAGAAGAGAGATGTTTACCTCACACGGGAGATTCCCAATCTATTTACAGCTATCAGGGAAACCCAAAAGCCAATATTAACAGATGCTAAATGGGGGGCTTTGTTCTGTCAAGTGCTGCTCCAACCAACACACAGCGTTAGCAAGCAGCAATCATCTGCACTGAATTATGCAACAGGCTGCTAAGACAATGAATTTTTCCTCAGGGAAAGTTGTCAGTTGCAATGGAAGAAAAAAAAAGGGTATTTTAAGTGACTCTCATGCAGTTCTGCAGGTTGGAATTTTAAAAAGAACAAGCAGTGGTTTAGAACGAGAGTCGTTTATTCATTCCCTGGTTTTTATTAAAATTGACCCTATCCAGTATGAAAATAATCCTGCTAAGCCCTCTTACAAAGGACTTACCAGTTAGACCAATATTCAATTTAGCAGAGCAGGGAGGAGGGGAGGACTTACCCATCATCAACAAAAGCAATTCTTCCAGCAGCCAGGGCACAGAGATCCCACTGAGATGGGATTATGAATTAGACAAATTAAGAAAACTGATCCCCCTCAGACAAGGCAAATACTAAGATAAAAGCAGCCATCTGTGGAGAGCCGGGTTTATCTGCAGCAACAGGTAGGGAAGGCACAGCGGCTATTTATGGGTATTTACAGCTCCTGCTCTGCTTTACAGAGCCAGAGATGTTATCAGCCCATCCCAGCTGCTGCCAGCAGGGCACGGAGTGAGCTCCGGCAGCATGGCAGCCCTGAACAGCCTGCACAGCCCCGGGATAGCCCTGAACAGCCCTGCACAGTCCCGGGTTAGCCCCAGGATAGCCCTGCACAGCTCTGCACAGTCCCGGGTTAGCCCCAGGATAGCCCTGCACAGCTCTGCACAGTCCCGGGATAGCCCTGCACAGCCCCGGGATAGCCCTGCACAGCCCCGGGATAGCCCTGCACAGCCCCAGGATAGCCCTGCACAGTCCCGGGATAGCCCTGCACAGCCCCTGCTCAGCTCCAGGATAGCCCTGAACAGCCCTGCACAGTCCCGGGATAGCCCCAGGATAGCTCTGCACTGAGCCAGGATAGCCCTGAACAGCCCTGCACAGGCCCGGGATAGCCCTGAACAGCCCCAGGATAGCCCTGCACAGCCCCAGGATAGCCCTGAACAGCCCTGCACAGGCCCGGGATAGCCCTGAACAGCCCCAGGATAGCCCTGCACAGGCCCGGGATAGCCCTGAACAGCCCCAGGATAGCCCTGAACAGTCCCGGGATAGCCCTGCACAGCCCCAGGATAGCCCTGAACAGCCCCAGGATACCTCTAAACTGCCCCTGCCCTGCCAGGAACAGGCAGTGCTCTGCCTGCTCTGGAACTCACTGCTCACAGCTACAGGGAGAGAACAGGAAAGGGAGCACAGGACTGGGGATGTCTGACCATTCCCTGGGCTCTTGTTCAGGTCTGCTCCCATCCCTGCCTGAGCTTTCCTGAAGTGTCAGGGGAGCAGCTGTGGCACCACCACCATCCCTGGCCCACTGCTCCCATCCCAGCCCCACTGCTCCCATCCATCCCAGTCCCACTGCTCCCATCCCCATCCCACTGCTCCCATCCATCCCAACCCCACTGCTCCCATTCATTCCACTGCTCCCATCCATCCCACTGCTCCCATCCATCCCAACCCCACTGCTCCCATCCATCCCACTGCTCCCATCCCCATCCCTGCCCCACTGCTCCCATCCATCCCACTGCTCCCATCCCCATCCCTGCCCCACTGCTCCCATCCCAGCCCCACTGCTCCCATCCCAGTCCCACTGCTCCCATCCCAGCCCCACTGCTGCCATCTCCACCCTGGCTCCACTCCTATCTCCAATGCTGCCAGCACTGGGGAAACAGAAACTCAACCCAAACATTATTCCCAACTGCCAGCACTCCCCAGCTGCCAATGAATCAGAAATTTATGGGGCCAATGAATCATAAACTGATGGGAACACAGCACAGGCCTCAGCAGCATGGAAAGCAGAGGCACAGGGGTTTAGTTTGGGGTGGTTTTATTCTTCATTTTTGTTTGGTTTGTGGTTGTTTTCTTTAAAGCAGGTACAGGAGTGTCCAGCTCCAGTGTCACTGTGACTGTCTCCAGGACCTGCCCAGCTGCACCAGTGGGGCATTAACCATGGACATGGACAGAATGATGGAATATCCTGAGCTGGAATATCCACAGGATCATGGATTCCAGCCCCTGTCCCTGCCCCCAGCAATCCCCCTGCCCATCCCTGGAGCTCTGGCAGTGCCCATTCCCTGAGGAGCCTGGGCAGTGCCAGCACCTCTGGGGGAGGGAAGAACCTTTCCCTGAGCTCAGCCTGAGCTGCCCTGGCCCAGCTCCAGCCCTGCCCTGGGTCTGTCCCTGTCCCAGAGAGCAGAGATCAGATCTGCCCCTCCAGGTTCTGTCCCAAAGTTCCCCTCCAACGACCCCCAGGGGCTGCAGGAATTTCACTGCCCACACTCAGTGATCCCAGCACTGCACCTGCAAGAGCAGCAACCCAGCAATAATTAAACCCTGTCAGTTAAATGCACAATATTTCTTACCAGCATTTCTCTCCCAGGGCAGGGTGCAATTCCCTGCTACCCCCAACACTCCAGGTTGGAAGTTAAGCACCTCCAGTTGCCTCATGGCTCTGTGTCCCCATCCTCCTCCCACCCTCAGGATTAAGTTTCACCAACAACTCCCCCAGCTGCTCCTTGACTCCAGACACAGACTTTGCACAACCTACTCCAAATCCAAGGTCCCAAATGCCTGCAAAGGGTTGGGGACAACAGCCCCTGAGTGCTGCCCACTATCCCCAGGGACACTGCACCAACATCCCCTGCTGCAAAGCTACAGACCCAAGGGATTTCAGCAGGGAAAAGCAGATGTGCAGCTCCCCATCCTCAGACTGGGGAGAAAGGGAACTTGCAGGGCTTGTGTGAAGCCAAAGATAAAGGTCAGGGTGGTGGGATAAGGGCCTGGGCTGAGCCACAGCACCAAAATCCCACATGGAGCTGCAGGACAAAGCTCCAAAGTGAATCCCCTCACCCCAGAGAACAGCCTGGACAAGGTGCTGGAATAGAGGGACAACATCCCCTGTCCCCAGAGCTGCTCTCAGCATTCCTGACCAGGGTCACACAACAGCACAAAGGGGAGAAAAGGGGCTCTGGGGCTCTTTTCAACCCCTGCAGGAGAAAACACTGCACTTCCACTGACTGGAAATTTGGGAATATGGGGCTGGGAGTTGAGGATGGAAACAGCCCCAAGTAAAATGAAAGATGTGGGGCTTTTTTAAATATTCCTAATGTTCCCAGATGAGGATATCTGTTGATCTCCAAGCATTCTACATTCTGAGAGCAGGATAGACAAGAGATGTAACTGTTTGACAGTGCCCTTTAAAAATTGCTCTGATGTCTTCACAAACTCCTTCAATCACCAAAATTATGATGGTGCTTAACAAGGAACAAGAAAACAAGAAGATAAAAGAAATCTAACACTAAATGCAGAAATGCTTCTCCTCATCTTTCTCCTTCAGATTTTTCACTATCAAGTTATTTCACTATCATTTATTTCAGGCCTTCTGACTTTCTCCCCAAGTTTTCTCCTCATTCCAGGAGCAAAGGAAGGGGTGGAAATCTAAACTGCACAAAATCCAGGTGAGGAACACAGTTCTGAAAGGCACCACAGATCCTGCAGGATCCCTGAAATCAGCCCTGGAGAGATGCAGAGAAAATTCAACAGATAAATAATGGAAATTGTGAGACTGAGAGAGAAAAACCCCAAGAGAAGCAAGAAATAGTGGTTTAGCTGAAAGAGAAAGGTGAGATGTCACCTTTCCTGGAAAAAGCTGCTCATTCCAGCATGTGGAAAAGCCCAGGGACAAAAGGATGCCACTGCCCAAACTTTCTGCATCACAGCTACAAGAAGGAGAAAAAAAATGAATCATCAGTGGAAGGCAAAGCTCCAAAACACAAACCCAAACTCTCTCCTCTCAGGAATGCCTAAATAAACCAAAAGCTGGGAGAAGTCAGTGTTTTCAGGAATTCCTTCAGGCATTCCAGCTCTGTGACCTTGTGTCATGCTAAGCAAAGCTGAGTGCTGTGCTCACTGGGAACCTGCTCACAGCCAGCCTGGGCTCTTCTCTCTCAGAATGAACCTCCTGCCCAAATGAGGTGGCACAAAATCATCTCCTGGGAACATTCCCACCCCCAGCATTCCACAGGCAAGCTGCACATGGAGCACAGCAGCTGCTGAGCAGCAGCTTCAGGCAGGTTTTAATGTCAGGTTTGCTCCTTTGAAAAGCATTTTCACCTCCTCTTAGTCAATAGTTTTGGGGTAAATTAATCCAACCTGGAGAAATGGATTTTCCTCTCTAGTCAAATCAAAATCTAACCCTGGATTATGGTTTTCCACGGAAGGAAGGAGGAAAGGAAAGAAGGAAGGAAAGAAGGAAGGAAAGAAGGAAGGAAACGGGGGGGGAAAAGGGGGAGGAAAAGGGGGAGGAAAAGGGGGAGGAAAAGGGGGAGGAAAAGGGGGAGGAACAGGGGGAGGAAGGGGGGGAGGGAAAGGGGGAGGGACAGGGGGGGGAAAAGGGGGAAAAAAAAGGGGAGGAAAAGGGGGAGGAAAAGGGGGAGGAAAAAAAGGGGGAGGAAAAAAAAGGGGGAGGAAAAGGGGGAGGAAAAAAAGGGGAGGAGACGGGGGAGGCAAAGGGGGAGGAAAAGGGGGAGGAAAAGGGGGAGGAAAAGGGGGAGGAAAAGGGGGAGGAAAAGGGGGAGGAAAAGGGGGAGGAAAAGGGGGAGGAAAAGGGGGAGGGAAGGAAGAAGGACCAGGGTAAGGAAGGAGGTCTTTGACCCACAATGCCACAGTCCTGCTTTGCTCTTTTCTCCAAAACAGAAACTTCCAGGTTCCAAGGACTTATTTTCCACACCTGGATCATGCACAGGGTAACAGACAGAATGGACTAAATGTGGAGAAAATAAACTGGTCTGAACTTGAGAGGAGCATCAGACTGGCATCAAGCTGTGCTGTCACACATGAACATCCTCCTACCAAACAAGATTTTCTCCTCTGTCCTTCCACAAGGAACTCACTAAAGGTAAAAAGAACCTGGCAAGGCAAAGAAGCCTTTCCATCAGGAACCCACAGGAACAACCTATTCTTTCAGGTCACCCTGAAAACAGATAAATTCTCTTTTTTCCAAGAAAACCAGTGAGCATTTCCTCCCATATCTGCCACCTCCTCGCTGCTGTGAGAATTAAATGATCTCAGCTGGATCTGTGAGGTTCCAGCTGCAGGCCCATTATCCCTGCCCTGCCCTTCTCCCTCCTCAGCCCTGGCTCACACTGCCAGTTATCCCAAACCTTAACCACAGCCCTGGCTCTTCTGCAAGGGCCAGAAAAAAGGTGCCCAGGACTGGGAACAGAGCAGCAGACAATGCCCCACACACAATGGGGTGTGAGCTCAGCCAATCCCAAAATAAACCTGCTCCAAGGATTGGGACACCTGTCCCCTGACAGATTTTGAGCTGTTGTTGTCCAGCCATTCCCTCCTGCTGGATGAGCCAACAGGTGGAGGTTTAGCTGTTTCTCCCTCCCAGCTGGATCCCAGCCTGGCAGGTTTGGGGTTGGATCAACCACACACACACACACACACACACACACACACACACCTCACAGGCAGGACAGAGAACCCCCAGCACCACAATCATCCCAGCAGCCCCAAAAAACTTATTTCCTTCCCTCCCCCTCCCAAAATAGAGATTTTTCCTCCAGGCCTCTCACTTACCTCTCCCATAGCCCGTCCCTCCAGAGCCAGCGCCTGGAAATCGTGATTGAGCTCATCCATGGAACGCACCTGTTCACACAGGGGAGAAGAGGCCATCAGGAAATGCTCTTATCTCTGCTCTTTTATATCATCACACTTTAGAGCCATTTTTCAGTTCCAGACTGAGAGCTACATTCCACAGGAGAGGCTCTAACAAGGTTATGGGGCTCCAGAGGATGACTTACCTTTATCACTCCCAGCAGTTACAACATTTATACATTTCCATTACTAAATACACACATGTATTATTACACACAGATTTATTTATGTGTTAGGTTTACACATGCACAAGAAAAGAACAACCAGCAATTACTTTTAAGACACACAAAGCCTAGCACTGTCTCTGCTGGTATTTCACAGTGTGTTCAGGTGAGGGAGTCAAGGCATGAGAAGCCAGCAGAAGGTGGGAATCAAAAAAATAATCTGTATAAACCTGGCACATTTATCTTCAGGTTACACTGACATGAAGGAGAACAACACAACTGTTGGATTTGGTGAATATTGAGTTAGAGCAGGAAAAAAAAAAAAAAAAAAAAGCATAAATTTGAAACTATTGGATGAATAAGTTGCTAGAACCATAGAACATCCAGAGTTGAACAGACCCACAGGGCTGATCAATCCCAAATCCAAACCTGCCCTGCCCCCCAGCAATCCCCCTGCCCATCCCTGGAGCTCTGGCAGTGCCCATTCCCTGGGGAGCCTGGGCAGTGCCAGCACCTCTGGGGGAGGGAAGAACCTTTCCCTGAGCTCAGCCTGAGCTGCCCTGGCCCAGCTCCAGCCCTGCCCTGGGTCTGTCCCTGTCCCAGGGAGCAGAGATCAGCCCCTGACATGGAACTGGCTATGTTGAAAATGCAGGAAAACTTCTCCTGCTTCTAATTCCCAAATCTCAGCTGCTGAGCACACACAAGGAAGCAAATTACCAAAGAAAGCCCAACTCTGGACTCGAGGCCAAAGCCCAGCAGCTGAGCCACGTGCTGGCACTGGGAGCAGGGACTGCCCTCCCCAGCCCCTCCTGCCCCAGCAGCCACCAGCACCTGCACAAGCAGGAACTACTGCCCTCATATTCAGTGTTTGCACACTCCCTGCAGCCCAGCAGGGCCCAGGCACCTCTCTGCTGGGCTGGGAGGAGTTTATAAAGCACTTTTAAAGGGGTAATGACCAGGCTCCTTGCAGGATGCTGCAGGTTTGCACACAGGGTTTAGTCCTGTGGCCAAGGAAGGAGCTCAGCAATACCTGGTGGGTGAGTACAGGAAAAAAAACCCCAAAAAATTGCTAAGATGCTCATGGCCCACCAGTGACCAGCATTGTAAATGTTACACCACCACCTTAACCCTGACTTCTGACACTGCAGCACCACTTCCAGCAGGACCAAGACCTCGGATTATGTTTTATTTCTATTCCAAAGTAACATTCTTGAGATCTCAACTAAGAATGAGATGGAAGAAAGCACCACACTAACCTCCAGTTAGTGTGTAAAGCTCCAGTTAGTGTGTAAACCTCCAGTTAGTGTGTAAACCTCCAGTTTGTGTGTAAACCTCCAGTTAAAATTCTTCTATTCTGTGGTCATCATACTTTGCAAAAGATTCATGGTATATTATTGAATTATTTAATAGATATTTACATAATTTGGAAATCCTCAGGGGTCAGTCACTCAGAATCCCAGTTTAACAATCAGGTATCTCTTGTTCCTGTATCTCAGCTCAGCTATTTTCAGTTCTGCCCCAGCCTTGCCACCTTCTGCACTGACATTTGTCACCCCAGGGAGTGACAGCCCTTCCCAAAGCTGCAGCCCCATGGACTTTCCTCCCCTGCCAGCTCCATCCCTGCTCTGCAGCTGGCACAGCTCAGCTGCCTGCTGCCACACAAATGTCACTGGGACCAAATCCTTCATGGAGCACTTCAAGCTGAACTCGTAGGAAGTTGCAACCCCCAGATGTGCCAAGCCACAGAGGCTGACACACAGCAAATGATTATTTCCATCAGACACCAGAGGAATGGAGAAGTTGTACAGACAGATTCAGAAGGTGATGTGAACTCATCACTGCTGAAGTGATGTCCCAGCAAACCACAAAAGCCACCACAAAGGCTGCTCTGAGTGTGTCCAGCAGCTTCCCCAAACAAATCATCTCCCAGGGGTGGTGCTGAGCTCTGGGAACCTCAAATCAAAGCAGCTACAAAGATCCACTCACTGCATTCCCAGCAAAATCCAAACGGATATTAAGTGACATTTCTGTTTGATTTGGTCAACATGGACTGGTTTGGGTGGGAAGGGACATTAAATCCCACCCAGTGCTACCCCAGGGACACTCCCACTGTCCCAGCTGCTCCCAGTGTCCAGCCTGGCCTTGGGCACTGCCAGGGATCCAGGAGCAGCCACAGCTGCTCTGGCAATTCCATCCCAGCCCTGCCCACCCTGCCAGGGAACAATTTCTCCCATACATCCAATTTAAAGCTCTGCTCTGTCAGTTTTGAAGCCATCCTATCACCCCAGCTCTTGTCAACATCCATCTTTCCCTGCAGGCACTGAAGGCCACAGTGAGATCAGCCCAAAGCCACCCTTTTCCAGGCTGAACAGCCCCAACTCTCTCAGCCTCTCCTCCCAGCAGAGGTGCTCCAGCCCTGCAGGTGACCTGCTGGCTCCTCTGGACTTGCTCCACCAGGACAGTGTCACACAGGAGAACCAGACTGCCTCCACCCCCTCCCCAAATATCCCTTACTCCAGTCATGAGGAAAAGCAGGAAAGAAAAACTGCTTTCTCTACCAGCTATCAGAGGAGGAAATGAAGAAATTATTCATTCACAGGTACTTTACATCCCTTATCATCTCTCTTTCAAGAGCCCTAACAAACATGGATAAAAGCATTTTGTAAATCAGGCCTTTGTGCCTGATTTTGGCCACTCTGTGCTCAAAGAGTCCATAAACAGCGATTCTCAGGCTCTTTCAGTCACTCAGTTCCTTTACCCTCATTGATCACTGGATCTATTAATTTGATTTTCAAAGACTGCACCCAAAGGATCCTTTTCCCATTTCTCAGTGCCTGTAATTTGAAACATCAATACATTTTCACCTCGTTGCACACAAACATCACAGGGCTCCTTCATTTTCCTCCCAGGAAGAACAATGTGTCTGAAAGAACAGAACACAAAGCCATGATTTCCACCACCTCTGCATTCCATAGCCAGGGATTCCTCTGGAATGGCAATTAAACAATAGAGCTCATCTTCCACCTCACCAGGATCTGCTCCTGTTAAGCACCCAGAGCTGAGGAGCAGAGGGCAGGGCCAGCATGGTGGAAACACAGAAACAAGGAGGGGCACAGACACAACTGCTCCCCAGCTGAGCACTGATGCCAATGAGATTTGATTACCAGAAAATGTGGTTCAGCACTGAAGCAGGATTTGAAAGAAATCCAGCAGACAACGCCAGGATCAATCTGCTACAGGAGGGAGCAATCCCTGACACCCTGATGGGATGGGACACTCTGATGGGGTGGGACACCATGGGACAACCTGATGGGATGTGACACCCCCATGGCATGGGACACCCCCATGGGATGGGACACTCTGATGGGGTGGGACACCATGGGACACCCTGATGGGGTGGGACACCCTGATGGGATACCCTGATGGGATGTGACACCCCCATGGGATGGGACACCCCGATGGGATGTGACACCCTGATGGGATGTGACACTCTGATGGGGTGGGACACCATGGGACAGCCTGATGGGATGGGACACCCCCATGGGATGGGACACCCTGATGGGACACTCAGATGGGATGTGACACCCCCATGGGATGGGACACCATGGGAGACTCAGATGGGATGTGACACCCCCATGGGATGGAACACACCGATGGGATGGGACACCATGGGACACCCTGATGGGCTGGGACACCCCCATGGGATGGGACACCCCGGATCCTGGGGCTCCTGGGAGGGAGAGGTGAGCCCCACCACCTGCAGCAGTCAGGAAGCACCCAGGAGGGCAGCTGGAGTGCCAGGGAGCCACAGCCACCCCTGTGTCCCCAGGGCTGCCCCTGCTGAGCCCAGCTGTGTCTCTGCAAGGGCAGGTGCAGTGCACATCCCCACGGGAGCCACTGCTGCCCTCCTGAGCAGGACAGGACTGCTCCGTCCTGCCCACAGCCACCCTGGAACCCACCTCACAACACGAGGGCTCTGCACACCAGCAGCACGCTCCAGAACGTTCCAAACAGCTTCAATGCACAAGAACATCCCTCCCAAAGAACGTGTGGAATTACATAAACCTCATTCCAGAAGAGCCATTTCCACACACAAATAGAGGAATGTGTGTCACTGTAACACACTCAGCTCCAGCCACTCCCCTGCCTCAGAAACCCCTCCCAGCCTGCCCGCTGGGAGCACACACCCCAAAGTGGGATCACTCCCAGCCACGTGGGAAACTGGAGCAAAACCACTGAACTCCCTGAGGCTGGGCAGAACTCAGAATGCACAGCCTCTGCCCTGCACCACTTCTCACCTCTGTGCTGCAAAACACAGACAAAGCCAGACACAGCTGGGGTCCCACTGACACCCCACAGACACAGCTGGGGTCACACTGACACCCCACAGACACAGCTGGATTCCCAGTGCCACCCCACAGACACAGCTGGGGTCCCACTGACACCCCAGACACAGCTGGATTCCCAGTGCCACCCCACAGACACAGCTGGGGTTCCACTGTGCCCTCCTTTCTGTGAGACCTCCAAAATCTCATTCATTCTCCCAAATAATGAAATCTCTGAGGCTGGAAAAGATCTCTGAATCCAAGCTGTGCCAAATCCCCACCTTGTCCCCAGCCAGAGATCTCAGGGTCACCTCCAGGGATGGGCACTCCAAACCCCCTGGGCACTTCCAATCCCTGCCCACCCTTTCCATGGGGAAATTCCTGCTCTGCCCACCCTGAGCCTCCCCTGCCCAGCCTGAGCTGTTCCCTCTGCTCCTGTCCCTGTCCCTGTTCCCAGAGCCCGACCCCCCCGGCTGTCCCCTCCTGTCAGGGAGTTGTGCAGAGCCACAAGGGCCCCTGAGCCTCCTTTGCTCCAGGCTGAGCCCCTTCTCAGCTCCCTCAGCCTCTCCTGGGGCTCAGACCCTTCCCAGCTCCCTCAGCCCCTCCTGGGGCTCAGACCCTTCCCAGCTCCCTCAGCCCCTCCTGGGGCTCAGACCCCTCCCCAGCCCCTTTCCCTGCCCTGGGCTCTCTTCAGCCCCCCAGGGTCTCTCCTGTCTCGAGGTACCCCAGCAGTGCCAGCACAGGGACAGTCACTGTCCTGCTCCTGTTGGTCACACAGCTGCTGACACAGCCCAGGTGGCAGCAGCTCTGGCACACCTGGGCACATGCCCAGACTGCCCCCAGCACCCCCAGGGCCTTTCCAGGCTCTGCCCCAGCCTGGAGCTGGGGGGGCTCTGGTGACCCTCGGGTAGGAGCCTGCATTTGACCCCACTGATCCTGCCAACCCCCCTGGCCTTGCTCTGGGGCTCCAGGGGCCTTTCCCAATTCCAACAGCAGACACCCAACCCTCTTCCAGGAGGACAAAAAGCATGGAGTGCTTTCAGCTGCCCCCCACTGCAGACTGCAAAACCCAAACCCATTTCTCCATGGTCAATGGCCACTCCCAAGCTCCCACACTGCAGAGGAGCCTCTCAGCAGCTCTGCACCAAACACACTCAGAGGCATTTTCCAGCCCCTCCAGCAGCTCACTCATGTCAGGCAGCCACCTCACACAGGACAACTGCACTTTCTCTCCTTTTAAATAGATCAGACAGCCTCAGCATCACAAAACTCAGTGACAGTAACTCAGAAGCAAATGCTTTCCATGTCCCAAAGCTACCCAGACACCACCCCGTCTGTGTCTGGAACACTTGAGACAGGGACAGAGCACAGCTCCAGCAGGTGAGATGTTCTGTGTGCTGGTACCTGCTGCTCACTCACCACCCCACAAACCCAGGCCAAGACACTTTTCCCTGTCTCCATCCTGACACAGATTTAAGTTTCCCAGGTTATCTCATGCAGAATAGCAAAGGTGCTCATCACACACATGAAAAACCCCCAGGTCAGGAGAGTGAGAGTGGGGAACAAGCCACACTCAGGGACTGGGGCTGAACCCCTCCTGCTCCAGCTCTAACACAGCACCCCAAACCTGGCCCTGCTGTCCCCTGGGCCAAAAAAATGCAGCACAGCAAAGGGGTCACCAAGGTGCTACAGGGCTGGAGCCCCTCTGGAGCCAGGCTGGGAGAGCTGGGGGGACACCTGGAGAGGAGAAGCTCCAGGAGAGCTCAGAGCCCCTGGCAGGGCCTGGAGGGGCTCCAGGAGAGCTGCAGAGGGACTGGGGACAAGGCAGGGAGGGACAGGACACAGGGAATGGCTCCCAGTGGGAAAGTGGAGATTTTGGGAACAGGATATTGGGATGGAATTCCTTTCTGGGAGGGTGGTCAGGGCTGGGATGGAATTGCCAGAGCTGCTGTGGCTGCCCCTGGATCCCTGGCAGTGCCCAGGGCCAGGCTGGATGGGGACAGTGGGAGGTGTCTCTGCCATGGCAGGGTGACACTGGATTATCTTCAGGGTCCCTTCCCAACCCAACCACACCACCAGAATTCCAGATTCCCCAAACCTGTAGCAGCAGCAGGGCCCCCCAAGCCCAGCTCCTCCAGCAGCCAGGCCCTGCTGCTGCTGCAGACTCTGGCTGATGTGATGGCAGCAGAGCCAGGCCTGGGGGAATGGCACTTGTCACAGGGACTCTGCACTCAGGTCAATTAACAGCAGCCAGGGCCCCAAACTGTCCTTCTGATTACTAAACAGGGAAATGAAGACCCAACAAATTACCATGAGAACAACAGGGAATTTACCTTGCAGATTTCCAGGACCTTATTTTTTATTCTAGAATAATCCAAGGGGGCTTTTCATGCCCTGAGAGCGACCAGCAAAGCAGGTGAATTGCAATTTTAGGTAAATATTAATGTCAACAATCTGTGTTAATACTGCACCTTATATTAAGCAAATATGGTTGCTAAAATGACCTTTACATATAAATTCCAAGTGCAGGGCTGTATCACATTTCAGGTATCCCAGGGGATTGCACACCAGTTTTTTGTATATGAAGAAATCCTCATTTATGTAGAATTTACATTCACCTGGGCAGGCAGGCAGCCAAACTATCCAAGGCTAAATTTCACTCTCAACCCCCAAGGATTCTTTTTCTTCCTCCTTATACAAGAGATGTTTCCCAGGAAGCAAATGGCAAATGGAATTAAACAAAGAAATACAACAATCAAGATACAAGAAGAAAAAAAAACTACAAAACTAGCTAGAAATTTCTTTGGAGAAAAAGAATCTAAAAAATATTTGCTAATAAATATTTGAGCTAAGAGATATTCTAGTGATGATCCAAACTGTCTCTAAAAGTGCACCATGAAGCCAGATTTATGATTTTTTATTTTTTATGTTGAACATTAAATAGATCCAATACCTGTATTTATTGGGGGTAACAGTGACTGCAGAGGGTTTAAATTACCTGTTTTCATTTAGCCAATTCTGTTAGAGGGGAAGCAAAGCAAACCTGTGCAGCCCCAGGTTTCCATTCCCAATCCTCCCTTTCCCAGTACCCACCTTCCCCCCCTCACACTGGAGCATTTGCTCCCCCAACCCCCTCCTGGCCAGGAGCAGGATGGGCCCTGCAAAGGCAGGAATTCTGCAGCTGGAACATGCAAATGCAGGATTTCCATTTCCCTTTGATCTGCAGTAATGCCAGGGCCCAGTGCTGCCCTGAGCCCTGCACAGCAGCTGCAGGGAGTCCCAGAGGCTCTCCCAGAAGGGATTCTGAGCTGCTCTCTGCCCTCCTGGCAAACAGCAGCATCAGGGCTGGCTCCTGCTGCAGCCCCAGCTGGGGGGGGTGGGGAGCCTGCCAGGATCTCACCTGCCAGCCTGCACTCCCACCCTGCTGGGGCATCTCTCTTGTTTTGCTCCTCCACTGCTGCAGAGAAATGGGAGAAATGAGATAATGGATATGTTTCTCCAGAGAGACTCAGGATCCCAGAATTCCAGACTGATTTGGGGTGGGAAGGACCTTAAAGCCCCTCTCATCCCACTCCTGCCATGGGCACTGCTCCAGGTGGCTCCAATCTCTGTCAAACCTGGAAGATCCAACAGCATTTTTCTGTTTGTGAGGAAACAAGATGAGAGATTCCAAGTTCCCTCTGTTTGTACATTCCAGGTGCTTACCCAGAGCACCTCCAGAGTGGGATTATTCCTTGGATATTTATTTTTAATTCCTGCACACTCTGCAATAGTGAATGGAACATTTCCATCCATTTGGCCTCCATATTTTGTCTTGCTCAATTTGCAATTAAAAAAAAAGAAACCACCAAAAAACTTCAAAGACTTCTCTAGTAAAACATCCCTCAAAAAAAAAATAGTCAATATTACTACAAGAACACCTGAATTGAGACAGAAAGAACAAAAATCAGCAAAACCAAGAAACATCCTTAGAATGGAGAGGAGAAAACCAAAAACTACAGCTGAATACTTTGATTTACATACTCACAATAGTTAAAGGTCTTTAAATGAACTAAACATTTACAAATTTCAGATGGAAACAAATCCTCCTTCAGCTGGGGGAGGCTGCTTGAGTTTATCTTGTTTGAACAGCTCACACAGTTATTTCAGAAAAATCCCAGATCTGAGGGCACTCAGACACATTTCCAGCAGCCAGGAGAGGGGAAATGCATTTCCCAGCTGACAGCAAGGGAAGCATCACACCCCACAACAGGTTTGCCACTGACAACCAGAGCCAGGGTTAAAATATGTTGTTCTATCAACTGATTACTGCACTATTTTTAGCCTTCTCCCATAACAATTGTGGGTAAAGAAAGAATGTGAAGTCACAAGTATTAGACAGGATTAGGTGGTTTAACTACTATTTTTGTAGTAAAGGATTCATGGTTAGAATTGCTACTACCATTAGCACTGGAAGCAAAAAGCCATTGAAATTGCAGATTGGCTAATGCCTTCCCTGGCATGGGGCCAGGCTGATTAATGATTCAGGGGACAGAAATAACTGCAGCAAAGGCAGCCTTGCAGAGGGGCTCTCCTTCCTTAGCTAATTATGGTTTTCCTCCCATTTCATCCACCATGGGAGGTGCTTCATTAATGTGGAATTTAGGTTACCCTGCCATGTCTCAGATACATATTGGGGTGTAAGGTTCAAAAATACTGGATTAGGGAAGAAATAACCTTAATTTTGTTCTGCTGGAGCTGGCAGTACCTTGGGAAAACCATCTTCTGCTTCCCAGGTGTGTGCCTGCAGCCCTGGGTTTGTGCAAGAGCTTGGGGCTTGGCTAAGATCTGACCTTGGGGGGGCTTTTCCTTTCACTCCCAGCCTTACTCTGACCTTCCCAGGTTTAAATCCAGATGGAAAATGATGTGGAAAAGGGATGCAGCAGTGTGTAAGTCTGGGCAGGGCAAGAACCACGGCCAGATGTTCCCAATAAAAACAACTGCCCTGGAACAGAAGTTCTCCCTAACAAAGGCAGGAGTAACAGGAGAGCTGAGAGCTGCTCCTTGCCGGGAGGGAGCAGCATCACATGGCAGCTGCACAAAGGAGCGTTTGTTCAGCCTGACACCAGCACTCAGGGAAAACAGCCTGCAAATCGTCCCTGCTACACCTAAGGGGGAGTTCTCAGGGCCAGGAAACCCAGAGACAGTGCCCTGCAGCAGCTCTTCAGTGAGATCTCTGAGCTGCAGCTGAGATTGTGGCAGCTGGTGAGGAACAGGCGACTGGGGATGGACTGTGGGGCTCAGATCCACTGTAAAGCTTCAGCCATTTACAAAAATGCTCCCAGGATCACAAGCTGCTCTGCAGAAGCACAAGGAGGTCACAGCAATTCAGCAAACCACAAAGGTGCTGCTAGGGGGAGAGCAAAGTTGGGGAGAAGGGAGGACAAAACAAGCAGGACAAGTCCTGTAATAAACCTGTTTTCAAAGCACACTTGTACAAGATATCCACTGAAACACCTGAAGTTTTCTGGAAGCACTGAAATTTGTAAATTCAGTCATGTGAAAGTGTTTTTGCTCCTCCTGAGTGAGCACCATGGCAAGGAAGCTGAGCAGAACAGCAACAACCATGGAGAAATCCCAACAGCAACACACCAGGTCACTTGGGCAACTCCAACTGAACAATTTTATCTGCAGCTGCCCATCAGGAACAGTAAAATCCATGGAGGAAACAGTCTTAGAGCAACTTTCTGAATGTTTCAGAGTGTTTTCTCTCCCCTGTATATCACAAGGATTTTCCAACCTGAAATACCCAACTAAGCCAATTTACTCGTGCTCCTTCTGCCTCAGGAGAAATTTTCAGGGGCAGAAAGACAAAGGAGAAAATCAAATTAAATGTTCCAGTTCCCCTCCCAAGCTGCCCCTGCACTATGGAGAAATCTCTGTGAAACAGATCAGCCAGAGCAGACATTCCATTTCAGCAAGGAATTATGTTTCAAATTACCTGAGTATCGAATTAGCACAGCCTTTCAGTGTCAGGGAAAGGAAAGCCCTGAGCAGTTCACTGGGACACAAGGAAGTTCCCAGGAAAACTCACCAGGTTTAATCAAGAGGTCAGAAACCACCTTCAAGGGCTGAGCCACAGGTGCTGTCACATGCTTTGTGTGACAAGGGACTCACTCCATGCCTTCAACCCCAGCCCAGACAACACATCCAATTATCTGGAGCACATTTCCTCAGGCACATCAGAAATCATGGGATGGTTTGGGTTGGAAGAGACCCCAAATCTCAACTCATCCCACCCCTGCCATGGGCAGGGACACTTTCCACTGTCCCAGGCTGCTCCAACCTGGCCTTGGTCACTTCCAGGGATGGAGCAAGATCTCTGTCCTAAGGAGTTAAGCCTCACTGAAACAGGATTTCTCTTTGGCAGTACAAACACCAGGGCTGCCTCTGCTTCCAGGACCTTTGCAGAGATCCTGCCACAACTTTCAGGCAAGCTGTGGCCAGGGTGCCACAGCAGCACCCAACACTGCAATGGGCTAAGCTCCAGCTGCTCCCAGGGCAGGGAGCAGCCTGGCTGGAGGAGCTGTGCTGCCACAATTACCTTGTGCTCTGCTCAAACCCCAGCTCCCAGTGAAGAACTCACATGGTCACACTGCCAAAAGGCAAAACTGAGCAGAAACCCCAGTCCCAGCCCTGTTGTGCTCCCTATTCTTCACCAACACCACGTGAAAAATTCCCCACATTCAACAAGACCATCCCTGCAGAGTTCTATTGTCTCCAATTATTAATTAAACATGCTCTGAGAGAAAGCAAATGCCTAAAATCATTTGCTTCTACCAAGCAACTCCCACACTGCCCAAGTGCAATTCCAACAGCCTAAGTTTATCCAGTGACTGCAATTCCAGAGGGACCCCAGCACAGAACTCTCCCTTCACTGCAGCTCCAGCACTCACAGGCACGAGCCACAGGAGAGCCCAGCCAAGAAAACCCAGCCAATTCTCCTCCAAACCTGCTCATTGCTGAGAACTTGTCCCAGCTGAGTATCCTGAGTGTCTTTTCACACTCCCAGGAGCAGCAGAGGTTGGTTGGGTTTGGGAGGAGATCTGTGCAACCTTTCATAACCAAGGCAGATCCAACCAGGCCATTCCTCACTGGGACCATCCCATGCCCTCCCTCCGTGATGTGCTGATCCCTGGCCTGGTTTTGCTGGATCAACAGCACACAAACACTCCAGTGCAGCCAGGGTAACACTGCCCAACAGCAATCAGGCAGCAGGCAGCCCAAAACTGCTCACTCAGATATTAAAAGTACTGGGGACCCTGACACTCAACCTCATCCTGCTGCTCTTTGTGGATAAAAAGAGAAAAAACTGCAGTTAAGTGTCTCTCGTAGAAGTTTGGTGATAAAGGTTTGGAGCTGCAAACAGGGATTTTGCTCAGGACATCTGAGAGAACAAATCAGGAAATCAAAAATTTGATTCCAGCACCACTCCATGTTTTGCAGGGACAAAGAAGACCTTGTAGCACAAGGTTGTGTTTTTTTTTTTTTGGATGGTGAAGCTTTAATACCCAAATATGTGAAATTATATATGTGGCATCTTTAATAGCTTCACTTTATATAAAAACCTGGCTCCATCCACAGCTTCCAGAGAAGGGGAAAATGCAACAGCAAAATAAAGTTTCTAAGCAAAACACAAACAGAGCATTTTCCTGCTGCTCACAACAAGAGGACACCACCAGGCAGGAGCTTCTCTCCTCTCCTTCCTTGGCAGAAGCTTTTCCTTAAGCCACCCCTGCTAAAGCCCCTCTCAGCCCAATTTCCCAGAGCTGCCAGGAGGAAAAGTGTCCAGGAGGAAGAGCACAATGAAAGCCACAGAAAACCAGGAAAACCACTCTGGCTGTTTCATGGCACCATTTGGTAAAAGCCACTGCAGCTTATCACCAACAGACACACATCTGGCTACACACTCAACAAAAAGAATCTGAGATTCAACAATTAAAATCCTTCCACCTTTAATTACGACCTCCCAAGCTCCAGGCAGACATTAACCTATATTAGCCTATAATTATTTTTTTTCTGACTTCCCATTATCTTTTAGCTACTGAGTTTCCTAACCAGTCTTCAAGGCTGAGCCAACTTTGAAAGTCTAAAATGAAAAGTACAGTAATAAAAGTGCATCCATAAGAAACTGAGAGTCAGGAGACATCCCTAATGATTCCCTAACTCCCTGCATGTCCCAGCACTTCCTTCCACTTCTGTTCTTGCAGACCAAATTCAATTCTACCCCAGCTAAATCCAAACTGAATTAAATCATTTTGCATGCATAAGATTAGTCCTTGCTCCAAGGAATTTATAAATTTAAGAAGCAGATGTGGAGGTGGCCAAGAAGTCAAAAAGAATGGCAGTGTTAGGATTACACATATTCTGCTTCCCAGGAGCAGAACCCCAAGGCAAGCAGAGAACCTGGAGAAAGGAGGATGGAGCAGCAAAGTCTGACAGAAGTGCCCACCCATCACTGCAGCACCCAGCAGCAGAGACAGAGCAGAAGAGGCTGAGTGCCCCACCTCAGAGCTGACTGGGACAAATCAGACACAAAGACTGCTTTAGAGATGAGCACTGAATGCAAAACCAGTGGAACTATGGCTGTAGCACATTTACCACAGTGTAAAAACCAGCAGGAAGCACAACAGATAAAAACCCCAATGTTCATTCTGGCCTAAAAACCCCTGTTAATTCTGGATTTTCTGAGCCTCAGCTCACAGGGGAAACTGAGCATCACACAGAATCATCTCTGTGAGCTTCATCCTGCCAGTGGGATCTGGCCACACAACCTTCCCACCACTGTCCTGCTGCCACACAAAACAGGAACTGGCTTTGAAAAGTTCATTTAAACTAGCATAAGTTAATGAGCTTTCTTTCCATTAAGTGGTTTATTTATTAGGATCATTTCATTCCAGAAGTTACTGAAGAAAGTCAAGCTGAGCAACACTTCTGCTGACAGTGCAAGCCTCTGGAACAGGCAGGATTCTTTTGTTTGAGTGAAAGTTTAAGTCTTTCCACTATTAAATAAATAAAAGTTCAAATACCAGCAGAGTTTTTAATGATTACAAGCTTGAAGTGCCCTGTCCCCACCTCCCTTATCTCCAGTAAGTTTTGTTGTCTTTGCTTTCAGGGATTTGCAGTGAAAGGAGGATGAAAGTGTGAGTTGGAAGAACAGAAGACTGAGAATTTATGACATCATTTTAACTCATGAAGTCATCTTGCCACAAAATGCCCAAACAACAGCAGGCCCTGCCCAGACATCTCTGCTGCTTTGATTTGAAAAACCTACAAGTTTGCAGGAAGAAATTCTTGCTTATTGTTTCTTTCACAACATAAAACATCAAGATTTCTGGCACTGATGTCTCTTGAAGCTAGTTTTACAATTAGTGACTGAAAACTTGGACAATAAACAGAAAAATTACATGTTTCAATGCAGTTATTTCTTCTGAAGTGATACCTAAATACTGTGTTTCTCCATAAGGGAAAAACAACAATATTTTCCTAGCTCCTTAGCTCATATTGCAGTATTTTATGTGATTTGTCTTCCAGAACAAATGAACAGGGCACTTGGGTTTATTTCTTTGTTGATGTACACACTGCCTTTGGTGAGGCTGCAAAATTCCCTGCAATGTTTGCTTTTAAATGGTCTGGTTGGCAACACATCCCCTGGGGAGGCACAGCAGAGGAGAGAGGGCTTGGCTACTTTGATTCCAGAAAGTGAAAGCAGAAGATGTTCAGAAAGGTTGCAAAAGCTTTGTGTCTGCTGCCCTGGCAATATTTGTGGGGATCATTCTGCTTTCAAATGTGCTTACACTTGGGTTCTGCTGCCTCAGAGAGGAAGCACTCGTGTGTCTTTGATGAGTGAGCTACAGGTCACAGACAGAGTGGAGTGAGTCAGCCACTCATTTAACTGCAGCACAAGTGACAATGCAACTGCTGAAAAGACTTCTAGTAAACACCACTAGCACACAGCCTGGCCCACCACCCCTCTAGAGACTCTGAGTGGCTCCAAGAAGTTCCTAAAGCCACTGGTTGGTGACACTCTTAAGGCTGCTCTTCTCAGCTCAGCTACATCACAACATCATTGCCACTTTCCCCTCTACATGGCAACCATAAAAACCCAACCCCAAAGCAAAGAAACCCAGTCAAACATACCACCAGCAACTTCCACTCCTGTGTTTTCCAATATTGGGAATGGTAAAAACCCAACCTACATGCATTGGCAGTTTTGTAATACCATTACATAAGAATTATTTAACTACAGCAACAGATTTGAAAAGCAGCAGCAGCAGCAGTCACGGCTGTGCTGGTTCACACATCAGAAAAAAAAAAAAATCAATAAAGGGAGTGATGAATTTTGTAAACATGCATTCGACTGTCACAGGGAGTGGACTGGGATTTGGGATTTCAACACCCTCAAGAGCAGAAACCTTTCAGCTCAGAGCTACCAGGGCAGCACCACCCTGAAGAGAGGAAACAAACAGCACCACTGGTGCCATCCAAGTGCAGCAGAGCCCCTCTGGGAGGCAGCAGGGCAGGGCTGGCAGGGGCTCTGTGTACCTGGTGCTCTGCGTGGATGTTGTCCCCGGTGGGCCAGCGGTGCTTGCTGTTGGTGTAGCCGCCGCCGCCGCTGCCTCCTCCCCCCAGCTGCTCCCCGTGCTGCCTCTGGAAGAAATAATCCACCATGGCGTCGTCCTGGGAGCGCCCCGCCACTCCTATGGATCCGGGCACGGGGCTGGAGTGCGTCCCTGCTGCCAGGGCCTGGTTTGCAGCTGGCTGGGGCTGAGCCTGCGAGCCTGTGCCAGATGTCAGTACCACAGGCATGGTGGGGTTGGCTGTGTCTTGAGCGTGCTGCTTCAGGTGGGGGCTGAACGAGTCCTGCCACAGAACTGCTTTTCTCTTCAACACGCACGCTACGCTCATTCCACCAACACCTGCAGGGGGACACGGGGGAAACAGAGGGGAAAGAGACATGAAATCCTCCCAGCTGCAGCTCTCAGTGTTAAATAACACGCCCGGCTCGTGACTGGCAGGGGAACATCCCTTTGGCAAATGTGACTCCTTCAACACTCGCTCTGCTCCATGAACCCAGCAGCTACAGCAGCACTGAAAGTGCACAGAAAGCCCACGTTCTGTGCTGCACGGCTCTAGCAGCATGCACTGCATGCTCAGGAAGCACCAGCAGAAAGGCAGTTTCAGCAAGGGACAACACACAGACTGGAAAACTGCCTGGAAATAGTCCCCAAAAAACCCACGGAAGGCAGTGACACCAGAACCTGCTGTGCCCATTTACACCAGGCAAAAGAGGCCTGGTCCCCACCCATACAAACACTCGAGGCCCCCTGGATCCCACCGTATCCCAAAATATTCCCTCAGTCATGCAAAGCAGCAAAGCAACAGTTTGGTTTGGTTTTTTTTTTTTTTTTCAGTGCAAAACTTCGAATCCTGGATTTCTGCTTGCACAGCTCATGGAGCCACAAACACAGCAGGCACTCTCCCTGCTAACTCAGGAGCTGTGCTCAGGAGGCATCAAAGCCATGGACATGCTTTATGGGATTCCCTGGAGAAAGAGCAGCAAACCTGGGATCTCAGCAGAACCTTCCAGAGCAGGCACAGCCAGCACTGCTGGTGCCACTGCTGATGGCACCAGGGGAAAACTGGACAACTCCAACACATTCTCAGTACCCAGAGCACTGAACACCCCAATAAAATACCCCAAAAATTAAATACTCCATGTGCTTTGCATACATCCAAATGATCTGTGAGCAGGAGGAAAACCTGCAGATTAAGCTGACAGCAACTAGCTAACTTCCTATTCCCCAAATATTTTGATAACATTCCAGCAGCACAAAACCACAGAAGTGTATTTGTTGTTTTAAGGCAGGACTATCAGAGCAATACAGACACTACAGGTGTGAAGAGCAGTGTTTCCCCCATTATGTAACGCTCACACAGCAAGCCAAATCCATTTTTAAAGGCATGGGAGAGTCTGAACTAATCTTTATTTAAAAGATCAACAGTTTATGACTCGAGGTACCTAAATGCAGCCCCACAGAGGGTGCTGAGGATGAACCTGGGGTGCAGGAGTCCTGAGAAGCTCCAGCAGAGCAGCCCCAGGATGTTTCACTGCTGCACCTTGGCCCTGCTCCTGCCAGCAGCTCCGAGGGCCTGAAAGGCGCCTCTGTTCCCTCCCTGCTCCTCGGAGTAGCCCTGAACAACACCCAGCCACTACCAACAACTTCCAAGAACAATTTACTAACGGTGGGCAGACCACAATAAAACACCCGAGTGCTGTCTCTGATCAAACTTTGCAGGTTTGCCTGACGAGTCGAGCATGGGGTTAATATCCAGAGGAAAATGACTCTAAAAAGTGCAGAGATCAGGTTGTTTTAATTGCATCTCCAACATAATTTGGTGCTGCACACACACAGCCCCCAGGGCCACTCTGCAGGGCTTTTTATACACTCCCAACTCACATAACCAGGGACATCCAACAGGACTCACTCCTCCAGCTTTCAATGAGTCTGGAAATCACCACCTTCCCCACATACTTGAAAAAACACTGAAAACACGGTATGACTAAATCTTGACTGATTTTAAGACTACAATTCAGTTTAATGGCATTTTCCTCTTAATTTCCCTTTACCAGACAATACCAAAATGCTTCAGTGACATCACATTAAATACTCAAGCTCCTTTATGCAAAGAGAACAAAAAAATTAAGTAATTAATGGTAAGAAATTCATTTCTCATCAAACGGAGGTGTGTATTAACTGCAGCAATGAAATCTGAGAGGCCCCTTGAAAGGAAGTTACAAGTTATCTCAGGGCAGACTGTAAAAAAAAAACAAACAAAGGAAGATACTATGAATCCCCACCAGAAAATTTCCAGTAGCTACAGATTGTGACAAGCCCATTTCCAGTGAGAAACAAGGTACAAAGTTGCACTGCCCCAGCCTTTGCTCCTTCAAAAGGACACAGAGAAGAATTAAATTCGGGCATCATAAAGGTGTTATCATAAAAATCAGGAGGGTGCAGAAAATCTCAGTCAATGGATCCAGGAGAGGCTGCTCCCGGCCGCTTCCTCTTCGGGCCGCTCCGAACACGAGCGGAAAACTTGGCAAAGGCGACATTTTGAAAGGGAGCAAAGGGGAAGGGAGCATTGTGGGTAGTTCAAGTTTAGTTCCAAGCCGTGTTTTTATGGGAATGCCGCGTTCGAGGCATTCAGCGGCACAGCTGAACGCTGTCATTCAAAGCAGCCGGAGCCCCGGAGCAGAGCAGTCACCGACACGGGCACCGCAAAGCCGCGGCTGCTCAGGGCCCCGAGCCGGCCCCGCTCCGCCGGGCACAGCGGCAGCTTTGCCCAGGTGAAAGAAACCTGGGCACAGCCCCCACTCACAAACAAAGGCTCCCGCTCTGCCGCGCCGTGCCCAGCCTGCTCCCCGCGTGAAAACACGGCACGGAAACGAATTCTGCAGGCTGAATACTTCAGATTACGGGACATGCCACAAACAGCAAAAAACTTTCGGAGGAATCGCCCCTGCAAGTTTGAAGCACCGCTGGTGACAACACTGAATAAAGGAGCTTAAATCCAAACAGAGCCCGGCTCCACAGCCAGATCTTCACGGCTCTGATTCTGTATTCCCCCCAAAAATCACAGATTATTACACAATTAACACGGTGTAAAACGCCCGTTTCAAAAAAGTTCAACCCCAAAGCAGAGGAGTTTGGGTTGGGTGGGTTTTTTTTGGAAAGTTCCACTGGAAATGAAAGCAGAGCCATTGTTTGAGAGCTGTGTGGCCTAGCAGAACTTTTAACGTTATCCCTGGGTTTTCCTGAAAACCCGGGCAGACGCAGCGCCCAATTCCTGACCCATCGGATTCCCAAAACCAGCAAGAAAACCCAACAGGACCCACGGTCCCCATTACCCCTTCATCCCTCTTAATAAAGGAAATTCCTTACTCATGATCTGCCTAATAAAATCTGTGCTCCGAACAAAGTTATTAAACATTGACCAAAGCAAACAACAACAACAACAACAACAAAAATCAGAGCATTTCTCAGGTTGGGGCGAGAGGCTCTTAAAATTCCAAGTTTACAGCTCAGAAGGGCCGAGGCTGTTGTTATGTGAGCACGAGATAAAAACAAGGGGGAAAAGCCCTCCACAAACACAAAACCCCCGGGTCACCCAGCACATCTCAAAAGCCTCTCTGCCTTTTTCCTCCCTCCCGCTGCCAGCCCCGACCCCCTCCTCTTCCAGGGACCCCCAGAGCCGCCGAACCGCCCCCCAAAAGCGGGGGGAAGGAACCCAAGCACCCCCCGGGGCAACAAAGCGGGGCCTCGGCCGGAGCGCCCGAGCGGCCCGGGAATGAGCCCCGGGAGAAGGGGGAGCCCCCCGGGGATGAAACGCGGCCGGGAGAACAGGGAGATCACCCCGGGAGAACGGGGAGCCCCCAGAGCACGGGGGAGCCCCCGGCGGGCCGGGCCCGGGGCACGGGCTGAGGGCTGCCATGGGCCCGCGCCCCCCAACAATAACCCCCGGGCCCGTGAGCGGAGCGCCCGCGGGGCCGCGCTCGGGCCCGGGGCTCCCCCGCGCCCCCTCCCCGCTAACAATGGGCCCAGGCCGCGGCCCCGACACGGAGCCGGGCGGCAGCGCCGGCGCAGCGCCCCCGCCGCCGCTCGCCTTCGGGGCGGCCTGGGGCCTCTCCTCCCGCTCCCCCCGCCAATATGCGCCCACGGGCGGGTCCGCGGGGGTCCGCGGCGCGGCGGGGCCGGCGCCCGGCCGCTACTCACGGGCGGAGCGCTCGGATGCAGACGGATGCCGGGCCCCCCCCGGCCGCTCGCCGCTGCCTCTCCCCGGCCGCTCACTCCGACAACATGGCGGCGCGGCGGGGCCGCGGCCGCGCTGCACCACGGGAAGGCGAGGCCGCTCCAGCGCCGCCGGGACGGGGCGGGATGAGCGAGGAGGGACGGGATGGAGCGGGATGGGATGGATCGGGACGGACCGGGATGAACCGGGATGGACCGGGATGGAATGGACTGAGGAGGGATGGATCGGGACGGACCGGGATGGAATGGATCGGGACGGACCGGGACGGGATGGAGCGGGACGGACCGGGATAGAATGGACCGAGGAGGGACGAGACGGGACGGGATGGGATGGATCGGGACGGGATGGGATGGAACGAGGTGGATCTGGATGGACCAGGATAGGACTGGATAGGATGGATCGGGACGAGACGGATCGGGATGGACCGAGCAGGGAAGGAGCGGGAATGGACCGAGGAGGGACGGGACGGGGTGGACCGCACGCGGACCGGAACGGGATGGATCGGCATGGACCGGGAAGGGATAGGACGGGATGGAATGGGATAGACCGGACTGGGACGTGCCCGGGCTAGCCCGGCCCTTCCGCACGGCCCAGGCTGGGATCAGCCCTGCCAGGTCCGGCCCGGGGGTGCGGGCACAGCCCCGCGCTGCCGCCGGCACCGGCACCAGGGCTCGCTGGGCTGGCGGGGATGTGGCTGAGCCCCCCCCCCCCCAGCCTGAGCACCCTGATTTTCACCCTAGTCTGGGCATCCTGAACGCTGCGTGGGCACCCTACAATCCTCCAGCATGAGCACCCCGAGTCCCTCCAACCTTGGCACTCCCAGCATGTGCACACCGGACTCGGGGACACCCTGAGCCCCTCAGGCTGGACACCCCAAACCTCCCAGCCTGGGCACCCCGAGTGCTCCCAGCATGTGCACACCGAGCCCTTCCAAGCCGGGACACCCTGAGCCCCTCAGGCTGGATACCCCAAACCTCCCAGCCTGGGCACCCCGAATGCTCCCCGGCCCAGCCCCCCACAGCCCTGGCACCCCCAGCCTGCTCCCCCTGACCCCCAGCAGCGGGGACCCCCCTCCTGCCCAGAGCCGCACCAGGGACACCTCCCACCCTCCACCAACAGCCAAACCCAGTTTTGGGGTGGTTCTCCCTTGGCGCCTGCCCCTCCCCGTGCCCCTGCGGGGGAACTACAGCCCCCGGCGTGCGGGCGGGGAGCGGCGCTGGCCGCCGGGAGCGGTAGTTCTGTCCCGGCTCCTCCATGTTAAAGGGGCAGCAGGGGGGCAGCGCCTCCCTGCTCCGGGCAGCTTGAGCCCTCGGTGCGCTCATGGAACAGCTTCTCTCCGTCCTGGCAGGGAGCAGGAGGGCAGTGCCGCCGCTGGGCAGAGCTCGGGACGTGCCCTCACTTGCGCGGACAGAGAAGCAGCAGCTGTTCCCGAGGGCTCCGGCCATGGGGCTCGGTCCCCGCGGCACGGCCGGGGCCCCGCGGCCGCAGCGTTTGTGGGTTATGGGGGTACAAGAAGACACTTCAAGCCCAGGTTCTCAGTCATTAAAACGCGTGCAAAGCTGGATCCAGCCCTGCCTTGCATCCATTTTCTGCTCGATGGGGTGATTGATGGGGGTTTCCACTGCCTCATTGCCTCTTCCAGCGTGCATTCCTTCGAAAGGGCAGCAGGACCTCACCCCGACCCCACAAAACTGGAGAAACCCCCATGCTTGAAGGGTTGGTGCAGAGTGCCCCAGACTGGGTGTGTGACACTGGACGGTCAAGATAAACAAAGGTTTTCCTGCTGAGGGTGGGTTCAGAGCCCAGCCTTGCTCAGACACCCAGCAGCAGCCTGCTTTGTGTGACTGGCCAAGCCCTGATGGGAACAACTCGGCTCTGCCGGGCTCAGCTCTGCTGTGACACCAGGCATGGACCCACGAGTGGCTGAGAGGTGGACACAGCTCTTCTGGGTCATGCTGTGGCTCCTGTGAATTCCCTGGAAAGGGGAAGGGGTTGGAGGGGGAGTTCTGTGAGGAGAAGCTGAGGGAGCTGGGCAGGGGCTCAGCCTGGAGCAAAGGAGGCTCAGGGGCCCTTGTGGCTCTGCACAACTCCCTGACAGGAGGGGACAGCCGGGGGGGTCGGGCTCTGGGAACAGGGAAAAACAGGAGAGGAAAGGCTGAGGTTGTGCCAAGGGAGGCTTGAGTTGGATATCAGGAAAAATTTGGATATCAAGCATTGACCCCTGAAAGTGTTCAAAAAATGTGTGAGGATGTGGTTTAGTGGTGAACATGGCAGTGCTGGGTTAATGGTTGGACTCGATGATCTTAGAGGTCTTTTCCAAACTAAGTAATTCCATGATTGTTTGAGGGCCCCTGCAGCATCCCCAAAATGCCATCGGTGTGAGCAAGGCCAGCTTCTCTCTGTGGTGGAAATGTGAATGGTGGAGCTGTGTCATCTGGGCACTGGACCAACTAAATCTGTCTGCACACCCTTGTCCTCTGGTTCCACCCATCTCCTGGGCACGCTGGGCTGATACAAGGCACAGAGATGGCTCCTGGATGACAAAGATTTGGGCTGCAAAGCCCCAGAGGTCAGCAGCTCTTTCCCACTCCACAGGGAACAGAGGGCTGCGGTGTCCCTGTGTTCTCCTGGCCATTTTTGGGGTGCTGTGCCTGCAAGCTGCCACCCTCAGCACCCGCCTGGCTGTCCCTGAGCTGTCCCTGCAGTGGCCTGGGGGTCCCCAGGCAGTGCTGCCCCTCTGCCAGGTGGGCTCTGCACACACCCAGGCTGCTCACTGACACTGGAAACGTGCTTTCTGCTAATTATACCTGGGATAATTACAGTTATGCTGGTGTAATGAGAGGGGGAGGGAAGGAGTCCTGCTGGGGATGAAGTGTGAGTGGTTCAAACCCTCCTTTGCCAGTGAGTTTTGCTGGATTTAGGGAGAAGTGGTGAGTGGGGACACACAGTCCTTGGCTGTGAGGCTGAGGGGGAGTTTGGGTCTCATCTCCAGCACTTCCATCCCTCCCACAGCCTGTCCTGCCTCCCACCACTGCCATCCTCTCTGCTGCCTCAGACCTTGCCCGAGCTCCCAGCTTGTTGCCATCCATGGAAAAGTCTCCCACTGGGAGAACATGCTGCTCCAAAAACTTCAGAGGCAGAGTGAGAGGAACAGGCGGTGAAATAGCTTCCACCTCCACAGGAGAAACCTTCTGGGGGTGGAAATGTCCTTCTGATCCTCCTTGCACTGTTGGCCACCAGGAGCTGCCCCAGCTGCCTGGCCCTGGCTGACCCCATAGCAATCCTGACAGAAGTTATCCTGGGATACATCTTCATCTGCAAAGGGAAAAAGGGACCTCCAGGAGGTGACTGATGTCCTCCCACCTCCCAGTGACTCCCTAGAAGGGCCTTTCTCCCTCTGTTCCCCACAGAAGGGGCTTCAACCCTCAGTGCTCTTCACTGAACATCAAAATTCCTCATCCAGACCAAATGCCCAAACCCAGGCCCTCCCTCCTGCTCTGCCCAGACACTGCTCCTGGTGGCACCATGCCCAACACCACAGAATCCTCTCTTTGAAGGAGTCTAAGAGCAAACAAACCCAGCTCTGCTGCCATGATTCATCCTCCTGGGAGCAGAGCTTCCCACAGCTCCACAAGGGAGACACCTGCATGGGACAGGGGCTCACCTGGAAAAAGGAAACAGCCTGGGGGGTTCCTCAAAGGGGGTTCAGTGCTTCCCCAGGGAGACCTGGCTGTCCCCAGCCTTGAGGCATCCAGCACTTTTATTTCAATAACTATTTGATGCCTACAATAAAAAGCTAAATTGAAGAAAGAGGATCTCCCTCTGTGAAGGGCACCAACATTTTCTTGGCCACCAGAAAAAAAAAAAAAAATTAAAAAAATCCACTGACTGACTCAATTTTTCCCACACCAAACCAAAAACTGCAGAGGTCTTTATGCAGAATATTTTCAGAGTGTGCTGGCTTGACCAGAAAATCCTTGAAGAGCCAAGTGCATCATTGTTTTGCATCACTGGGGCAGCATTTCGTCAAACCCCAGCGCCTTGAGACACAAAGCAATGACCAGCCCTGAGCTGGGCAGCTCCAGTGCTGCTCCTGAGCACATCCACTGCTCCACCAGCTGCCCCAGACACCTGAGATCAGGGACCTTCCCAGTGCCACCTTCATGGAAACGTTTCCTGAGCTGGCCCTGTCATCAGCAGCACCTGGGGAGTGTCCCTGGGCTCTGCAGCAGCTCTGAGCCATCAGATAAAGCCCTGCTTCCCACCCCCAGCTTTCCTGCCATGCTCGTGTTGAGACACCCAGAGCAGATGTGGGTTTTTTGCAGGAGTCCCAGCCAAGTGTCTGAAAGTGGCTGCTGAGATGTTGTGGTTATGGGAAGCTGCAGGGAATTCTGGCTGCAGACCCACCTGGCAGCAGCAGGGTCTGAGAGCTTTGTGTTGGCTGCAGAGCTGCTTTTTCTTGTGAAAGTACAGCCCCTCCAAAATGAAAGTTTCTAAGCAGTTCCCACCCTCCAGCTGGGCTCAGGGCTGTGCTGAGCTGTGCATGGAGCCCCCAGTCCAGTGCAAGGACAAAGCTGCTCTGGGGGATGTCCTGAGGGTGCTCAGACCCCTCTGTTTCCTCTCTGTGTTCAGGGAAGCTGCTGGCAAAGCTGTGCCACATCCCATGGTTAGGAAAGAGCCGTGCCCATGCCTGCCTCTGCTTCCCAGGGCAATGGGCTTCCAGCACAGGATGGGCAGGGACACCAGGATGGGCAGAGGGGTGGAGCAGCTCTGCTGGGAGAGCTGGGACTGTCCATCATGGGGGTGAACAAAGTGTGACCTCCCAGTGCCTGAGAGAGCTGCAAGGAAAGTGGAGAGAGATTATTAATGAGAGCTTGGAGGGACAGGACCCAGGGAATGGCTCCCAGTGCCAGAGGGCAGGGCTGGCTGGGATCTTGGGCAGGAATTGTTCCCTGGCAGGGTGGGCAGGGCTGGGATGGAATTGCCAGAGCAGCTGTGGCTGCCCCTGGATCCCTGGCAGTGCCCAAGGCCAGGCTGGACACTGGGAGCAGCTGGGACAGTGGGAGTGTCCCTGCCATGGCAGGGGGCTGGATTTAGATGATCTTTCAGGTCCCTTCCCACCCAAACCATTCCATGGTTCTGTGATCCCAGTGATGTCCCCTCTGTCCCTCCTCTGTTTGTCAGAGCTCACAGAGCCACTGCAGGAGAAGAGGCCAGAGGCTGGCAGGGAGAAATGCCCTGGAGAAGTGGAGATAAACCCAGGATGGATTTATGGGATCCATAATAAGTTAAATCCAGGATAAGAGACATGGGACTTACTGTGTGGGGTCAAGAAGGTATTTTCCCCAGGGCCCAGGCAGAAAGGAATGTTTTGGTCAGGAAAATGTTTGGTAGACAAAAGTTTTTTAGTTTTGACAGGCACAAGGGGTCAAGCGTCACTGGAAGGGATCCCCAAGTGCCCCTCTGCCACCCCCCTGCCACACTAAAAATGAGAATGGGGTTGAGAAACCTGCAGGGACAACAGCCACACAAACACCCGACAGAGCTCTAAACCAGGAAAAAGGAAATTTGTGTTTGCTTTAAAAACCACCTGGGTTTTCCCCCCAGTGCTCACTGCCCAGACGTGTCACAGCTCTGCTCCCATCCCCACCTTGCCAGAGCCCTTTGAACCGGCTGCCAAACCCTGCAGGGATCAGGGGAGGGAGAGCAGGAGCAGGGAGAGATGCTGAAGGGTTAAAAGGTGCCAGAGCTGCTCCCCTGCCGACAGGTGAGGGCTGAGCTGGGGACAGCAGCTGAACAAAGCACAGACCTGGGAGCTGCAGCTTCCCAAGGCTTCCCAAAGCAGCTCCAGGCAGCAGAGTTCAGGGGGTGACCCCTCATCCCAGGGCTGAGGGAGGTGGCAGTGATGTCCCTGCTGGGTGACACTGCTGCCCCTGTGACCCAGGACCCATGGCCAGAGCCCCCAGGGCCTGCTGGAGCCTTGTCCCTGTCAGGATGTCTCACCTGCCCCTCCAAACGCCCCAGGCCAGGGCTGTGCCTGTGTATGCTCTCCTAGGCCACCCCAAAATCCCAGCTGGACCCTTCCACCCACACAGCTGTTCCATGGGCCCCAGCAGGGCAGGGTGGGACACAGGGGCCCCTCCCTGCCCCATCAGTGAGGGAGGCAAACGCTGCTGGGGACATTTCCCACCCACTGCTGCCACCCTGTCCCTAAATGCCAGCACCTCCTCAGAGGGACTGGTGAGACTCCTCTCTTTGGGGATCATCCCCCACCCCGCTCTTGCCCCAAATTCTGTCATTAACGCTCCCAAGCAGGAGGCTGATTAAGATTTCCAGCTCGTTTGTTATCATTAAAGACATGGAGGCTGGATTTTCTCAACAGGCAATTACATGACTCAGCCCTTTGGAAGCCTCCTGCCCTCCTGTCCGCATGACTTCTCCTCACAGCCCCACGGCCTGATTGCATTTCTGGGGAGTGAATTCCCTCTGCCAGCTCCCTGCTTCTCCTTTGCATTGCATCAGCCCTTCCTGGGGCTGCAGAATGGGACAGGGATGCTCTGACTTCCTCCTTCTTCTCTGACAGGACGTGGAATCCCAGAATGGGTTGGGTTGGAGGGACCTCAGTGCCACCCAGTGCCACCCCTGCCATGGCAGGGACACCTCCCACTGTCCCAGCTGCTCCCAGCCCCAGTGTCCAGCCTGGCACTGCCAGGGATCCTCTGGGAACCTGTGCCAGAGCCTCCCCACCCTCCTGGAGGAGAATTTCCTCCTAATATCTAATCTAAATCTCTCTCAGTTTAAAACCATTCCCCTTTGTTCTTCCACTCTATCTCTCTCTCTGCTTTTGTAAAAAGTCACTTTTCCTCCTCTTGTTTATCAACATCTCCAGAACCAAGCTGGGCTGGAGCATGACATTGAGTCCAGAGGATGCTTCCCCTGCAGACAGAGCTGTTTATTGGAATATCTGCATGCATTGGGAAATATTTACCATTACTGGAGCACAGTCACAGAGCTGCAAAGCTCACACAGGAGCAAGGGGGGAGCAGGGACTCACAGGGTGCTGGCACTGCCCACTCCCCAGGGAATGGGCACAGCCCCAACCTGCCAGAGCTCCAGGGGCATTTGGACACCACTCCAGGGGTGCCCAGGGGGGAATGTTGGGGGTCTGGGCAGGATCTGGGGTTTGGCTGGATGATCCCTGAGGGTCCCTTCAGCTCAAGCTATTCTGTGACTCTGATTTTGCAATATTGATCAGGCAGAGAAGGTTTTCCTAGTTCCCAACCCCACGCTTTGCTTCCATCTCCCCAGTCCTTATTTTGCTGGTGTTTAATTTCTCCAAATTGTTCTCATTCTTGTCACTGTGGAGAGGGTGACAAGGAGCTGCTGCTGCTGAGTGGCCCCAGGGCCCTCCCAGGGCACAGCTATCTGCTCCCTGCACCTTCCAGTCCTGGTTCCTGTTGTGTTCCCAGCTAAGACAAAACAGCAGCCTCCCAACTGCCCTGTTCCTCAGGCATCACCCTGCCAGCTGCTCACATTTAGGAGCAGCAGCATTACATTTGCCTGGCTAACCTTAATTCTGCCCCCTCAGGCTGTGCAGTCCTTAATTACAGATTCACAAATGAGGGTTTTTTGTGTGACACCCCTGGCCCAGGCAGGGGTGGCTCAGTCCTATGGCAGAGTGGGACATGGGGACCCCCATGGGGACCCCCCATCCTCTCCTGGACAAGCTGGAAGGAGCTGGAAGGGCAGAAGTTTGATGCTTGAAACGTTTTGCTTTTTCTCTCTCTGAGCAATTCTGCTGAAATCCAGGAGGGTTTGCTGAACATTTTGGGGTGAAGAGTGAAGGCTGAGCCTCCCTGCCCCCAAACCCAACCCCTGCTGCTGCCTGGTGCCTCCTCCCCAGCTCCTGCCATCCCTCGGGGTGGGGCACGGGGCTGTGCCAGGGCTTTATTCCACCTTTCCCTGCCCCAGGCTCCTACGGCTCTGCCCTGTTCTCCCTCCTGCTGCCGCCCAGCCCGGGGGCACAGCCCGGGGACCCGGGCACCTCCTGCCACTCCCAGCCCGAAGGAGCTGCCAGGACGGACAAACCTCCCGGCAGAGAGCAGGGAGAGCTGCAGCTCCGCGGGGCCGGGAGTGATTTATCCGCACCCGCTCCTGCCCTGCCCGAGCATCCCTCAGCTCCCTCATCCTCCCTGCGCTCCCAGCTCCTCCCGCACGGGCGGGGGGCTCAGGCTCTCCTGGCTCAGCAGCCAAATTGCCTCGGTGTCGTTTGGAGGCAGCAAATCCGTGCTGAGCAGGGCTGATCCGCCCTCCTGTGCGGCTGGAGAGGGAGGAGGGCAGGGAGCAGCAGCCGGGAAGTGACCCCAGGTGACGCTTTGGGGTGGTGGTGGCACCTTCTGTGGGTTCCCCTTGCAGGTCGTTTTTGTGGGTGTCAGCAGGAGCCAAGCTTTGCTCATACAGAGGGGCAGTAGGGAGCTCATAGCCTGGCTGGGAGGGTTTGTTCAGCCAGTCCCAGGGGGGAATTTGCTCATGTTTCCCTGTTCTTGCACCCATCCGGGCTGTAACCACAGGGATTCATCCAGATCACACCGGGCAAAGGGATGTGCATCCTCCTGCCTGTCCTGAGGCCGTTCCCATCCCTCTCCCTGAGTGGGAGATGCTGCCTCCCCATCCCCCTCAGCTGTGCAGCAGGACCAGGGCAGAGCCCACGGGGGTGAGTGGAGTCTGCAGGGCGAGTTTGGGAAACCTGGAGAACCCAGAGGTGGCACCAAAGCTCCCAGAGCCAGGAACAGCACAGGGAAAGCCATGGCAAAGAGCAGGGAATGGTGCAGGAACAGCCTGGGGCTTTTGCTGCCCATTGTGCCAGACCCCTGCCAAACTCCCCCTCACTGCCCACACCGTGCTCCAGCTCTAGCACCCTCCCAGGCTGCCTCCATCCCATCCCCAGCCCCTTCCCGGGGCTCTGGGGCTAAACCCGGCTGATTTGGAGCTGGATCTGGGGCAGAACCAGAGCAGGACATTGCTGTGCTCCAGCAAGGGCATCCTGGCTGCTCATCCTGGGGACTGATGGGGCCAGTGGGCCACAGTTTACACTATTTCTACTTCTATTTCTATTTATATCTATATTTATATTTCCATAAAATATATAAATTATATTTAATCTATATAAAGACGGATAGAGATATATGAAGTGAAAAATTGCACCAGGGCTGGCAGACAAGGCCCCAGAGCTGTACCCAAGGCAGGTGTCACATCCATCCAGTGAACACCCACCCACGTGTCACCTTCCAGCTGCGACCAGAGGTGATGGGAGCAGTGAAAATAACATTTTTTTAGGGATGAAGGGCTGGGGATTTTGGGGGTATCACGTCACGGGTGATGTGGTTTTAGGAGACGTCCTCGGGGCTGTCACACCTGCGCTGGCTGGGAGCCTGCAGAGCCATCGCTCCTTGCTCAGCAGGCGCAGCGGGGGGATCACACCCGAGCGCGTCCCGTGTGGGGTCGGCAGCAGCAGCAGCAGCAGCAGCGCTGGGAGCCCCTCAGTGCCGCTCCGCACACCCCTGGGTGCCGCGCACCTCGCAGCCCCAGCTGGGCCCGGCAGCCCCGGCCTGAAAAGCGGCTCTGTGCCGCCGGGGGGCTGTGAAAGCGCCTCTTTTACTGCTCAGCATCTGCGAGCCGCCGCCGGCTGCGGCAGGGAACATTCAGCCTTTGTTGCTCCTCCGCTGCTTCTTTGTCGGGTTTGGGATGGAAGAAAATCAGCTCGTTTTTCTCCCTGCCCTTCCTGGTTAGGGTCACGCTGGGGGTTCCCCACGAGAGCTGCTCGGAGTCGGAAATGACAGCTCAGCCCTGGCAAGGAGGGGACAGGGGCACGGGGAGGGGACAGGGACATGGGGAGGGGACAGGGGCACGGGGAGGGGACAGGGACTGTGTGGAGGGGACAGGGGTTTGGAGAGGGGACAGGGGCTGTGGGGAGGGGAGAGGGACTGTGGAGAGGGGACAGGGGTTTGAGGAGGGGCCAGGGACTGTGAGGAGGGGACAGGGGCATGGGGAGGGGACGGGGACATGGGGAGGGGACGGGGCTGTGGAGAGGGGACAGGGGCACAGAGAGGAGACCGGGGCACGGGGAGGGTACAGGGACATGGGGAGGGGGATGGGGCTGTGCAGAGGGGACAGAGACATGGGGAGGGACAGGGACATGGGGAGGGGACAGGGACATGGGGAGGGGACAGGGACTGTGTGGTGGCACCGTCTGGGGCCAGGGTGGGAGGGGTTCAGAACGCCTTCCCCCAGACTCCCCCATGTCTGTTGGTATCAATACAACGCCCACACTCACTGGAATTAAAATTTAAATTTGGGCTGCCCCGATGGTTTTTTGGGACGCTGCACCCGTGTCCCGGCTCCAGGCTCGGGTGGGAGCGGGTGGGGACATCACACGGCACAGGTGACTTTTGGAACAGCTTTTGCCCCGTGTTTGTTTCGAAGAATTCTCCCTGCTGCTCTCAAAGGGCGATTCTGGCTCTAAAACCAAACCTGTGGTTATGAACGTCAAGTCGTCCCCCAAATTAAAAGTTTAATGGAAAAGCACTTTAAGGATCCCATTCCAGCCTCCAGTTCAATACCCTCCCTCTCCTACCGGGACGAGGAGAGGAGAGGAGAGGAGAGGAGAGGAGAGGAGAGGAGAGGAGAGGAGAGGAGAGGAGAGGAGAGGAGAGGAGAGGAGAGGAGAGGAGGAGAGAGAGGAGAGGAGAGGAGAGGAGAGGAGAGGAGAGGAGAGGAGAGGAGAGAGGAGAGGAGAGGAGAGGAGAGGAGAGGAGAGGAGAGGAGAGGAGAGGAGAGGAGAGGAGAGGAGAGGAGAGGAGAGGTCCATGGGATGCTGCAGCGCTGTGATCATGAAATGAATCAACCTGCAGAGCTGCCCCAGCCCTGGAGCCTCCAGTCAAGGATGTGGAGCTGCTGGAGAGAGCCCAGAGGAACCCAGGGAGCTGCTGCAGGGCTGGAGCCCCTCTGGAGCCAGGCTGGGAGAGCTGGGGGGACACCTGGAGAGGAGAAGCTCCAGGAGAGCTCAGAGCCCCTGGCAGGGCCTGGAGGGGCTCCAGGAGAGCTGCAGAGGGACTGGGGACAAGGCAGGGAGGGACAGGACCCAGGGAATGGCTCCCAGTGCCAGAGGGCAGGGCTGGCTGGCATCTTGGGCAGGAATTGTTCCCTGGCAGGGTGGGCAGGGCTGGGATGGAATTGCCAGAGCAGCTGTGGCTGCCCCTGGATCCCTGGCAGTGCCCAAGGCCAGGCTGGACACTGGGAGCAGCTGGGACAGTGGGAGTGTCCCTGGATGGGATTTAAGGTCCCTTCCCAATCCAAACCATCCTGTGATATAAAATTAAGAAATCTGAGGGATTCAGAGCCCAGGAGGGAGGTGGCAGTGTTAAGGAAGGGAAAAAGAGCAAGAATTAAAAAAAAAAATAAAGAACCACCCCCACCTTTAATCACCTGAACTGCCCAAGGAAGGGAAGTGCCCCGAAGCAGAACAGCACCAGCTGAAACTTTCCTTTGACTTTTATAATTACAGAATAGAAAAGAAATCCTCGGTTCACGTTACAAAGACGGGCTCATAGAAAACCAAGCCAAAGGAACAGAAACACCCAAGGTCCCAGAGCCCCGTGCCCAGGGGAGGAGGCTCTTCCCAAGAGCTTTAATGCCAGCGAGCTCTTCCTGCTGGGTTTGGGAAGGGTTGGGAGCAGGGGAGTGTCTGCATGTCCATCCCATCCCATCCCAACCGAGCATCCTTGGTCCTGGAGAGGAAAATAAACCCCAAAGATGCTGCTGGCCCTGGGGCTTGGGGATGGGGATATGTTCTGGGGGATGAGGGGATCACTGCCTGAAAAAAACCACGATTTTCCTTGGAAAAAAAGAGGGGGAAAAGGTGGAAAAGTTATTGCCTGCAGAGTTCACAGCTTGGCTGGAGGTGTTGGGGGCTGGGGGGGCTCAGCCCATCCCAGTTCCGGGCGGTGGCACTTCCACAGCTCCCTGCTGGGAAGGGCCAAAAAACCATTCCAGGGTGTAAACATTACCCTGGCACTGGAGGAGAAGCACCTGGGAGGTGAAATCCCCCCGAAATCCCAGCACCCAGGGGGGGCAGGGCGGGCTCCAGGCTGGATTTGGATCCACACAGACCGAGGAGGTTGTGGGGAGCTAGGACACTTCTCCTTTTTATCTTCCAGTTTCTTCCAAGGCTTTTCCTTCTCAGCTGATCTTCTTTCTGCAAAGCACTCCCTGCCCAACCCACCTCCCACCCCCCCGAAATTCCCTCCCCTCGCACCATGTCCCTGTGCCGCTGCAGCTGATGGATTTGGCACTGAGCCCCCCGCGCTTCCAGGGGAGGGACCCCCCAGCCCTGGGCGAGGTTTTGGGGGGCCCTGGGGGGGTCCCAGCGATGCTGAAGGCACGGTGTCAGCCTTGGGGGGGCCCGGCTCAGCCAGAGTCTACTCAGGCACTTTAAATTAAACAAAAACCCAAAGGAACGATTGGAAATAAATCCCAAAGCAACCCGAAACATTCATCAGGTCCGTTGGAACAGCCGGGGTGGGGCTGTGCTGCAGCACTCGCTGTTCCAGGTCGGAGCAAAGCCCCAAAACGTGGCAGGGACGGGGTGCAGGCGGATTTCAGAGTCCTGTGTGTCCCCCAACGTCCCCAAATGTGGGGGTTGAGGCGATGCTGATGGATGGATCCAGCTCCTCGGGGCAGCCCAGACCCTTCAGTGCTGCTTCATCCAGGCGTGGGGGGCTGGAAAATTCCTGCTGGGAGCAAAGTCCCGCATTTTGGAGGCAGTCTGAGCCCAGATCCAGAGCTGCGGGGATTGTCCCATCCCCACGGGGATTGTCCCATCCCCACGGGGATTGCCCCAGCCCCAGGGCGGCCGTGCTGCTCTCTGTCCCCAAGGCTGTCCCTGTCCCCAGCCCGTCCCACTGCGGGCTCCGCGCTGCTCCAGGGAAAGCCAGGCCGGGAGAAGCAGGCGGTGTCCCGTGAGCGCTGCCACCTCCCGCGTGTCCCCGCTGTCCCCAGGCGGGCAGGGGCGCCGGGCTGGCGCAGCTTTGGGCTGGGCGGTCCGCGGGCGGCTGCGGTTCGGGGTGCGGGGGCTGCAGGAGGCAGGAGGGGACGGGACATCGGGGGTGGGGGCTCCGCCGGGCTCCTGGCGCCGCTGGCTCCGCTTATCCCGAGCTGGAAAAGAGCCGAGAGGAGGGGCTGAGAGACCCCAGCGGGGACAGGGACCTGCATGGGGTCACTGCTCCCGTCCCGCCCCAAAAGTGTCCCCAAGCCAGCCTGGGACCAGGGCTAGTGTCCCCTCAGGGTGTTCTTGGGGGTCATTCCCCTCTTCTTGCTGTGTCTATCATCATCATCATCTTATTTTATTTATATTACTGCTATTACTGTTCCTATTATTGTTATTATCATCAGCATTGTTATCACTGTTATTATTAATAATTGTATTGTTGCTATTATTAGTAATAATAATACAGTTGCTACTGCTACTATTGCTAGTATTGCTATCATTCTTTTTGTCATCTTTCAATTATTAACCTGTTGCTACCCCACAGGTTCTCCCTATTATTGTTGTTATTGTTATTATTATTATAAATAATAAGACAGTCCTCCTACTATTACTACTATTACTATTACTCTTGTTATTATTTTTTACTTCATTTCAATTATTAAACTGTTGTTACCCCCCCACAGGTTCTCCCTGTTATTGTTGTTGCTATTTTTATTTTTTATTAATAATAATAATACAGCTCCTCCTACAACTGTTACTACTACTACCATTATTATTATTCCTGTTGTTATATATTTTTAAATTTAAATTATTAAATTGTTGTTACCCCAGGTTTTCCTTATTATTGTTGTTGATATTGTTATTGTTAAGACAGCTCCTCCTTCTATTATTCCTATTATTCTTGTTATCTTAATTTCAATTATTAAACTGTTGTTACCCCACAGGTTCTCCCTGCTACTGTTGTTGCTATTGCTATTATTATTGATAATAATAATACAGTTATTACTACAACTATTACGCCTATTACTATTATTCTTGTTATTATCTTTTACTTCATTTTAATTATTAAACTGTTGTTACCCCACAGGTCCTCCCTATTATTGTTGTTGATATGTTATTATTAATAAGACAGCTCCTCCTACTATTACCACTATTAATATTATTCCTATTATCTTTTAATTTCAATTATTAAACTGTTGTTATCCCACAAGTTCTCACTATTATTGTTGTTGTCAGTGTTATTGTTATTATTATTATTCAGCTCCTTCTACTATCACAACTATTACTATTATTCTTGTTATTACATTTTTCTTAATTTCAATTATTAAACCACTGTTATATCACAGGTTTTCCTTATTGTTATTGTTGTTATTAATAACAATAATAATAACAACAGCAATGCTATTAATACTTCATTATTCTTGTAATCATTCCAGGACCTCCCCACGCCACTGTTAATTAATCACAGCTAATTAGGAACTGCAGGATGAGTTGTAATTGCTGTGGCTGCAGCCTGGCTGGCCCTGGGGACATGAGTGACCCTGGGGACACCTCTGGCCTTGGGGACACAGTGACCCTGGGGACACTGCTGGCCTTGGGGACACAAGTGCCCTGCCCTTCAGAGCCAGGCCAGCCCTTGTTTGTCCCCTCACTGGTGAGAGGATCCTGCTGTCCCTGTCCCCCCATGAGCCACCATGTCCCACTTTGGGGACAGGGGTGTCCCCAAGTCCCTGAGCTGCCACTGCTGATGGGGGATGGAGAGGCCTTGATGGAAATGACAACTGCATTAATTAACCAGTGGGTCATTAATGAGCTGCTGGGGACAGGGGGGAGCTGGCAGAGCAGGGACAGTGTCCTGTGTCACCAAACAGCCCAGCTGGGTCCCTGGCAGCTGGGGCAGTGCCAGGGGGACACTGGGAGTGGCAGAGGGCACAGGGAGGGGACAGTGCCCCAGAGTTAGGGACAGGGACCCACCCGGGACACCCCGAGGTGTCCCCAGCCTGGTGACACTGCCCCAACTTCTCTGTCACCAGCTTTTGTGTCCCCTGTGGATGTAAAACTGCTGCTCCCACCACTCCAAAGTGATTTTTCAGCTGATTTTCCCAAATCCCGCAGCTGTCAGCACTGACTCCGCAGCCACTGGGGTGACATGGGGGGCAGGATGGGGTCCCCTGTCCCCCTGCCCACCGTGCCTCTGCCCTGTCCCACTCAGGCAGGGCTGAGGGGACACAGGGGACGTGTCGCAGCCATGGCACAGCACTCCTGGGTGCCCCTGAGGGTGGCACCGAGCAGGCAGGGGGACCAAACCTCAGTGACCCCCAGGATGTTGGTGCTGGCACTGGGAAATGCCAATGCCACCATCCGTGTCCCCATCTGTGTCACTCACACCCGGGGGCCCCAGGGAAGCCCCAGCTCCGTGCAGGGGGCACAGCACCCATGGGTGCTCCCCTCCACCCACGAACCTGTCAGTGTCCCCAGGGAGGGCCCAGCCTGTCACGGATTTGTCCCTCCCCAACGGCATCGCCTGCCCTTGAATTTGCATACCACGCTTAAAATATAATTAATTTTTGGCAGCGGGCAGAGCCCGCACGAGGTTAATCCCTTTAGATTTGCGAGCCTTATCTCGCTGGAGTGTTTATCGAGTTGGGCTTAATGGGGAAGGCAGAGGGAGGAAAAGCCGGCTGCACTTATCTGGAGAGCGGCGGCTCCCCCGGGCACCGGCCAGGGAAACTCGGCAAACAAAACCCAGCAGAGCACAAAGCAGGATCCTCCCCAGAGCGCCCAGCCCCGCCCGGATGGAGGTTTGCGGAGAGGATGCACAGCCCCAAACGGGAGCTGGGACACCCCGAGGGTCCCGCAGCCCCAACTCACGTGTAGAGCGGCTGTAGCTGCAGGTGCGACGTCTTCTGCGGTGCCTGGTACCCGTAGGAGTCAAAGCCGCCGATGAAATCAACTGGGGAGAGCAGGAGAGCGGTGGGGTGAGCTGGGAAGGGCAGCAGGGACATCCCGGGGCACCCGAGGGACAGGGAACAGCCCGGGCTGCAGCTGCATCCCAGCAAAATGCAGCGCCCCAGGGATATAAAACTTCCCAGTGTGTAACTGGGAAATGCTCAGAGCCTCTGGCAGGGCCTGGAGGGACTCCAGGAGAGCTGCAGAGGGACTGGGGACAAGGCAGGGAGGGACAGGACACAGGGAATGGCTCCCAGTGCCAGAGGGCAGGGCTGGCTGGGATCTTGGGCAGGAATTGTTCCCTGGCAGGGTGGGCAGGGCTGGGATGGAATTGCCAGAGCAGCTGTGGCTGCCCCTGGATCCCTGGCAGTGCCCAAGGCCAGGCTGGACACTGGGAGCAGCTGGGACAGTGGGAGGTGTCCGTGCCATGGCAGGGGTGACACTGGATGGGGATTTAAGGTCCCTTCCCTCCCAAGCCATCCCAAGATTTTGGAATCCTGAGTCACCACAACATCCCGGCAATCCCGGTGCTGCATTCCCGGTGGTGGGAGCATCTCAGGGGAATAAATCAGAAGCACAAACTGGATCAGATTAGAAGCGACCACTGGTGGCCACCCAGTCCAACCCCCTCTCGAGCACGAATTTTATCCAGGCAGCTTTCGGATTCCTGTGGGTTGGGAGACTCCACAGACTGTTTGGGCAGCCTGAAAAGGAGCATGGGGAGCCACAGCAGCATCCTAGCGCGATCGTGGCAGCATCCCGGGAAAACGCCGGTGAGAATCGCGGCAGTTCCCTCCTGCTCCCCAGCACAGCCCCGGCGCTGCCGCCGGACAGAGAGGGAGGAATTCCCTCCCCCTGTCCGCCGAGTGGGCATTTAAGGAGAATTATGGGGGGAATTAGCGCTCGTTTGAGGCTGTCACCCCGGGGGATTGCAGGCACGATGGATCAGCTCTTACTGCTGAGATTTCCAGCCTGGAGGCTCCTCCTGCTCTGAGCCCGTTCCCGGGGGGATCCCGGTGTCAGAGCCCCCATCCCGAGCGGTGCTAGGGTGTCTGGGGGTACCATGGGGGTGCCCTGTGTGGCTGCGGGTACCCAACTTCTCTTTGATCATCCAATGTTTCCCCAGACCTCGGCACAGCCAGCACAGGGATGCAGCCAAGTTGGGAAATCAAACCTTTCCAGCACCACCCAATTCCCCAAACCCAACAGAATCCCACACTGGGGTGGGTTATCCACGGGTGTCCAAGAGCTGAGAGCTCCACGGGAGAGCCCCCCTGTCCCAGAATATTTCCCTTCCCAACCTAATATTCTGCCAGCTCTCGATTTTTGACGCCATCCATCCATTTCCAAATCTAATAAGTTATTCCATTAAAAAGATGCATTTGCATCGCGGGCTGAGGCAGTATTAATATTAAAAGTGTGTTGGGTGCGGGAGTTTGTGGCAGTGCAAACGCTGCGGAGCCGCCGGCGCTGGATAAACCCTCCCGGAAGGGGGCTGTTCCCTCAGGGAGCTGCCAATTCCACACGGAGAGGTTCGTTTGCATGAGAAGGGAGGGAAAACACGGGGGTGCTGCAGCCCCAGGCTGGGCTGGGAGCACCTGTGGGTGCGCGGCACCGCTGGGATGCTGATCCCGGTTCTGATCCCAATGCTGATCCCGGTGCTGATCCCAATGCCGATCCCAATGCTGACCCCAGGGATCAGCACATCTGGGTGGCTGTGGCACAGCCCTCCTGGGATCTGCCAGCTGCTGGGAATTCACTCATGGCAGAGGAGTTTTTAATGCACTTGGACAGGCACAGCCTCGAGCACCTGGTTGATTGGGGCAGGGCGCTTCCCCAGGGGTGCTCGTGGGGATCGGGGTCAGATCAGGAAGAGCAATACAGGTTGGATAAAAGTCAGGCTTCACTTTGCCTAAATGTTTTATCCCTGGTTTGGGGTGAAATCCTGGCAGTGGGGAGGCTGTGGGGACACAGACTGGGGTTCACAGTGTCCCCAAGCCTCTGTAGGTGTTGGGGAGGAGGGAGGGGCTGCTCTGTCACACCCAGCACCTCTGCCTCACCAGGGATGGAGAAACAGGACAAAAACCCAAGGGGATTTCTTCAGCTTCCTGGGACCCGGGCATTGCTTCCCCAGAGCCCTCAGGGTGGCATCAGCTGAGGACATTGTGCCCCTGTCACCCCCACCAAGCACTTACAGCTGTCCTCCTCCTCCAGGAACACTTTGCTGACGTAGCAGGCGTAGACAAAACCGAAGAGCTGGGAAAAAACAGAGAGCAGGGAGAGGCTGGTTATGGGGTAATGGGCAGCACAACCAGCATGGTGCCAGGGGGGGCACTGCTGGGGGCACTGGGGGTAACCCTGGGGCCTGGGAGAGACCTGGGGGCACTGGGACCAACTTGGGGGCACTGGGAGAGACCCGGGGGCACTGGGAACCTGGTGCAGTTTGGGGTGCAGCAGGGCTGGATGGATTCAGCTGCACAAGGGGGGACCCTAAAGGGGCCAGACCTGGCACTCCACAGAGGGTGCTGAGCCCCACACAGTGCTGGGATCCCCTTTGGGGACCCCGATTTCCCTTAAAGCTTTATTTTAGGGAGCTCTGCCTCCAGGTGTGTCCCATTGCCACCTCCCCACAGGAGGTGACAATCACCAACAATCCAATGACTCCCAGTAAGTGATTCCTCCACCTCTGCAGCACCCAGCCCCCAACCTGACAAGTTTTGGGGTGGGCAGCACCCCTGGGATGCTGGCAGGGCTCTGTCTGCTCCTCTCTGGGGGACAGAAATGTGAGGTGGGGGGGGACCCCGACCCGGAGCAGGGCGGTGCCATCCCCTCCCATTGCCGGCTGGGATGAGGGTGGGAGGGGCGCCCTTACCGCCAGGAAGATCTGCGTGGCGCTGCTCACCACCTCGATGTACTGGTAGTCCAGCAGGCAGCCGCTGACCGTGATGACGTGGTGATCCTCGGGCGCCAGCTTGGAGTTGAGCACCGGCGTCACCAGGCAGCCCGGGCCGTTCTCCATCCACCACGAGCGGTGCAGGGAGGTGTTGAAGGTCATGATGAAGTCTCGGTCCTGGAGAGGAGGAGGAGGCACAGGTGGTGAATCCCAGGCTCTTTGCAGGAGGGTGGGATAGAAAATGGGTTTTCCCGAGGCAAGGATGCTCTGTGAGATCAGAGCAGGGCATCTCCCTGACCCCAGCCAGCAGCCCCGGGCTTCAGGGCTTCCTCCCGTGCTGGTGCAGTGGCCACCTGGCCAAGCAGCATGCAGGTGATGCTCAGGTGACAGGATGGGTGTGAGGAAGCAGCTCTTTGTGATGGGACCTCCTGCCATCCAGGGATCCATGGGACTATGGGAGCCCCCATCAGGGAGTTCCAGGGATGCAGGGCACAGCCTGCGGCTTCCCCTGGGGTTTTGGGGTGCCATGCCCTCATCCCATCCCCAGGGAGCCTTGCAGGGTCCCCCTGATGCATGTCCCCTCCTGGTCAGCCCCTCACGAGATTTGGGCTCTGCCTGTGTCCTTTCCAGCAGCTGTGGGGTGCCCTTGGGCAGGCACCAGGCCCCTGCAAGGGGGGGAAATCCTCAGCCCCTGTCTGCTCCTTTTCACCCCATGAGGGTCTCCCTGGTACCCCTGGGGAGCCCCCACCCCACCGAGAGCCCCCCTAGCCCCTCCCTGCCCCCCCAGCCCCGGCGGTGCTGGGGCTGAGCATCCTCCTCAGGAAATCACCAATCTAGGATTAAAAGATTTTTGCTGCTGAGGGCGGCAAAAACTCCGAAAGGGAGCGAGTGATTTTGGGTTTTGGAGCGGAGGATGTGGCTGAGGCTCAGGGAGGAGGACGAGGGAGAGCTGCTGTCCCTGTGCCATGGCAGCGTGACGGGGATTTCCACCAAAATCCCGCGGTGGGAGGGAATCCTCCCCCTCCCCACCCTGCTGCGCGCACCCAGCGCTTCCGGAGAGCCTCAAACCACCTGGAGCTACTCGGGAAGAGGCTCCCAGCCACGAAACACCCCCGGGAGGCTTTTCCCTGCTGGGGGCAGCACGGAGAGAGCGGAGCTGGCTGTGCCCAGCCCTCCCTGATGGCCCAGGGGAGACAAGCACAGCTCGGCACAGGGACCCCGGCTCTGGGCTGAGGGTGCTCAAAGCACTCGGTGCTGCCCCATCCCTGCGGGAAGTTTTGTTCTTTTTGGTGTAAAAGCTGTCATTTTACAGCCCAGGGTGTGGTGAAGGCACAGCCCAGCTCACATCCTCATCCCATCACCACAGGGTGACTTCCTAAAGCCGGGAATGCTGTCCAGCCACGGGGAAATTTGGAATATACAGCTTCTCCCACCCACTGCCCTCCCCATCCCTGCCAGAGACTCTGTCCCAAACTTCCCTGCCATTGCTCGTCCCTGTTCCCGCCGCCCCGCCTCTCCTTTATCCCCTCAGCGGAGACAAAGGAAATAAAGTTTGGGGTTGGAAACGATCGCGCACTGCCAGCCTGGCCTGAACTGGCAATCTGTGCATCCCATCCCATCATTCCATTATCCCATTATCCCATCCCAGTGCTCCGGGAGGCACCTCCGGCATGTGGGTGGGCGCTTTGCTGCGGGGCTGGGGGCACCCACAGGCTCTGAGGGGACACTTTTGGGGGAGAAGAAAGAGGAGGAGGAGGAGGAGCACCAGGGCGGGACAGCAGGAAGAACGGAAGGATGGAGGGAAGGAGGATGCAGGAGGAAGAGGAGGAAGGTGGGGGCGTTACCTGTGACAAGCGCCCGACCTCCAGGTAGAAGCAGATGATGAAGGCGTTCCAGCCGACCCACAGCACCAACCACACCGCGTACTGCGAGAGGAGACAGTCAGCGCACGGCCACCCCGCCCCGCCCGCTGCTGCCCCAGGGGCCCGGCTCTGCATCGGGGAATCGTCAAATCACAGCACGGATCGGGGCCAAGCGACCTCACAGGTCACCCCGTCCCACAGGGACACCTCCCTCTGTCCCACTGTCCAGCCTGGCCTTGGACACTCCCAGGGATGGAGCAGGAGGGACCTGGGGCTGAGCCACCCCCAGGGCGGTACCTACCATCATGAGGTATCTGGATCTGTACTGGATCGTCCCAAAAATACCCAAAATCACGGCCATGATGTGTAAGAAGTTCGCCAGGATGGGGGCCCACTGGTATCCCAGGAAATCAAAGATCTGCCTCTCCAGCGCCGCGACCTGGAACAGAACCGGGGAGGGACCCGGATCAGAACCGGGGAGAGGAGTTGGATCAGAACCGGGGAGAGGAGCTGGATCAGAGCCGGGGAGGGACCCGGATCAGAACCGGGGACAGGAGCTGGATCAGAACCGGGGAGGGACCCGGATCAGAGCCGGGGAGGGACCTGGATCAGAACCGGGGAGGGACCCGGATCAGAACCGGGGAGAGGAGCTGAATCAGAACCGGGGAGGGACCCGGATCAGAGCCGGGGAGGGACCCGGATCAGAACCGGGGAGGGACCTGGATCAGAACCGGGGAGGGACCCGGATCAGAGCCGGGGAGAGGAGCTGGATCAGAACCGGGGAGGGACCCGGATCAGAGCCGGGGAGAGGAGCTGGATCAGAGCCGGGGAGAGGAGCTGGATCAGAGCCGGGGAGAGGAGCTGGATCAGAACCGGGGAGGGACCTGGCTCAGGGCTGGGGAAAGGAGCTGGATGAGAACCGGGGAGGGACCTGGCTCAGGGCAGAGCCCCTCGGGGCTGGAGGCGAGATGCGGCTGGGAATTGCAGGGAATTCCATGGATAACGGGTTGCAGTAGCTGGCATGTCCATGTGATGCAGGACAGAGATTATTTGGGCTATTTGGAGCTAAAAGGCAAATGCAAGGAGATGCACCCCCAGCATCCCCCCATCACCCTCTGTGCCTCAGTTTCCCCATCACTCAGAGCTCGAGTGCTGCTGGAAACCCATCCTGGAGGATGATTTATGATGGGAAAAGCTTCCAGCTCCCGTGTTTGATTCCCTGCCCATCTCGGCCCCGCGGACCCCTCAGGCTCTGATCGCTGTTATCATTTGTAACTGAGTTGGGTTGATGTGACCAGTAATGTGAATTCTGTCCCCATCTGCTGACCCGGGTGGGGCAGGGCCCCTGATCTCCTGGCACACATTATCTGCTAATGGGCCATCTTTAAACCAGCTGGGCAATCATCTTTATCTTCCCACAGCCCATCCTCCCTCCAGGAGATATCTCCTGTTCATGGCCACTGAGTCCCAGTGCATGACTGATAAAATTCCATCATCCCACTGGGAGATGCTCCAGCCAGGGGAGGAGCCAAACATTTCCTACTTAGATAAAAACTGAGATATGGAACAGCAAGTTATTCCATCTTTCCACTGGATTCCAGAGGAAAGCCAGACCTTTCCACATCATCCCTGGAGCTTCAGAGGAAACTGCACCTTCTCCAGGAGCACTGCTCCAGCTGAACCACATCTGCCCCTGCAGGAGGATGCAGCCACCATGGAATGGGACTGTGCCACCACCCTGACTGACTGACGGGTGTCAGCTTGGATTCTGACTCTGACACGGGTTGGGACTGTTCTTTGTGATACTGAATTTCTATTTTAATTTTCCTAGTAAAGAACTGTTATTCCTAATTCCCATCTCTTTGCCTGAGAGCCCCTTAATTTCAAAATTATTATTATAATTTGGAGGGAGGGGGTTTACATTCTCCATTTCAAAGAGAAGCTCCTGCCTTTATTGGCAGACACCTGTCCTCCAAACCAGGACAGTAACCCACGAATGAGGCCGTGCTGCAGGGGATGGATGGATCCCCCTCCAGGGCCGGCAGCTACGGGGACCTGCCCCGATCCCTGCCCCGATCCCCGCCTCGATTCACGGCTCCCTGCGCTGCCGGCTCCGCCTCCATTGTTCTCAATTGCAGAATTAGCTTAGAATTAGGGAAGGGGCGAGCAAAGGCGAGGTGGGAGCTCTGGAACGTTCAGTCACGGGTTGAAGTAAAAAAATGGGGATTTTTGGATGAGGCCATGGTTTTTTAGAGAACTTTTAAGGAAGTTTTAGGGAATTTGAGGGTGCTGGCACACCACAAGGTGCAGGGACAGGTCAGCAGCAGCCTGGAAGCCCCAAATTTCTTTCTATTTGTTTCACTCAGCCCTGTCCTGTCACTTTTTGAGGTGCCCCAGATTCACCCTGAGAACTCCAGGGCCCTCAGTCCTCCCCACAGAACCATTCCCCAATTTCCTGCCTGAAAAGGTGGGAATTTATCCTGAAAACCACAGGAGAAAAGGGCTTTGCATCCCCCCTCCATTCACCAGCAGCTCCCAAAGGGATCTGGAATTAGGGGAGAACCCATGGGGGGGTCCCAGGCAGCACCCCAGCCTGAGTTAGTGAGTCCTAATTACAGGGGGGAAATAATGAGGTGCAGAAAGTCATTGCCTGAATTTTTCCCAAGGATGTGCATCTGCTAGCTGTGCCTCAGCTTCCCCACCATAAAACTTCAAATACTTATTGAATTTTTTTGGTGTGGGCTCACCCTAGGACTGTGATATCCCACCCCCAATCCCACCCTGGGAAAGGATCTACTGGATTAGTGCCAGCAGCACCCTGATTTTAATTAAAGGTGATGCAAATGCACGGATCAGCATCCCCTGGACCTGTGGGGCCAGGACGAGACTGTTTGCACTGAGACTTAATTCACTTCCCTGCTATTTAAACTCTCTGAGGAAACAGCCTCTGGAAATACTCACAGCCGGGCTGTAAATCTCCTAAATTGAGGAATGTAAATAATAAATGATACAGGGAGCTCGATGCTTGGGGTTTTATGGCCACCCATCCATCTGGGGGCTGTCGGCAGAGCTCAGCGGGAGCTGCACGGGAGGTTTGGGTACCAGGGATGCTCCAAGCTGAGGGATGGGGCTGGGAAGAGCCTCTAAGGGCATCCCAGAGAGTTGGAGGGAAGAGATCACACCCGTGTGGCTCCTGAATTCCAGCTGGGATGGCCTGAAAGAGGAGGAGCTGAACCAAACCCTTCTCCATCCCAAAGAGGCAAAATTAGGGATAAACCCCCCAGTTTCCCCAAGGATGAGCAGGGCCTGCCAACTGCACCACAAAGCTCTGCTGGAGCCAGCCCAGCAAGTCCAACCCGGGGTGTTATTCCAGCTTTTCCCTCCGTGGAAAGCACAGATCTTGGTTTTTCCATCCTCATGGGATGCAGCTGAAGGTTAAGACACAAACAGAGACAGCACAAGGGCAGCATGGCTGCAGCTCTGGGCTCTCACTGCCTGCCAAGGGTTCCCAAGGACATCCCAAGGACTTCCCCACGTGTTTCACGAGTGGGGAAACTGAGGCACGACCTCCAGTGGGAGAGTCCAGGTTTGCTGACCCTGCACAGAGAATTGTGGGGCTGAGCGAGCACCCTGAGCTTGGTGCTGCTCCTCAGGCTGGTCTGTCCCCGATCCTTTGGGGATAAAACATCCCTGGGAGGGACCTTGAGGACCCTCAGCCCTTCAGTGTCACCCCGAGCACGGCTCCCCGAGAAACCTCCCAGCAGCATCCAACACCCCCAAAATCGCTCGGTGGGGCTCAGAGCATCCTCCCCAGGCTTCCCTGCCCTGCCCTGGGATGGGAATTCCTGCTGCTCACAGCCCCCCCAGCCCCGCTCACGCCGCTCTCCCCTCCCAGTCCGGCGGCTCTGGGGCCGGGATGCAAACTCCCCCGCGCTGCTAATTAAGATAAACCTGCGGCTGATCAATGCAACGAGTTTTAGGGCTCCCTCTTAATTAAACACTCACGAGTTCATCGATCGGCCCCGAAACTCTTTGCAGCAAATCACATCAATTAGCTGGGGGCGGCGCCGGATCCCGCTCATCCCAGAGATTTTGTTTTCATCGGGAAATCGAAGCAGGAGAGACTGAACTCCTTCAGTGGGTGAGGGGAGGACAGTGCAGGAGGGGACCGAGCTGAGGGGCTCAGCCGGGCTCGGGGAGATGGCACGGGGGAGGCAGAGCTGGATGCAAATGGGATTTTTTCCAGCGTGCTGGAAATTTAAGAGGGAAGGAGATTTTCTGTCCCTGAATCACCCTCTGGTTTTCCCTCACCTTCCTCAGACCCATCGCATCACTCCAAGTTTTCCCAGTGCTCAATCCCCAAGGATGGAGAGCTGGATCCTGCTCTGGCATTGCACGGACACCAGGCAGCACCTTCCCCACCACAGCTGAGAAACTGAGCTTGGAAATCTGACTGCAACCAAGGTGGGGAGTGCTGGATGAGCATCCCAGATCCAGCACCCTCCAAACCGGAACCTTCCTGCCCAGCAGCTCCCACTTCTCCCGGAACCAGAGAATCCCAGAACGCTTTGGGCTGGAGGGACCTTGAATCCCATCCCATTCCATGGCAGGGACACCTCCCACTGCCCCATCCTGGTCTTGGACACTGCCAGGTATCCAACAACTGCTCTGGCAATTCCATCCCAGCCCTGCCCACCCTGCCAGGGAACAATTCCTGCCCAAGATCCCAGCCAGCCCTGCCCTCTGGCACTGGGAGCCATTCCCTGGGTCCTGTCCCTCCCTGCCTTGTCCCCAGTCCCTCTGCAGCTCTCCTGGAGCCCCTCCAGGCCCTGCCAGGGGCTCTGAGCTCTGCCTGGACCCTTCTCTCTCTCCCTGGCAGAGTCAGGATCCTGGAGCTGGCCTGGGCAGGATCCTGGGACGGGCAGGATGCTGATCCTGCTCCCCTGCTGCTCTTCACCCCGCAGCAGCATCTGCACCTCGGGCTGGCCCCCGCGCCCTCCCCTCCCCTCCTGCAGGGCTCCTGACCCCACGATGGGTCATTATTTTCCTGCAGCCGGGTGATTTCCTCCCGCACACCATATGCCCGAGGTTCGCCAGGGATTTAACTTTTCATTTCGCTGCGTTTTGCAGAGATTTGGCCGCTTTGATTCCTCCCGTGCCGCGGCCAAAGATGCTGCGAGAACATCGCTCACCCCGTCCCTGAGCCTCCATTTCTGGGAGTTTTGGCCCCCCCAAAAATATTAGGGCTGGGAGAGAAGCCCCCCCAGGGCAGTGTCTGGCAGCACAGCAGGATTCCCGATCCATAGGGAATGTTCTCCACAGCCCCGGGGCTGTTGGAGCACCCCTGGAGTTCCGGCCGCAGCCCCAGGCACAGCTCCCACCCCAAAGGGGCTCCAGGACCCCGCATTCCCCCCCAACACCCTCCCCCAGCCCCTTTTTTTGAGGCAGTTTAAGGCATTTTTGGCTCTCTTAAGGCCCTCGCTTGCCCATGAGGAGCCCCAGGAACCGAGGGAAGCGGTTCCAGCCCCGGGAAGGGGAATCTGCCGCGATTCAAATGAGAGCAGAGCACGGTTGGTTATTAAGGAGGTGCAAACACCGCTGTGAACCCAGGGACTTCATTTAATGACTTGGAAACAAGTTCCTGACCTACTTCCATCTGCAAAAACCTTCATAAAATCACAGACAGAAAGAAATTAAAGGCGCCGGGGTCTCAATCCCTCTCCAGCACCGGGTGGGGATGAGCAGGATGCGGCCCCAACTGGGAAGAGGCTTCGATGCAGGAGCAAAAAACGGGTGAAAGAGGCACAAATCGGGTCCTTCCCCAGCTGGGACAATCCCCTGTGGATGCCGCAGGTTTTGGAGGGCTGTGGTGGCTGCACAGCCCCTTTGAACGCCCCGATGGGAGCTACGGGAGCAGCCCAGCTCCCCGGGATCGGGATGTGCCACTGGAGATACTTGGGGTCCCCAGCGCCCCCCGCCCATCCCACGGCTTTCCCTCCTCTCTCCTGTTTGATCCCCCACCCTTTTCCCAGTTATTTATTTCATTTCCCGCATCCGTGGCGTTGCCATGGGAACGGCTGGATGCGCCTGGCTGGACGCTGCACCCCGGGATCCCGCTGGAGTCTGCTCCATGGGATGCACCCCTGGGAGCGTCCCCACCCCTGGGAGCCCGCGCGACCCCAGGGTGCCCCCCGAGCCCTGCTCTCACATCCACACTCCTGGCTCCGTCCATCCCTGAGGGTTCCATCAGGGAGGGCTGGGAAATGCAGCCTTGGGGTGGCTAATGGCAATAAATATAAATACATTGCTATTATTGTTATTATTTATTATTGTTATTATTGTTATTAATATTCTTGTTGTTATTAATAATTTCCCCTAAATGTAGAGCACCAAACCCAGCCCTTCCTGTTCTGGCTCCATCACAGGAAAGGGAAACTGAGGCACGGTATAGAGACCCCCCTTCCCCCAAACATTCACGGTGCTCTGAGATGCTGGGAACGCTGAAATCCAGGGAGTTTTGTGTTCCCACATGGAGAGGGGATGCTCTATGATTACCTCCAAATGATTCTCACCTCAGGAGAAAACTCTTCCTCATTTACACCCCTAAAACAAAGCCCTGAGCCCCATCAGCTCCCAAAGTGTGGAGCATTTGGCTCCAATATCCCCATAAAGAACCCCGGGAATTTTGATTATTTGGGGTTGTTTTTTCCCTGAAAACACAATTCCCGATTTCCCCAGGAGAAGGCTGCTCTCTTTTACTTCTGATAAGATCTCCTTAACACTGGCACAATATCGCATTTATATTTTACTGAGCGCTAACAAACACCCAGCTCTTGTTGACAGCATCCCACAAACGGTGCTGTGAGAGATCCCTTTCCCTCTCCTGCCTCCCAGCCAGGAAACTTTTCCAGGCCGAGGGAAAGCCGAGGCGATCGAAGCAGCTCAATTCCCTGGCCGCCCATCACAGCGCTGGATATTCCGGCGGGGAACTGCTCCATCCCCTCGGGAACTGCTCCATCCCCTGGGGATTCTGCTCCATTCCCTGGGGATTCTGCTCCATTCCCTGGGGATTCTGCTCCATCCCCTGGGGAAGTGCTCCATCCCCTGAGGAACTGCTCCATCCCCTCGGGAACTGCTCCATTCCCTGGGGATTCTGCTCCATCCCCTGGGGAAGTGCTCCATCCCCTGAGGAACTGCTCCATCCCCTCGGGAACTGCTCCATCCCCTGGGGATTCTGCTCCATTCCCTGGGGATTCTGCTCCATGCCCTCGGGATCTGCTCCATCCCCTCGGGAAGTGCTCCATCCCCTCGGGATTCTGCTCCATCCCCTCGGGATTTTGCTCCATCCCCTCGGGAACTGCTCCATCCCCTCGGGATTCTGCTCCATCCCCTCGGGAACTGCTCCATCCCCTGGGGATCTGCTCCATCCCCTGGGGATTCTGCTCCATCCCCTCGGGATTCTGCGCCATCCCCTGGGGATCTGCTCCATCCCCTCGGGATTCTGCTCCATCCCCTCGGGAAGTGCTCCATCCCCTGGGGATCTGCTCTATCCCCTCGAGATTCTGCTCCATCCCCTCGGGATTCTGCTCCATCCCCTCGGGAATTGCTGCAGTTCCCGCAGGAGGGAGCCGGGATGATCCCATTAATCCCGGGCTGGTGCTCAGCACCCCACAGTGACACCTTGCAGTGGCCTTGGGAAGCTTGGGAAGCGCGTGGTGGGGGGACAGGGGGTGGTGGCACTTGTGGGAGGGGCTGAGAGGATGCCAGGAGTGTCCCCGGAGAGGGGAATGTGCACCGGGAACAGCCCAGAGGGGAAACGGGACCCAGTGTTCCAGTGAGGCTGAGATGGGGATCCTGCCCTGCTGTGCCTCAGTTTCCCTGGAAATCGCCCTGATTCCTGCTCAGCACTGCACAGGGAGCATCCACCCCCCTGGGCGGGGGGGGGGGGGGGGGGGCAGCTCTATTTGAGCAGGTCCTCAGGGAAACTGAGGCACGGCAGGGCTCCAGCCCTGGAGAAAGGCTGTGCCTTGAGAACACTGAGCTGGGAGCTGCTCCAAGCCTGTGGGAGCGGGGCTGGGACCTCTGGGGTGGCCAGAGACCTGCTGTCCTCTCAGAGCCATCCCATCATCCCATCCCATCATCCCATCCCATCCCATCCCATTATCCCATCCCATCCCAAATAAATGCCTGTCCCAATCCAACGTGGATCCCTGAGCCCCAGCTCAGCCTTGGAGGAATTTGTGATCCCCAGGGACCTTGGCCCCAAATCAACAGCCAGGGAAAGAAAATCACAATTGATCCAGGACCTCAATCAGGAATTCCATTGGAGATTCCCAGCAGGAGCCACTGAGAGGTGCACTGAGAGGTGCAGCACTAATGAAATGAAGGAAAAATCCCTAAAAACCCCCAAGCAAATTGGGAATTGCTCAGGGCTGAAGCCTGGGGGATATTGGGCTTTAATCTGTGGGTTCAGGGATGAAATGTGGGTTTAAACCTGGCAGATCTTGGCCTAAGTCTGAGGAAACTTGGGTTTAAATTCGGGAGGTTTGGGGAATCATTGGGTGAGATCTGGGGAAGCTGGGGCTTAATTTTGGGATCTAAGATTTAGAACAGTTTGTGCTTTAATCTGGGTTTAGGGTTTGGATTTTGGGATCTTGGTCTCCAATCTGGTGGATTTGGGGTTTGAATTTTGGGGCATTTTGTGCTTAAATGATGGAGATCTTGACTTTAAAATTGGACGATTTGAGGCTTAAATTAGGGAGACCTTGGGTTTGAATTTGGGGGATTTGGGGCTTAAATTTGGGGGATCTCAGGCTCAAATTCGTGAGATTTGGGGCTTAAATATGGGGGATCTTGGGCTTATATCTGCGAGATCTTGGGTTTAACTTTGGAGCACTGCCCAGACAGAGCGAATAGGATGGGAAACCAGGAGTGATATGGGGAGCCTGACTCCCCAAATCACAAATTCTGGGAATGAGACACAGACAAAGGCTAGGGCTGGACATGGGAGGGGAACGGGCCGGGAAAAGCAAAGGAATGGGACAATCTGCTCCAAAAATTTGCCAAAGCCCGCCAGGATGGGACAGGATGAGATGCCCCCTCCAGCCCGCGGGGCACAAGGATTAAGCCGCTGGCAATTTCCATGCTAATTCCGGCTCCGTTCTTTATCCCGACATCTGCGAGAGGTATTCTACCCCAAACCTCAAAGACACCCTTAATATAATCCGATAGAGCAGAGGAAAAAAATGAGTATCATATATATATATACACCAAAAAAATCCAATTTACTGATTTATTTAGCGCCACTTTCCGTAATCAGTTCTCCCAGGGAAGAAACCCTGATTAAAGCCAAGCGCATCGCTATGGAAACCGGCGTTCCCTCCTCCCACGGCCCGCGGGCTGGGAAGGAGAAGCTCGGGTGAGGAAATCTGCCTGGTAACAACCCCCTTAATGAGCCGGGGAGCAAAAATAATCCCTGCGAGAGCTGTCGCGGCGAAAGGAGCAGCCGGCGGCAGCCGGTGGGGAGGCGAAACGGCTCCCAAAATATTGATTTTCCTTGGGATTGTTTTGGAGGAGGAGGGGACGCTGCCACATCCCGGAGGGATGAAGCGGACAGCTGGAGGTGGTCCCCGTGTGGGTGTTGCTTGCAGCATTTATCCCAATTTTTAACTGTAAAAGCCGGGATCAAACCACGCAGCTCGGAGGGATTCGCTGCCCGGCGAGGAGGGAGCTGCCGGCGCAAATGGGATTGATGGGATTTCCCTCTCCTCGGGGTAATTCCACAACCCACGGGTGAGGGGCAGCAACCTCACTGCCCACTCCCATCCCGGGTTTAAATATTGGGGGGGGTTGGGGCTGGAATTTGGGGATCTTGTTCTTGGATCTGGTGGATTTTTGTGCTTAAATTTGGGAGAGTTTTGGCTTAAATTTGGGGGATTTGGGGCTTAAATATGGCAGAATTTGGGCTTAAATATGGGAAACCTTTGCTTTATATTTGGGGGATTTGTATTTTAAATATAGGGGATTTTGAGCTTAAATATGGGAGCAAATCCCCATGGTGAGAATTTCTTAGAGGATTGGAGATTTATTATTTCTCCATTGAATGATGGGACCTGGAGGGTTTGGGGTCTCCCCCGGCTGGATGAGCACCCTGTAGGAGAAGGTGCTGGATGCAACCAAGGCAAGGGTAGAAATTCCCATAGGCTGAAAGAAAATGATCGGGGGGTGGGAGTGGTGAGTGGCAAGGAAGGGGCTGGGATGTTTTCTGAGCCTCCAAGGAGCTTTTTGGGGTGGCAGTGTCTGCCCAGAACACCTCAGTATCCACTGAGGAATTCAATAACAATCCCACCCACATTCTCCCTAAAATCCCCATCCCTGTCACAGCTTCCAGCGGTGGGAGTGGAGCCCCTCTGCCCTGGCAATGGGACCGATCCGGGCAGGATCCCACAGCCCCAGAGCATCCAACCATTCCCACCCCGCACCCACACCCGGGGCGTTCCGAACTGCGGGAGCTGGACAGGCACCAAGGGGTGCACAGTCCTAAGGGAACTGGAATATTGGGAGAAACTCCTTCAGCGAGGGAGCCAGTGCTGCTGATCCCAGTGATCCCTTTGCTGCTGATCCCAATGATCCCTCTGCTGTGATCCCAGTGATCCCTCTGCTGCTGATCCCAGTGATCCCCCTGCTGCTGATCCCAGTGATCCCTCTGCTGTGATCCCAGTGATCCCTCTGCTGCTGATCCCAATGATCCCCCTGCTGTGATCCCAGTGATCCCCCTGCTGCTGATCCCAGTGATCCCTCTGCTGTGATCCCAGTGATCCCTCTGCTGCTGATCCCAATGATCCCCCTGCTGTGATCCCAGTGATCCCCCTGCTGCTGATCCCAATGATCCCCCTGCTGTGATCCCAGTGATCCCTCTGCTGCTGATCCCAATGATCCCTCTGCTGCTGATCCCAATGATCCCTCTGCTGTGATCCAAATGATCCCTCTGCTGCTGATCCCAGTGATCCCCCTGCTGCTGATCCCAGTGATCCCTCCACTGTAGATCCCAAGGGCCCCCCTGCTGTGGATCCCACAGATTCCCCGTTTTTCCCGGGCTGGTGCTGTGGCCACCGGCTCCTCATCACCCGCAGCCTCGGCACCGCCGCGCCCGGGAGCTCATCCCAGACTCCTTAAAGAGCCGTAAAAATCGCTTTTATTAATTGCTCCACCCCCTCTCATCCCCCCGGCCTGCGGGAGCGGTTTTTGGGCTGGGTTTTCCCAGCCCCTCTGTCGGGTGGGGATCGTGGATGAGCAGCTCCACGGGCTGGGTCCATCCAGGGCCCTCCCGCTCCGCTCCAACACATCCGTACATGACACGGTGCGACACCGGCATGTCGTGACAGGTGACACCCCGAGCCCTGCAGCAGGGACGGGAGCCCATCCCCCTGGCACCAGGGCCAGCCCCACACTGGGGAAACTGGGATTTCCCCCCAAATTTGGTTTTCCTGCTGTAACCCAGGGGATGGCTTTGCCAGTTGGGTGAGGGTGCTGCCCCACCTCGTTCCCTTATGGACACACCCACGGGAGGGAGGAGGTTTTACACAGGAAAATATTGGGGGAAAACCCAGGTCTGGACCCAGGTTTGGGGTCAGTCCCCGTGTGGGACCCCTGTGCCAAGGACAGGATGCTCCCACCGCTCCTGGGGTCCCCCCGTGGGGTCCCCAGCCGTGGGAAATGGGGCTCTGGAGCTCTTCCCGTGTTCCCTGCCCTGCAGGGTGGGGGACACCAGCCCCACCCTGACCCTGCTAACGAGGCGCCGTTAATTGCCCGCCCTCGCCCCATGTATAATTCAAGGCCTTTGTTAGGGCCAGGTTTGCTTTGTCTGGAAGTGCCACCTACCCGAGGGACCCCGATGCCACACAGCTCCTTCTGGGGGGGAGGGAATTGGAAAAAAAATAATTGGGGCCTGGTGCTGCTGTGGGGTGGGGGATGGGGTCGTTAGTGGGGTCAGCATCCCCCTCCTGGAGGAGGGGATGGGGCAGGGGGAGATGGGGAGAGCCCAGAGCCTCAATTCCCACTGGAGGAGAACAGGGGCACCCCAAAAAGGTGGTGGGAGCATCAGTCCAGAATCCAGGCCATGGGTGCTGCTGGGCTGGGACTTACCCCCACATTTTGGGGTGGAAATCCTCATTCTTGCTGTGGGTACCCCAGAAGAGGGGAAGGTTTGGGGCCTGTGGGTGCCAAAGCTGGGGGCAGCACCCAAGTCCTGGATTGGATGGATGCTGGAGAGGACCTGCACCCATGAGACATAAACCAGCTCCAAATGGGTGAGGCTGTCCCTAAATACAGCTCCTACACCCCAAAGTCACCCCAAATTGCCCAGACATCCTCAGCTCCCAGTGGTGCTGGACCAGGATCAGAGCCAGGATCAGAGCCAGGCTGGGCTCAGGGGGCACCAGCCTGAAATCCAGGTGGGATGCAGCCCTAGGAAGGTTGGGAATGGGACAGGGATGTCCTCACCCCAGAGGGACTGGGGGGCCTGCACCTCTCCATAGACCACTACCATACAGCTGCTGAGCTTGGGGGAGAAAAAAAGATGAAAAAATAAAAATAAAACTTTTAATAACCTGCTGGTGTTTCTTGGTCACAGCAGCACCAGGCTGTGCTGCTTAAATGGAATCCCTGGGGGAGCCACCAAATCTGAGACACGAGGGAACAAAACAGGGAATAAAACACTGACCGTGAAATTCCCATCACTCCAGGCTGCCCTGTGTCCCTCCCAGGGGACAGGGGGACACACTGGGTGTCCCCAGGAGCACAGGGTGACCCCAGAGCTGGGAGCTGGAGGGGTCTGAGGCACAGCCACGGTGGGCACAGGGACCCCCAGCCCCTGGGGACTCCCATGCCTGGTGCAAAGCCCACAGCATCGTCCCCAGGATGTCCCCAGAATGTCCCACCCAAGCCTGGCTATGTCACCATGGCCCCAGGGCTGCTCATCACCCCTCAATGGTCATGGGATGCCACCAGCCACCCACAGGTGCCATCCCCCAGTGCCACCCCCCAATGCCACCCCCCACTGCCACCGCCAGCCCCGGGCACCCTCAGCCCCCCCAGCAGCTCTGTGACCCCCCAGCAGCTGCCACGGGCACTCAGTGCCACCCCATGCCCGTCCCAGGGCTCTGCCACTCCCTGAGCCAGGGAAAACAGTGCCAGGTGCTGCGGGAAGGGCCAGGGAAGGACGGATCGCTGAGAGCCCCGGCAGCTGCCGAGGGGAATTGGCGAGCGCCGGTGACGGGCTGGGAGTGGCAGCAGAGGAGGGGACAGCAGGGGACAGGAGCTCAGGGGGTCCCACAGGCACAGATGGAGATGCCAGGTGTCCCCAGGGTGGGTGAGAGGGATGGGGCTGGTTCCTGAGCCAAAACAGGGCAGGGAAAGCAGAGAAAACACAAATGTGAGCCTGCAAAGGGTTTGTGCAAAGCTGCCGACCCCAACCTGGCTGCTGCTACCAGGGGTGGGACCTGCGTCCTTTCCCGGGGCTGGGGGACACAAATCAAGGCAGGAGGGACCCAGAGCCACGGCTGTCACCACTGCTGAGAGCCAGTGGGGTGAAGAGGAGCAGGAGAGAGCCCGGGAGGACGGGCCAAGGGCTCTCGGTGAGACGCAGGCTGAGCACCACCATTAATCCCAGCCCTTCCTGCACGGAATTAGAGCACGGGCTGGGCTTCCCTGGGGCTCCCGTGAGCTTCAGCACTCCCAGAACCCTCCAGTCCCTCTGTGAGCATTCCCCCATGCTCACCCTGAGCACCCTTCACCCATCCCAAGTACCCTCTGCTCCTCCTTTGAGCACCCTCCTTGCTCACCCCAATCACCTCAAGCACCCTCTGTGCTCACCCTGAGCACCCTCCACTCTGACCCCAACCACCTTCTATTCCCACCCTAACCACCTCAAGCACCCTCCAGTCCCTGAGAACTCTCCATTCTCACCCCAAGAACCCTCCACTCTGACCCCAAACACCCTCCATTCCCTCCCCAACCACCTCAGGCACTCTCCATGAGCACCCTGAGCATCCCTGATTCCCCCCTGAGCATCCATGACCCAGCACCCTCCACTCCAACACTCCCACCCCGAGCACCCTCAGCTCCCACCCTGAGCTCCCTCCTCTCCCCTGGGACATTTCCCACTCGGGGTTTTACCTGGGAGTCCCTGTGGGGTGGCACGAGTGTGCCCAGGGGGAGTGCCACTGTTCCAGTGACATTCCCACAGCTCCCTGCAGCCCCAGTTCCCAAACTGGGACAGTCACAGAGGCCACCCCTGGCCCTTTGGCTCCCCAAATCCCATCCACCAAAGGTTCCATATTTTCCTGCCCCAGCAGGAGGCCAGGGGAGGCAAATCCGCCCTGCTCTGGCTCCTCTCCCTCCCTGTGCCACATTCCTGCTGTTCCCAGGACACACCCGCGGTGGGGAAGGGCCTCGCTATCGATCCGGCCATGGGAAGACACCAGAGTGCCCCAGAGTGCTAATTAGCCCTAATCAAGGTGATGAGCCTGGGAGCCGAGCAGCAGGGCAGCCCCGGGCGTGGCTGTGTCCCCCGCGTGTGACAGCACAGCTGTGACCCGGCCAGGCACGGTGGCCCTGCCCAGAGAGCTGTGTGGGCAGTGAGGGTGAGCAGGGGACAGTGTCATTGTCACCGCCAGCCCCTGGGCACCCCAGCACCCCCAGGGCACAGGACAGAGCCAGGAGGTGGCACCAGGTGACACCCCCTGTGACAAAGGGGGGAAAATCCCTCTGGATTATTCCCAACCCGAGCCCAGCTGGATTCACACCTGGATCCCCCAAACCCACCTGGATACCTCCTCCCTCCCCCCAGCTCCTGCTCCCCAAACCCCCAGGCAGTGCTGAGCCCTGGGGCTGAGCAGGGAACCAGCGCCCCAAGGCGGGTCCCACTGCACCTCCCATCCCAGCTGGGAGAATCCCTACGGATGAATGTCACCCCACGGGGACACATCCTGTCCCACTGCCCCCAAGCAGCACTTGGGCCATCGATTTCACCCCCCAAATCTCCTTCTGCTGCAGATGAGACCCAAAGGAGGGAGAAAAATTTCCCCCAAGCACAAGGGAGCTGTTATTAATCTTATTAAAAATCTCTCGGGGTTTAATGTCCTGTTTAAACACAGCCTGGGCTGCTCTCTGCCCACTTTGCCTTCCCAGTTTTCCAGCCCGTTACGTCCTTATTTTGGAAATTGAAATAAATAGCTGCTTTCAAATAGGGACAAGGAAAAAATCAATGCCAAGGGGACCATTCTGAGCTGTTCCAAGCATCCCCCAGGATTTGGGAAGAATGTTCTCTCCCCACTCAGCCCCCAGCGCTTCATCAGTTCCAGCCAAGCTGCGCTGGGGACAGGGACATCCCAGGGCGTTCCAGGAGCGGAGGGATGGGGACACAGCCTGGGGCGGGCTGGGACGGTCCCGCCCGCACTCGGCTCATCCAGGCGCTGCAGGGATGGGCTCACATGGCACAGCAGCCGCTGGAGGGGCTGTGACAGCATCCAGGGCGTGAGGGGTTTGTGGGTTTCCCAGCCCTGCCCCTTCCCCAAGGATGGGATATCCCCAGGGATGGCTGCAGCTCCCCCAGGGCTCCCTCCCAGCGGTGCCAGCAGGATCGCGTTCCCGCGGGGATGGGCAGGGGTACAAAGCCTTTCCCAGCCTCGGGAATGGGCACGAGGCTGGGAGGGTGTCCTGGCACCCCCTCCCCTCCCCCAGCATCCCCCCAAACTCCCGGCCCACCCCTGTGCAGGGGCAGGGCTGGCAGCTCCCAGTCGGGTCCGTATCCCAGAGAAGGATGTGGGGTTTCCCTTTAGGAACTGAATTCCTGCACTGTGAGTTTTGAACTGGTTGAGCCCCACCCCTCGCTGCTCCATTATTTAGCCCCTCCAGGCCTCCCTGGTTTCTCTCTGGAACAGAGCAGAGAGGAGCCAAGAGCACCAAGAGCTGTGGAGGGAAGGGGTGGTGGAGCCAGCAGTGCCTCGGGCAGGGAGAGCTCTCCCCGGGCTGGGAGCCTGCGAATAAATAACACCATGAGGAGCTCACGAGATGCTCCTGGATCCTCCAGCAGCGAATTCCCTCAGCAAACCCAAGCTGTTTGCTGGAATAACAACCCAGGGCACTCAGCACCCCCTGACTGCTGCCACTGTGACCTGTGGGGATGTCCCTGCTGTCCCCAGGGACAAACATGGCCCTGAGCCCGGGGCAAGCACTGCCAAAGGCAGCAGGGGAAGGTCAGCATAGCCAGAGTTAATTTTGGCTGTGGTTAATCACCTTCAGGGCTGAAAAACTACTTTTCTCCCAAAAACCCACTCACTTTGCTTCATTTCATGGCCCTGCATTAAGGGCTGTTAGTACTGGGAATCTCTTCAGGGGGCAGAGGGGTGGTTTTAAACCAAGAGGAAGGATTCAGATGGGATCTTGGGCAGGAATTGTTCCCTGGCAGGGTGGGCAGGGCTGGGATGGAATTGCCAGAGCAGCTGTGGCTGCCCCTGGATCCCTGGCAGTGCCCAAGGCCAGGCTGGACACTGGGAGCACCTGGGACAGTGGGAGGTGGCACTGGGGTGGCACTGGGTGGGATTTAAGGTCCTTTCTCATTCAAACCATTCCAGGTTCTGTGATGTTCCCTCAGAGCAGCCACAGACCCTGAGCCGCTCCAGAGGCTGTTTTGTCCCATCTCCATCCTCAGGTTCCTCTTCCCACCCCCCTCCCAACGGCCTGGCAATGGATTTTGGGATGAGACACGCACCTGCCCCATGGGATGCACTTCCAGGGGGACTCTCCCATGCCAAGCTCTGCTCACCACCATTCCCTCATCCCACCCCTTTTCTCCAGCCATGATTTTATTCCTTCTCTTCTTTCTGCCTAGTCCTGAAATGAGCATCATTGATTTTTTATAGCCCTATTTTTTTTTCCTAACAGAAGCCACCTGGGATTAAATGAAATTCCTTATCAGCATCCAGACATTGCTGGGGCAGCCCAGCCCCTTCCAGCAGCCAGACCTGTGAGCTCAAGAAGAAACAAGAGCCAGCTTTGGCTGGGCAAGACTCATTTTCCCAGCTCTCCATGAGCCCACCTGCTTTATGCTCTTCTGCTCACATCAACCTTTCCTTCCCGGGCTCTGACGGCTCTGCTGTCTGGCCAGGCTGGTTTCAGCCTCATCCTCTTTATTTTCTTTACAACCCAGTCCTCTGAGACGTTTATTTTCCAGTCCCCCTCACTCCCAGCTCTGTTTAGAACCGCCATGAATGATTTAGGGAGTTCTTCAGGCGGCCTCGTTAATCCTCTTGGGTGCACATTAGCTGGTCCTGCAAATTTAGACGTACGGCACTTTAATCGCGGTTTTAATTGCGAGCTGTGAGGCCCTGCCTTCCCAAACTCACGTCAATAAACCTTCCCAGCCCTGCCAGGAATGTGGATGTGCCGGAGGATGCTCACCCACACGGAGCTCCGGGCTGGCTGATGCCTCGGTCCCTCCGGGGCTCTCGGGGCGCTCAGCAGGGAGGTGACGGGTGGGGTGGGGTTTTCCAGGATTTTAAAGCACATTTCCCACCTTGGGGCCGGCTCTGCATCCTCATCCCTCCATGTGACCCCACCGAACCGCGGGTATCACCCCCCCATAACGCCCGCCCCAAGCAGAGCGATGTGGGGCAGCGAGGGGGCTCAGGGAAGTGAGGGACTCCCCTCGCCATCCCCGCGCTCCTGCCAGCCCCCCATTTCCATGGCAACCATGCAAATGGGAAAGCTTTCCATAATCATTAGGGAGCGGAGCGGAGCAGTACAAACAGTGGCGGCAGTAGATTACAAGCCCATTATGAACAGTCGCACCTTCTGAGCGCTGGTAATTACACCTAATTGTGCATTTAATTGTGTAATTGAAAACCTCCATCCCGGGTTCAGCCCGGGCTCCTTTCCCCCTCTCCGGGCGGGGGGATGCGGCCCCGCGGTCCCCGGGCCACCCCCGAGCAGCCGGAGCCGGGCGAGGACAAAAGATGCCGGCAGATGTCGGAGGAGGGTGGTTCCCACCGCTGCTCCCGGCGGCGGCCAAACCCATGGAAAGGGTTTGGAAAGGAGCAGGAAGGGAGAACGGAAAGGAACGGGAGGGCGCCGGAGCCCGCAGGGGGCAGAGGGGTCCCGCTGTCACAGGGATGTGACACTGGGCCGGGGATGAAGGATCACCCTCTCCTTGCAGCCATTCATCCTCCCAGCTCCTTCTCCAGGCTTGAGCCGGGGGTCACATCCCAGAGGCTCCCGCTGCCCTGCGCGGACCCCACGGCTCGGGAGAGGATGGGATGGACCCGCGGCGCCTCTGCTGCGCCCAAGCCCGCAGGGCGCGGGGATGGCAGTGCCGGCATGGCATGGCATGGCATGGCATGGCATGGCATGGCATGGCATGGCATGGCATGGCATGGCATGGCATGGCATGGCATGGCATGGCACGGCATGGCACGGCACGGCATGGCATGGCATGGCACGGCATGGTATGGGCTGGCACGGCCCCGCACGGCCCCGCACCGCACCTCGCCAGCCCGGCAGGCTCCGGCAGGCGGGAGGTGCCAACCCAGCTCTGCTTTTCCAGCCAATTAAAGGAGAAGGAGAGAAACAAAGAAGGAAAGGAGAGCCCGGCTGGAAGCGGCTCTTCCCGGCGGAGGTGGGAGCGCGGCGCGTCCCCGTCCCCGTCCCCACCCAGCTGCGGGGCTGAGCGGCCGCAGGGAGCGGAGCGGGAGCGCCGGGCTGGGATGGAGAAGGAACGTCCTGAGCAGCTGAGCGCGGCCGCGGGCACCGAGCGGGGGGCCGAGGGACATGCGACACAGCTGGGCACATCCGGCCCGACAGCTGCCAGCAGCGCGGGTCCCGATATCCCAATACTCCGATATTCCAATGTCCTGATGTCCCGATACCCCGATATTCCAATGTCCGGATGTCCCAATATCCTCACATCCCGATATTTCAATGTCCCGATATCCCGATGTCCTGATATCCTGATGTCCCAATACCTTGATGTCCCGATGTCCTGATATCCCGATATCCTGATGCACAATACCCTGATATCCCGATACCCCAATACCTCAATATCCCTATGTCCTGATATCCCAATATCCCGATATCCTGATGCCCCAATACCCCGATATCCCTATGTCCTGATATCCCAATATCCCAATACCCCGATATCCCTATGTCCTGATATCCCAATATCCTGATATCCCTATGTCCTGATATCCCGATACCCCGATGTCCCGCTGTCCCATCCACTGTCCCCAAGGCTGGCCCAGCCCCGGCAGCAGCTCAGCTGTCCCAGCCCCGCCAGGCTGCAGGGTTAACAAGCGCTGGGTGGCTCCCACAGCCCCGTGCCCGAGCAGGGCAGCGTCACCTCGGTGTCACCCTGCCCCACCCAACCCTTCAGCAACTCCCCTCCCCAGAAAGAAAAGGTGAATCCCACAACAGGCACAGGTTTGTGTCTCCCAGGTGCTGGGAAATCCAGCAGAACCCCGGAGCTTTGCTTTTATCCCACCTCATCACCATGAACATCTGCTGGCAGCCCCTCCCGAGGCAGGGCAGAGCTGGCGGGTGGATTATTCCAGGGGAAAATGGAAATGGAGGCAAAACCTGGCGTGTGCTGCTTGTCCCCAAGCGTGGAGTCACCCAGCACTCACAGCACAGCCTTGCCAGGGGTGAAGGAGCTTGGAGGAGTGTGAATGCTCCAAAGCAGCTCCCTGTGGTGTCATGGCCCAAAAACAAGTTTCCCAAACCAGTTCAGGTGTGGGTTGGAGGGGGCAGGGCTCAGCAGGGTCCCTCTGGATCAGGGACCTTGTGCCCAATGGATGCCAGCCGCACCTGGAGGCCTGGAGCCTCCATGGCACCCCCGGGACCAGGGGGCAAGGGAGCAGCTCATGGATATTGGGAAACCAACTGGGATGTGAGAGGGGCACACAGGGTGACAGTGGCACACAGGGAGCCATGGGAAGCTGACAGTGGCACACAGGGAGCCATGGGAAGGTGACAGTGGCACACAGGGACCTAAGGGAAGGTGACAGTGGCACACAGGGAGCCATGGGAAGGTGCCCATGAGGTGACAGTGGCACACAGGGAGCCATGGGAAGGTGACAGTGGCACACAGGGACCCAAGGGAAGGTGACAGTGGCACACAGGGACCCAAGGGAAGGTGCCTGTACCGGGCAGGGAGGACCAGCCAGGGATGGTGGCACTGCCTCAGGGAGGGCTGGATGTCACCAAGCTGCTGTTCAAAGGACACTGAGGCCCAGGCTGGGGGGGCTCAGCAAAGCCGTGCCCTCCCTGGGCAGCCCTGCCCGTGGCACCAGCTGGTCCTGCAGCCATGGGGCACGGCCTCCCAGGCAGCCCCACACACACCAGTGCAATCCCAGCCCCAACTGGGCACACTGGGAGCACAGCTGTCCCCACCCACAGAACAGAGCACCCAGGACAGGTGTCAGGGCCACCAGGGTGGGGGGACATGAGGCCTCTGGTGCCACCCCCATGCTGGAGGTGAAGCAGAGGAGGGGAGCAGGGATGGGGTCAGGAATCATCCCCACTCCCCATCCCAAACCTCAACTCTGCCTGGTCCAGGTGCTGTGTCACCTCAGGGTGGCCTTGGTCACCCCAGGGGATGCCTGGGTGGCACTGCCACCTCCAGTCTCATGGGGCTGGCTGAGTAGGGGACCATGGGTGGGCACCCAGACCCCTCACCCCGGGATGAGGAGCTGAGGGTGGGGGCATCTCCCCACAACTGGCGGGGTGGAAGCTGCTGCTTCCAAAACCAGGCAGGAGCTTTGGAGAGCATCCCAAAGGATGAGCTGGTGCAGGGGGAGCCTGGAGTGGAAAGGTCCCTGGAAAGGGACTGGAGCCTTTGGGGATGCCAACAGCACCAGGACACACGGGGTAGGGTGGAGGGGACAGCCTGAGCCCCAGCAGAGCACAGAACTCCTCCAGGTGTGAGCAGGAGCTGCTCTCCCAGCCCAGCAGCTTGCACCCATTCAACCTTGCCCTGAAATCAACAGAGTAAAACCCCTCAAATCTGGGATATCTCGGGGAATAATCACCAACAAACCTGCCTGGGAGCTGAGTGGTAAAAAAGGATGTGACCAAAAACCAAGAAACTGCACACCTGGAAAAGTCCTGCTGGATTTATCTGAACCAGATGAGGGAAACGCCAAGTGAGACCAGAGCGAGGGGACAGCTGGGGACACCGAGGCCATTCCCGCTGGGAATGGGGGGACTCCAGCCTGGGGATGATCCCACGGTGCCTCTGCTGCCCAGGGCTCAGCGCTGGCTCCAAAGCTTCCCCATCCCCCCAGCACCTCGTGTCCGCCCCCATCCAGAAGTGGGGACCCCTCCCCACCCGCTGCCTGCTGAAGGATGAGGAATGAACAAGAGCTGGGAAGAAAGTGCCTGTCAGCAGGATGCCACCCTCATCTCCAGAGGGCTCCGGAGCCCGTTTCCATCGGCGCCTCCATCCATCCATCACTCCGCGTCCCCGGGGACACCACGAGCTGACCCCACAGATTTCAGCAGTCCCTCCCTGCTCTCCTCGCCGTGACGAGCCCGGCACGGCCGAGGGGGCAACTTGGAGGCTGCTGATTCTCCATTAACGCACCACCCTGCCGGGATAATTAATCGCAAGCTCGCCAGCGCTGGTTCGAGCAGAAACCCCCCGGATCCCCCCCGCGCTCCCTCCGCCGGCTCCTCTGGCAGAGCCTGATGAAGATTGATTCGCGGGCGGCGGCAAGCGCGGCACGGAATTGTCACGAAACCCGACAAGCCCGTGCAAATGAACCCTCTCCTTCCTCCCTGCCGCCACATCCCCGTGTCCCCCCACCGCGGGCAGCCGGGTCCCGCTCAGGAACGGGAGAGTTTCCAAAGTGCTGGCAGCGGCTCCAAGTTTCCTTCTCGCCCCGACTCAAGGGATCAGCACCCCGAGACGCATCCGTGGAGTCACCAGAATGGGAAACCGCGGGCGGGAGCGAACTCGGAGGGAAGAGATTGCAGTTGGGAACAAAGCTCACACCTGCTGGAGACGCAACCTCGGGCACCGGCAGCGCAGGGAAAGGGTCCCCATCCATCTCCCCGGCCAGCGCTGCCTCGAGGCAGGAGATCAGGGTGGCATTGCCTGTCTTTTAGATCAGCATTTTTCCTTTTCTGTGGGCTTTTTTTTTGGGTGATGGTGAGGCATCCCCGAGCAGGTCCCAACACAAGGTCACCGCCGAGGCGGCGTGGGAGCGGTGACAGGCAGCATCTCGCACAAAGCTCCCCCGGCATGCCGATGAGCCTTACCAGCTGCAGGCAGCAGAATCCCACCAGCGTGCATCGCCCGTTGCATCTCCCCATGGCTCCTCAGCCGGATCCTCGGGGCTCCCTCACCGTGGCCTCGCTCCGCCGCCGCGCTCCAGCTCCTCACCCGGGGAGCGTCACGGGGGGCTCCAGCACCATGTCCCGCTCTCCAGCCTGCGGCCAGCCCCGCCGGCTCAGCACAGCGGCGGGCTGGGCTCGGCACGGGGCATCGCCGCCCTTCTCCCTCCGCCCCCCGCCCCGCTACAGCCCGCTGGGGCGGCGCGGGGGCCGCGGGGCCGCGCAGCCCTGGCCGCCCATGCCCGGCCCGGCCCGGCGCGGAGCCGCCCGCTCCGCTATTGTCTCCCGCACAGCCGCGCTCCGCGCCCCGGGCGGGCGGGCGGGGGGCGCGGGCGGGGCCGGAACAAGGCGGGACGCGGCGGGGCCGGGCGGGGCGGGGGGGGCCGGGCACGCAGCGCCGAGCCCTTGGCGGCCTCCGGGGCTGCGGGCAGCGCGGCGCCTCCCGCCCGACCTTCGCCTTATCCGTCATCATCGGCGTTTGTCCGTTCAACCGCAGATTTTTATTAGTAGTATTTTTAACCCGGGTGCGGCTGGGTGAGACCCTGGGGAAGGGCTGCGGGATGCTCCCCCCGCATCCCCCCCGCATCCCCCGGCCCTGCGGCCCTTGGGCGGCGCCTGGACCCGCAGCGCGGGGACCCGCGGCGTCCCCTGGGTGGCCGTGCCAGCGCAGCAGCTGGGCTTGCGGGGAGGACAGATGGGCGAGCCCGGCGGGAGCGCCCGCGTCCCCGCAGAGCCCCGCTCCGCAGAGCCCCGCTCCGCACACGCGGCTGGGGCCGGCTGCCCGGGGGAGCTGGGTGCAGGCAGGGCTGACACGGCCCCGCTCCGCCACCCAGCCTCTCGCCTTTGTTCTGTTTCACGGCGCACCTTCGGGGACATCGCGGAGCGCGAGCGATCACCGGGATGCCGCTTTCCCGGCGCTTCAGAAACCTCTGGCTGAAATGCCGCCTGGCAGAAGCAATTGGAAACAGTTTGCTGCTTTTAATTTCGGTGATTTCTTAATCCTCAGCGCCGATGCTCAGGAGGAAGCATCTCCTAAAGCGGCCGCACGCAGCCTTAGGTGTCAGAGCACTCACGGGGCATCAGAGGGATGAAGCTGCGTTTGTGTGTGTGGTCCAAGCCCATCCAAGCTTGCCAGGCTCATCCCTGTGCACTGCTGGGACCAGCCTGCAGCACCTTCCACACCTGGAGCTTCTCTTCATCCTCCACCGTGGGGATTTCTCTCCCCCCCGCGGCAGTTCCTGCTCCCAGGTGCGTTTGGGGAGGCTCTGCCTGGCTGAAGGACGGGGCTCTGCAGGAAATGCTTTTGTGCATTCAGTGAAAGGTTCCTCAGGGGATGCTCTGAGCTGCACTCCTGGGAGCAGGAGCAGGCTGAGACATGGAGCCAGCTCTGCTTATTCCACCCTGGCCTGGCTGAGTCACCTGCAGCAGCCCTGAGATTCCCACACCTGCCAAGGATCCTGGCTCTGGAGCTGGGATACCCCACCGTGGGCTGTCCATCCCTCCCAGCTCTCCAGCATCCCCAGGTTTTCACCTGGGACAGGACCCATCACCTTCATCCCATTGTGTCCCAGGCTCCTGAGGGTTATCCAGGTACACACACAATTTCCAGATCCAGCTTTTGGCCTCCTCTGGGATTTAAGCACAGCAGAAACCTGGAGCAGAGGGATTGGGATCACCCCACAGGTCAAAATTAAGGATCAAACCATCCCACAGCATCTCCTTGGCCCTGGTCTGGCAAATCTGCCCAGCTCAACCCACCTGCAGCCCCCAAACACCAGGGAAAGGCAAAATGCTGGGATGGAAAATCATAAATCCCCATCCAAAGGCACCGAGATCCTGCCTGGCTCCTGACCAGGTGGAGTTTTGCAAAGAATCAATTTTAGATTAAAAAAAGGTCAATAAAGCCTGTCATGGAGCTGCCCTGGAAGGAGAGGAGACAACTTCATCCAGGAGAGGGTGGGAAATGAGCCCTGGGCTTTGTCCTTTGCTGTGCTCAGGACCTGCCACTCCACACCCCCCACCCTGGGGTTTATGTGCAATAAAAACCCCAGAGGCCAAAATTACAGAGAAAATATGGAGAGGAAATCAAAACAGGGTCATGTAATTAATTGGGAGGATGGAAATGGGAGGGAGCCATCAGGATCTGTGCTTTGATCCCAACCAAGCCCTGCTGTGCCTCAGTTTCCCCAACACCCCTGGTGGGGTCAGAGCCTCATCCCAAATCTCCTGTGGGATGGAGAAGGGAGAGGAACACTCCCCATCAAGTGGAGACTCCACTTCTCTGTCACCCCACAAGTCATGGTGGGGTGACAGGGCTGTCCCTTGTCCCCCATGGCCACCTGGCTCTGGCAGGATCTGACCTGGATCTGACCCAGCTGAGCTCTCCACCCCCAGGGCAGGAGGAGGCAGATGGGATCTCTTCCCCAGGTACACAAAATCCTCTCCTTCCACTAAACCCGAGTGTTTTAAGTCAAAAACCATCTGTATCTTCATGCCAGAGACAGCTCTCCCTGCCAGGGGTATAAACAGAACAGAGAGAAATCAGTTTTTTTTTCACTAAACTGATATTTTTGTCCCAAAATGTCAGGTTTTAGTCTATTTGGGCAGGGCTGGAGCAGCCTGGGGACAGGGACAGGGACACCCCAGTCCCAGAGCCAGGGATGCTTCAGCTTTGGGTCTGGAGATGGCCCAGCTCTGGGGTAAAGGACAGCCCAGCTTGGGGTCAGGAGTTTTCCAGCCCTGGGGTCAGTGACACTCCAACCCTGGACACCAGGGATGTCCCAGACCCAGTCCCAGGGGCAGGGCTGCCCCATCCCTGGGCTCAGGTCCAGCCCACCTCCAGCCTGGGATAGTGGAATGTGTCTCTTCCCACAGCAGGGGTGGAATGGGATGAACTTCGTGTCCCTACAGCCAAACCACTCTGGGATTCCATGATTCTGTGACTCCTCCAGGAGAAAACACACATTTATTTAACCAACCTTTCCCCAGTTTGAACATAATTAGCCCCCAGCTGCCAGTCACCATCAGCTCCATGTGTCCCAGGTAATGGATCGAGCTCAGGTGGCTGTTGGAGAATCGATGGAGAAATTAAAATGAGTTCCCACCATTCCTTCTCTGTTGTCATCTTATCTCTGTGTGGGGGAGAAGGGCTGCACATCACTGGATCCATCATCATTTCGCCTTTGTAGCTCGCAAAATTCATAATTAACAAAAAAATTCTATTCACTTGCTCATGTAATTTAATTAGCTTTCCATTAAATGGAGACTAAACAGCATCTATTCCCCAACAGAGCAAATAATTGTTTTCCATTCTTTCAGAAATCATCACCCGCTCCTTGGAACTCTCAGAATTCATTAGGGAGCCTTGGAGCAGCAGTGGGAGAAGGTGGGGAAAGGAAGGGAAAGGTGCAGGAAGGACAGGAGGGGTGGCAGGGCTGGAGCTGGGATGTCCCAGGGTGTCCCCACTGATCCCAGGGTGGGGGAGCTGCATCCATCCAGGATCTCTGAGTGCTGGCATTGCCAAAGGGTCAAGGAGGAGGGTGGGGATGGGGACAGGGACACCCCCAGGGCCACATCAGGGTCACCTCCAGCCCCACTGCAGGCTGGGGCTCAGCTCCTCCCCCTGCACAGCTCCTTGGAACTGGGGCTGTTTATCTGGATCCCAGGAAAGATTTAATTTCCACTGGAAATCTCTCAAGCAAATACCTCCCTTGGAGGAATAAACCTGTTTAAGGAAACAATTTTCTCTGCACTCAGATGAAGCCTTGAATGCTTTGCTGCTGCCATGGCCCAGGGCTGGTGTGGGTCTGCTGTGGGATGGGAGCCAGGAGAGGTCTGGGGGCAGCTGGGGGCAGTGGGACAGAGGGGACTGGCCCCAAATCCCCCTGGGTGCAGCTGGGAACCAACAGGAACAGAGAGGGACTGACTCCAAACCCCTCTGGACTCTCTGCAGCACAGGCCCTGTCCTGTCCCCAAGGGTGGTGGCAGCACTGGCCCTGGCACCTCTGGGGTGGTTGGTGCCAGCTCTCCATGCTGTGTTCCAGCCCACAAGGGGTGTTCCAGCTTCTCCCAAATCAACTTCCCTCTCTCCCAGCAGCTGGGACCTGGACACAAGGTCCAAGGGATGGGCATTGTCCAGCCCCAACCTCAATGAGCAGGGAAACCTTGAGCTGCCCCTTCCCTCCTTAGCATCCATCAGGAACAAAGTTCTTTGGCCCTGGGGAATGGTCACAGCACTGGGATGGGCACAGGGATGCTGGGCTGGATGCTCATTGCTGTGGGGAGTTGGCCAGGGGCAGCTGGGCATGGGCAGGGAGTGCCCACAGAGCTGCCCAGCCCTGGCTCTGTGGCTCTGTCCATCCATCCCTGGCTCTGTCCATCCATCCCTGGCTCTGTCCATCCATCCCTGGCTCTGTCTATCCATCCCTGGCTCTGTCCATCCAGCTCTGGCTCTGTCCATCCATCCCTGGCTCTGTCCATCCATCCCTGGCTCTGTCCATCCCTCTGGCTCTGTCCATCCATCCCTGGCTCTGTCCATCCATCCCTGGCTCTGTCCATCCCTCTGGCTCTGTCCATCCATCCCTGGCTCTGTTCATCCATCCCTGGCTCTGTCCATCCCTCTGGCTCTGTCCATCCATCCCTGGCTCTGTCCATCCAGCTCTGGCTCTGTCCATCCCTCTGGCTCTGTCCATCCCTGGCTCTGTCCATCCCTCTGGCTCTGTCCATCCCTCTGCTCCTCAGCCCAGGGATTTATCTTTAATCCGGATCATTTCCCTGATCTGGGTCATGGCTCCATGTCCATCATGCCCAGGCCATGGAGGGGTGTGCAGGGCACAGGGGGTGACACCCAGGCTGGGGTGTGGATCCATCCAGCCCCCACTGCCCCATCCTGGGAGCAGCCCCTGCCTGGCACCCCCAGCTCTCAGGAGCCCCAGGACTGCCCAGAACTCGGGGCAGGGGAAGAATGATCCCCCTGCCTCACTTCACTGCTGGCTCCTGGGCTGGGAATTTGGAAAAAAAACCTTTTTTGGTTCCTTCAAAGAAGCAGGACACAGTGAAGCTCAGGACTGTTGTCACAGATCAGCCCCAAGGGTCTCTCTCTCCTCTGACACTTGGTACAGATCCAAATAAACCCTTGGGATTATTACAGGATCTAATTAATCTGTGGCAGCCCCTCCCCAGCCAGGGGCAGGGGCTCATCCCTGGGAACCAGGCTCCCACCCTGGGGTGCCCAGGGTCCCTCCTGGCAGCCCCAGCCCCTCAGCCTTGAATACTCTGCAGTTAAAAATAACCCCCCGTGCCTCCAGCCCTGCCTGCTGCTCTCCAGGGAGGGGTTTGTCTGCTCAGAGCTGCTCACCCATCACATGGGAGATGGAGCTGCCAGCACCCCCCGAGGGCTCCTGTCACTCACCCACTGAGGGCAGGGACAGTGGGACACCCCAGGGGACAGGGACAACTCCAGGGACCACCCAGGGCTGCAGCAGCCACGGGGAGTGAGGGGAGGGAACTGGGCAGTGACAGGAACCTGCTGAACCCTCCCTGGAATTGGGACAGGGACTGGGACAAGGCAGGGACAGGACCCAGGGAATGGCTCCCAGTGCCAGAGGGCAGGGCTGGCTGGGATCTTGGGCAGGAATTGTTCCCTGGCAGGGTGGGCAGGGCTGGGATGGAATTGCCAGAGCAGCTGTGGCTGCCCCTGGATCCCTGGCAGTGCCCAAGGCCATGCTGGACACTGGGAGCAGCTGGGACAGTGGGAGTGTCCCTGGGGTGGCACTGAATGGGATTTAAAGTCCCTTCCAACCCAAATCATTCCATGATTTTAATCTTGATGATTTCCCTGGTTATCCACAGGTGAGGACTTGGATTTAATATTGGAGAACAGAAAAGCAACCAGAGCAATAAACCCCAGGCACTGAGCTGTGTAAAAAGCCATTTATTGCAGTTTTAACTGTATCAAAAAACTCCAAAACAAACAGGACAGGGAATATACAGGCCACGTGTAGAACTGAAACAAAAGTTCTCAATTTCAAGGGATCTGAAGAAGGGTGTCATGGTCAGTGGCAGAGCCAAACCAAAATTCCTTTCATTTCCAAGTTTTCCTGCCTCCCCAAAGATAGGGGAGGTGGAAAAAGCTGCCCAGTGAGATGTGGAGAGGGGACAGCCTGCAGCAGGGTGGCTGTCACAGAGCTGCTGTCACCGTCTGCACTGGCAATGGATCCATCCAGCTCCTGCAAACCCAGGATCCCGAGGGCACAGATCCCACCAGCTCCTCATGGGCCTCACTGGATCTCCCCCATGTACAGCCTTTTGTCACTGGATGCAGAGAGAACTGAGGGGCAAAGAAAGAAAGGAAGGAAGAATAAAATGAGAACATAAAAATTAAAACAGAATATAAAAACCGAAACAGAATATAAAAACTAAAATAGAATATAAGAATTAAAATAGAAAATAAGAATTATCCCAGTGGTTTGAGACTTCCCTAAGGACACAGCACTGAACTGTTCATTTTGCTGGAAGCCAAATTGCAGCTGCTCCCCAAAAGAGCCATGAACAGTGCTGTAGGCCAGGCTGTGCTGGGAGAGCCTGAGCTGGGATGTGGCAGGAGGGGGATGAACACCTCTGGGAGGCTCCCGAGGTGGGATCTTCATCCCCAGAAGTGTTGAGGCTCTGCCAGCACCACTAGAGGGCACATCTGGCCAGGAGAGTGTCCCCAGGACAGCATTCCCTGGGAACAGGGAAAACACAGCTGGCCCCACCCTGAGCCACAGCCCAGGGACCCCTGAGGTTGGGGAACATCCCCCAGATCACCCAACCCCACTGAGCCCCCAGGGTCACCCAGTGCCTCAGCCCCTCTGACACCCCAGGGATGGGGAGCCCTTTCCATGGAGAAATGTTCCCCAAATCCAACCTAAACCTTCCCTCTGCTCCTGTCCCTGTTTCTGGAGAAGAGCCTGTCCCCTCCTGCCAGGGAATTGTGCAGAGCCACAAGGGCCCCTGAGCCTCCTTTGCTCCAGGCTGAGCCCCTTCCCAGCTCCCTCAGCCCCTCCTGGGGCTCAGACCCTTTCCCTCTTCAGGGAATTCAAAGCACAAAGAATGACCCAGAAGATACCAGCAATGGTTTAATCCCTGTCCAGAAGAGCTCTGGGGGCTTCTGCACCAATTCCCAGCCTGGTGTTTGACACCCTGCACCAATCCCAGCCTGGTGTCTGTCACCCTGCACCAATCCCAGCCTGGTGTCTGTCACCCTGCACCAATCCCAGCCTGGTGTTTGTCACCCTGCACCAATCCCAGCCTGGTGTTTGTCACCCAGCCACAGCCTGGCTCCCCATGCAGGTGAGAATCCTACAGTGATTTATGGGATTTACATTCCCAGGAGTTCCCAGCCATCAGCTGCATGAATCAATAGGTTTTCAGTAATAGTTTTTTAATCTTTATTTGAAGCTCAGTGATTGATGAGCCCAGCACAGGATCCCACACCCAGCCAGGAGCTGCCTCTGCCCCTCCAGCTCAGGCAGAGCTGTGGGTACCCAGGGACAAACCCAGAGCTCCTGCCCCTTGCCCTGGCTTTGGGGCTGGCCTGGCCAAGGTGAGTGTTTCCATGGAACACAGCTCCCTGCAGCCTGCCCAGCCCATGCTGGACCAGGAAATGGGAATGGAACCTGCCCCCAGCTCCTGCAGGGGGTTCAAATGGCTCTGAAAAGGCACCATGAGCTTTGCAACACCCAGCTCTGACTGTGGTGCCACGTGTGAGACACCTCCAGAACAGGGCCTAGACCCACTGCACCAAGAGCATCCTCTGGGTGGGATTTTGGGCAGGAATTGTTCCCTAGAGGGTGGGGAGGCCCTGGCACAGCGTGCCCAGAGCAGCTGTGGCTGCCCCTGGATCCCTGGCAGTGCCCAAGGCCAGGCTGGACACTGGGAGCAGCTGGGACAGTGGGAGGTGTCCCTGCCATGGCACTGGAGGGGATTTAAGGTCCCTTCCAACCCAGACCATTCTGGGATTGTGATTTTGTGATTCTCTGATATTTGTTTCCTACAGCTTGGGGGCAGTTAGGACCCCCCAGGTGATCCATGTCCTCATGCAGCCACCAAACAAGGTTACATCCCTGGCATCCCATGTATTCCAAACCCTTTCCTCAGGGCCCCTGGGAAGGCTGGACAAGCCCTGGCCAGTGGCAGCCACCCCCAGCCCACCCAAGAGCCACCCTGCTGCCCTCTGGGTGTCCCCACCCCAGTCCCAGGGTCCCTGTGCTCAGCTCAGAGTGCCCCCACCCAACAAACAGGGCTCTGCCACCCTGCTGCTAACTGGACTCTGAGCCACTCTGGCAGTTCTGGGGCTGCTTCCCAGAGGATGAGCAGCTCAGTGAGCCCTGGGGAGGGGGCAGCACTTACTGATGGGTTCCTCAGGGTGGAAAGCCAGTTCATTGACAGAGCCAGCATGGCCAGGCAGCTTGTACAGGATCCTCCTGGAGGTGGTGTCCCACACGTACACAAACCTGCAACACAATCCTGGTCAGGGCAGGCACAGGCCAAAGGAAACACCTGTCCCCCCAGGGGGTTCACCTGCTGGCTGGAACTATCTTTGTGTGGATAAACAGCAACTTGCCAGAAGAAAAATGCTGCTCTGACTGGCCCAGGAGAGCAGAGAGGAGACAACAGGTCCAGAGGCAAAAACCTCCCTGCCAGCACTTCACCCCTCAGGGTGATCAGAGATCAACATGAAAGTTGAGAGGCCAAAGAAATCCTTGATAGGGCAGGGAGAAAACCAGCACTGGGAATGGGGAGGGATGTTTCACCCTCCCAGGCACCCCCCAAACACTCTGCATGTCCAGGCATCCCCCTGGGCTGGCAGTGAAGAGCCCAGAGCACCCCCAGCCCCCAATCCCTCCCAGCCAGCAGCTCTGAGAGGACATTTCCCCCTGCTCTGCCATGATCCACTTGCCAGCATTTCTTGGGAGTGATGGGATCACACTGAACCTTTGATCACTCCCTGTCAGGCCTCACCCACTGCTGGCTCCTGCCTGAGTTGGGAACCCCCCAGGACCCTTCCCTGGGGGCACCAGGCACAGCTCAGCTCCCACAATTCTCTTAAAAATGATCTGACAGTCAGGGAAACCGAGCCCAAATTCCCTGTGGGAAGCTCTGCTGGGATGCCCTGCCCCTGGTGACAGAGATCTGGATCCACCAGAACAAGATCAGCATCCCCCAGGCAGGGCAGGGGCTGCACCCCCCCTGCACAGCTCTGCCACAGCCCCCCCTGCCCAGCACGAGGGAAGGGAATTTGGCACAAGGCTCACAGCTCTGCACAACCAAAACAAAAACCAGTGCCTGGGCAGAGGTGATGCTCAAACTGATGCCTGGAAAGGCTGACCTGGAACAGAGACTAAAGAAATAAAATATTTACTGAAAGGATGCACGTTGGGCAGTGCAAGAGCCTGACTGGGGCTGCAAACAAATGAAATCCAATGAGTTTTACACTTTTGTAAGTTTTGGTTCATTTACACATTGGGGTCAGTTGTCCAACCACAGCCCCAGGCCATGCACTCCCAGCCCCCTGCCTTGCCCCCTTCCCTTTGCTGCTGTTTCTGATTTTTGGGTACTGGTTGTCCTTGATTCTCCTGCTGGGAAGGGATTGTTCTGTCCAAGCCTGTGAAGAGAACTCACTAACACCTAACAGGAAGTTTCAGAGTTACACAGCAAGCAGCAGAGTCTGGAAAATGTAAAATCTCAAACCCAAAGCATCAACCCTGCCCTCCCATCCCCTCCTTGGAGGTGGCTGAGAGCTCAAAGGAACTCCTGGGGCAGGAAAGGGCAGGAGAGGGGTGTGGTGGGAAAGGCAGCTCTGCTGTCACACCCCAGGGCATCACTGGGCTCTCAGAGGCTGAGGGATGGTGTGTTGGGTTGCTGTGACCAGCAATGTGAATTCTGTCCCCATCTGCTGACCCGGGTGTGGCAGTGCCCCTGATCTCCTGGCACACATTATCTGCTAATGGGCCATCTTTAAACCAGCTGGGCAATCATCTTTATCTTCCCACAGCCCATCCTCCCTCCAGGAGATATCTCCTGTTCATGGCCACTGAGTCCCAGGGCATGACTGATAAAATTCCATCATCCCACTGGGAGATGCTCCAGCCAGGGAGGAGCCAAGCCTTTCCCACCCAGATAAAAACAGATTTTGGACACCAAGGCACCTTCTCTCCACTGGATTCCAGAGGAAAGCCAGACCTTTCCACATCATCCCTGGAGCTTCAGAGGAAACTGCACCTTCTCCAGGAGCACTGCTCCAGCTGAACCACATCTGCCACTGCAGGAGGATGCAGCCACCATTGAATGGGACTGTGACACCACCCTGACTGACTGACAGGTGTCAGCTTGGATTCTGACTCTGGCAGGGGTTGGGATTGTTCTTTGTAATACTGTATTTCTATTTTAATTTTCATAGTAAAGAACTGTTATTCCTAATTCCCCCATCTTTGCCTGAGAGCCCCTTAATTTCAAAATAATAATAATAATAATTTGGAGGGAGGGGGTTTACATTCTCCATTTCAAAGAGAAGCTCCTGCCTTTATTGGCAGACACCTGTCCTCCAACCAGGACAGATGGGGACAGAGCAGGAACAAATGGGGAAGGGAACATTTTGCAGGGACACATGGGAGGTGGATCCCTGCTCCAAGGCAGGTTGCTGTGCAGCCCATGGCTCCCCTGCAGGGACTCAAACCTGCTGGGCATGGACAGCCCCTCCCTCAGCACCAGGGCTGGAGCCTTCCAGACTTATTCTGGGCTCCTCACTTTCCCCCTTCCTTTCCATGTCAGGGCTTTGCAGACCTGACAAAAAAGATTTGCCTGTACAATCAGCCTGGAATGTCACTGAAATGCTGCTTTTCACCCCAAAAATGCCCTGAATGATCTATAACCCCTGCTGGCTGCCCAGAGAAGCCACAGGGTACCAGCACCATGTGCTCCTCCTCCCCAGGAGCTTTTCAGGCCAGTGCTATTCTGTGATTTATTTTCTTGAGGGAAACTCTCAGGCCTGCAATGTAAGCCTTGAATCAGGAATGTTTCAAGCCCAACTCTTACCTAGCAGGCAGGGATTGTGTCTGTTCCTTTCTCAAAGCACTCTGCTGTTGTGGTTTTAAATTTGGTGTTGCAAAGGAGGCAAAGTGGCTGATTTTACTACAAAAATACTTCTGAATACTACTTTGATACTTTTGAAGGGCTCACCAGCAAAAATAAAGACTCAAGTAATTGGCCCTCCAACACAGACCCACAGGAGGAGAGAGGAATCACCAGGGGAATGTTCTGTACTCAAAACAAAACATTTGTTTAATCTTGCTTTGCTTTTTCTCCTCTCCCCCCATCAGGAACTGCTCCATCCCCCATCAGGAATTCTCCCTCCCCACGTGCCCCCAGTAGGGCTGGGGGCAGAATCAGGCCCCAGCTCATGCTGGGACAGCTGCCCCACTAAATCTGGACAGGGAGAGCTCGAGTTCTGCCTCTCTGCTTTCAGAACCTCATTAATCTGGTGATTACTGCTGCCCCATGCCCTGGCCCCCAGCCTGCAGGAATTCCTGTCTCCCTGGCACTGGATTTGGGCCTGGATTTGCTCCAGGGGTCAGTGGTGTCCTTCACAGGGACCTTCAGACCCAGTTCTGCTTCATCCCTCTGCCCTTTTCACTGCTCAGCTCACTTTACTGAATATTTCATTTACAAGTCTGAGATGTGCCAATTGGTCCTTATTTCTGCTTAATTAAAGGAGAGGTCATTAATGGTCCCTGGAATCCCACCATGCAGGGATTTAAGTGGGATTTGTGCTCTTTATCCTCCAAACCCCCCCCCCCCCCAGACCCTGCTCTCAAAGGCCCCCCCAGGTCTGCCAGGACACCCAGTGGCAAAGATGTCCCTGTCACCTGCTGGGGGATCCTGTGGTGGGACAGGGCAGAGCCTCAGGCAGGTTTTGACAATAAGAACCAGATTTTACAACAGTCAGATACTCCTGCAGAGAGACTAACAACAGAAATTCCCTGTGGAAATCAATAAAAATCCCTGAGGGCTGTTTGGGATTTCACACACAGCCCTGAGCATTGAGATTCTGATGCAGGAATGCTGCAAATCCATCATGGATTGATGGGGACAACTCACCTGTCAGCAGAGCCCCCTGCAATTTTACTGCCATCTGGGGACCAGGAGCACCTCAGAAGGTTCTACAACAAAAGAACATGCACAGATCTATTTAGTTTCCCCCTTCTCCTTGAATTAAAAGCACCACATTAATGATCTCCCTTGGAAGATAAGATGGTAATTACAGATTTCATTTTATTGCTGGAAACAGCCAGTGCCTTGTTATTTTACACAAAGTAGATGGTAAGTGTAGAAAATATTTAATTTACAGCTAATTACAGCTGAACTGAGCAAAGAAATCTTGTTCCTGAGGCTTTAATTGGAATCCCACTTTGAGTATTTATCTTTCTTTGAGTTCTTATTAAAGCCTTTCTGGCCTACACTTGAATTGAAAAAAAAAAAAAAACCAATTTAGAGAAAAGTTAAGAGCAGAGGGAATTGAATAAGCAGTGAACACTCACCTTTTCAAAATTATGGACATTTCCCTGGAAAATCTTGACACATCTCTCCTTGGGGGCGAAGGGCCTGACGTCCCAGATCCGAACTGCAAGAGAGCCAGAGCAGCAGCTGAGGGCACAGGGAGGGGGCAGAGGCCAGGCCAGGCCCCTGAGCCCTCAGTGCCCACAGGAACCAGCACTTCCCCTGCTGCAGCCCCTGCTCTGGCAGCACAACAGCAGCAATGTGCACTCACACCAAAATCCAAACCTGCCCTGCCACAACTGAGCCACCACCCCATCACAGGAGCCTTTTCTCCATCCTGACACAGCCCAGGGACAAGGTCCTGATGGGCTCAGCCTCAGAGAGGGACAGTGGGACAGGCAGGGTGACAGCTGGGCTGTCACTGCTGCTGAGGGAACAGAGCCAAGGCAGCCTGACACCAGCCAGACACAGAGTGCAGGATAACCTGTGCCATGGCTACTGTCCCCATGTCCTGCAGGATAACCTGTGCCATGGCTCCTGTCCCCATGTCCTGCAGGATAACCTGTGCCATGGCTCCTGTCCCCATGTCCTGCAGGATAACCTGTGCCATGGCCCCTGTCCCCATGTCCTGCAGGATAACCTGTGCCATGGCTCCTGTCCCCATGTCCTGCAGGATAACCTGTGCCATGGCTCCTGTCCCCATGTCCTGCAGGATAACCTGTGCCATGGCCCCTGTCCCCATGTCCTGCAGGATAACCTGTGCCATGGCTCCTGTCCCCATGTCCTGCAGGATAACCTGTGTCATGGCCCCTGTCCCCATGTCCTGCAGGATAACCTGTGCCATGGCTCCTGTCCCCATGTCCTTCCTTAGGATAACCTGTGCCATGGCTCCTGTCCCCATGTCCTGCAGGATAAGCTGTGCCATGGCCCCTGTCCCCATGTCCTGCAGGATAACCTGTGCCATGGCTCCTGTCCCCATGTCCTTCCTGCAGGATAACCCGTGCCATGGCTCCTGTCCCCATGTCCTGCAGGATAACCTGTGCCATGGCTCCTGTCCCCATGTCCTGCAGGATAACCTGTGCCATGGCTCCTGTCCCCATGTCCTGCAGGATAACCCGTGCCATCCTCCTGTCCCCATGTCCTGCAGGATAACCTGTGCCATGGCTCCTGTCCCCATGTCCTGCAGGATAACCTGTGCCATGGCTCCTGTCCCAGCTCCCTCCAGGAGCCCCCTGAGGCAGCTGCTCCCCCTCCAAGGACACAGACCCGCGGTTCAGCTCTAGAGCCCAGCTCCCTGCATCCCACCCCCCCCAGTGCTGTTTTCCCAGGAGGAGCACCCATGGGTGTCCCTGGTGCCCCCAGCAGGCTGTACCTGTGTTGTCCATGGCGTTGGAGAGCAGGTAGGAGCCCTCAGAGCTGAGGCTCAGGCCGGTCACTGAGTCGGCGTGGCCGCGCATGCTGTAGGTGAGCTTGTTCTGCCGCAGGTCCCACACCTGGCACGGGGACAGCAGCACTGCTGGGGCACCCACAGAGCTCTGAGAGCACCCACAGAGCTCTGAGAGCACCCACACCTAGCACGGGGACAGCAGCACTGCTGGGCACCCACAGAGCTCTGAGAGCACCCACAGAGCTCTGAGAGCACCCACAGAGCTCTGAGAGCACCCACACCTAACACGGGGACAGCAGCACTGCTGGGGCACCCACAGAGCTCTGAGAGCACCCACAGAGCTCTGAGAGCACCCACACCTAACACGGGGACAGCAGCACTGCTGGGGCACCCACAGAGCTCTGAGAGCACCCACAGAGCTGAGAGCACCCAGCACTGCTGAGAGCACCCACACCTGGCACGGGGACAGCAGCACTGCTGGGGCTGCAGCTCTGGGCATTGAGGACCCAGCTGCTGCCAGCAGCTCTGCCTTCCAGATAATGGGCTCTGCAGTTTGATGGGAGTTGTAGGAAAATGGTGTTTGTGCCTTAGATTTGTAACTGGGTGTGTTCAACCCCCAAGGAGTTCCATGGCAGCAGCAGCACACATGCAGGGAATGGCTCCCACTGCCAGAGGGCAGGGCTGGCTGGGATATTGGGGATAAATCCTCCCCTGGCAGGGTGGGCAGGGCTGGGATGGAATTGCCAGAGCAGCTGTGGCTGCCCCTGGATCCCTGGCAGTGCCCAAGGCCAGGCTGGACACTGGGAGCAGCTGGGACAGTGGGAGGTGTCCCTGCCATTGCAGGGGGTGGAGTGAGATGATCCTTCAGATCCCTTCCCACCCAAACCATTCCATGGTCCTATGAAAATATGAGGCTGGAAGTTAATGTGTGTTCCAAAATGACAGAATTTGCTTTTGTGAACATTTCTAAGCAAATGTGTTTAACCTCCAAGGAGTTAAATGCCAGCAGCCCCACACCTGCAGAATTCCTCTTGAATTCCTCAAATCCTCCTGCCTGATGGCACAGAGCAGGAGCTCCCCAATTCCCAAAGGGGGAAGCTGCAGGGGGACAGCTCTGGTGGCAGTGGGACACCAAACACTGGCTGGGACAGGCTGGGGACAGCTCTGGTGGCAGTGGCACACTGAGCACTGGCTGGGGACAGTTCTGGTGGCAGTGGCACACTGAGCACTGGCTGGGGACAGTTCTGGTGGCAGTGGCACACTGAGCACTGGCTGGGGACAGCTCTGGTGGCAGTGGCACACTGAGCACTGATTGTGACAGGCTGGGGACAGCTCTGGTGGCAGTGGCACACTGAGCACGGGCTGGGGACAGCTCTGGTGACAGTGGCACACTGAGCACTGGCTGGGGACAGCTCTGGTGGCAGTGGCACACTGAGCACAGGCTGGGGACAGCTCTGGTGGCAGTGGCACATTGAGCACAGGCTGGGGACAGCTCTGGTGGCAGTGGCACACTGAGCACTGATTGTGACAGGCTGGGGACAGCTCTGGTGGCAGTGGCACACTGAGCACTGGCTGGGGACAGCTCTGGTGGCAGTGGCACACTGAGCACTGGCTGGGGACAGCTCTGGTGGCAGTGGCACACTGAGCACTGGCTGGGACAGGAGTGGAGGGCACAGGGACAGCCTGAGCCCTGCAGTCAGCAGGGCAATCAGCTGAATGAAATGCTGAGCTCACTCTTACATAAGAACTTTCCACACCAGCAGGTGCCAGGGGGAGCTGCAAACTGGGGCAGAGGGCACAGAGGGGACACATCACCACATTTTCTCCCATTGACCTCAGCCCTGGCTCTGTCACAGGCTGCCAGCACAGCCAGCATTCCGTGCTGGCTCCAGCAGGTGACAGCAGTGCTGGGACACTGGGATGCCAGGCTGTCACTGCCAGCCTGGAGCAGATCCCTGCCACTCTATTGGCCCTGTGCCACCACAGGGATTGACACAGCAGGGCCAGGGGGGCTGGGATGTCAAATCCAGCAGGTGACCCCCACGGCTGCCCTTGAGCAACACAAGGTGTGACAGGATGAACAAGTGAAAAAGGGACACAGGGTCCTACCTTGATGTCATTGTCAATGCCTCCAGAGATGATCTGGTCACTGGTGTCATTGAAGGTGACAGCCAGGACCTGGTAGGTGTTCTGGAATGTCTGGACAGCAGCTTTTTTCCTGATGTCCCACAGCTGGAAAGAAATGTGGCACTTTTAAGAGCTGGGCATAGATATTTAACAACAAAATCACAGGGAGCTGCAGAGATATTGGCAGAGACTCAGACTGTTCTGAAACTCCTTTGTAGATCTCAGGAAACCATTATAAAAAACATCTCATCTAGAAATCTTCATTAGAAACATTAAACCTGGTGTGTTTGGAGCATAGGAATGAAGGGAAGGAAGAAAGGGCCAGCACAGATTTTAGGAAAGAGAAGAAAGGACCAGCACAGATTTTAGGAAAGAGAAGAAAGGACCAGCACAGATTTTAGGAAAGAGAAGAAAGGGCCAGCACAGATCTCAGGAGAGAGAAGAAAGGGCCAGAACAGATTTTAGGAGAGAGAAGGGGCCAGCCCAGATTTCAGGAATAGTTTTCTCCTACTTTGCTGATTCAGAGCAGCAAAAAAAGCCCAGCTGAGCAGCTCAACCCCCCTGACAAGAAGAGAAAAAACAGAGCAGTGAAATTTGACGTCACATTTTCCACTCTGAACTCAGAGCGACAAGATAACGAACCGAGTAACAAAAAGCTGCATTGGGCCCAGGTAAAGGGGAACAGCCCAGAAGCTTCTCCCCCTTTGGCCAGGTGTCCCCAGGCTGACCTTGACAGTGCCATCGTCGCTGCCAGTGCACACCAGCTGGGGCCCCCTGCGGGCAGGGTAGCAGGAGTTCACAAAGGACGTGTGGCCCTTCAGCCGCTTCACCCTCTCGCCCGTCTCGCTGTCCCACACGGCCACTGTTTTGTCCGTGGATGCTGAGAAGAGCATGCTGCAGGCAACAAGCACTGTCAGGGAGCAGCTCCCTCCCATCCTCCTCTCAGCAGTAACCAGTGGGAGAAGAACCTGCCCCTTTGTGTTTTGGAGGAGCCTGACTGACACTGGAGTGGCTGCATGGAACTCCCTTTAGTCCCTGCTATAAATTTTCTGTCTCCTCAAGGAGTGTCTGGTATTAGCACAGACAGCAAGGTGGAACAGCTTTTAAATTATCAATATTTCACTAGTTCTCTCTCCCCCTCCCCAGTGACTCCCAGACACCCAACACAAACTTCCCTCTGTTCTCCAAAACTGCATCAATGGCACAGGAGGGTCACAGGTACCCCCAGATCATTTGCTCATACTGGGAAAGCCAAACTACAAGGGCTTGGTGTTCCTGGACTGAGCAAGGGCAACAATCCCAGAATCACCTGTGCTGGAAAAGAGCTCCAGGAGCAGCAAGTCCAAGCTGTGCCTGATCCCCACCCTGTCCCCAGCCCAGAGCTCTCAGTGCCACATCCAGGAACTCCATGGGCACCTCCAGGGATGGGCACTCCAAACCCCCCTGGGCACTTCCAATCCCTGCCCACCCTTTCCATGGGGAAATTCCTGCTCTGCCCACCCTGAGCCTCCCCTGCCCAGCCTGAGCTGTTCCCTCTGCTCCTGTCCCTGTCCCTGTTCCCAGAGCCCGACCCCCCCGGCTGTCCCCTCCTGTCAGGGAGTTGTGCAGAGCCACAAGGGCCCCTGAGCCTCCTTTGCTCCAGGCTGAGCCCCTTCCCAGCTCCCTCAGCCCCTCCTGGGGCTCAGACCCTTCCCAGCTCCCTCAGCCCCTCCTGGGGCTCAGACCCTCCCCAGCTCCCTCAGCTTCTCCTGGGGCTCAGACCCTTCCCAGCTCCCTCAGCCCCTCCTGGGGCTCAGACCCTTCCCAGCTCTGTTCCCTGAGGTTCAGGGAGTCCCTGGGGTCTCTGAGCAGCAGCAAGCCCCTGCCCTCACCTGCCATCTGTGTTGTAGTGCAGCTCCATGACAGCCCCACTGTGTCCCTTGAGGGTGGCAAAGTTGTCACAGTCCCCGTAGACATTCCAGAGCACTGGGGGGCAGCAAGGAAGAGATGAGCACAGGAAACATGGGAACAGCCTGCTGCTGTGCATGGAGCTGATCTTTGGGATTTCAGCCAAGTGAAGGAGGAGGATGGACCAGCCCCACTGGGATAATCTCCATGCTTGTGTGAGCTCCAGGGCAGAGGTGATTTAGGGGTCGTGTTTAAGGTGAATTTATTAAAAAAGTTGTAATCCTTGCTTCAGCAATCCTAAGCATTAAAAACTGCATTTCTGCAGACCTCTGGAACCTGTGTGAGGGGCACACAGGGCTGTGTTCAGTAATACACATTTCCAGCACTGTCAGGATGGGGCCTGGAGAGGAGCTGGGAAAAGCTTCCTGCACCCCCCTGGGGAAGCAATTCCCACTCAGGAACCAGCCAGGTGAGGGCTGAGCTAAAACCCCTCAGCAGCAGGGCCTGAGCCCAGGGGACAGCAGTGACACTCACAGATGAGCCTGTCGAAGCCAGCTGAGGCCAGGGTGTTGCCATTGGGATGGAACTTGCAGCAGTAAACCTCCCCCTCGTGTCCTGACAGCAGCATGATGGGGGCCTGCAGTGAGGAGCAGCGTGGGGGGCCCTGGAGGACACGGGGACACCGTGAGGAACAAGGGACAAGCCAGGCTGTGGCCAGCCCTGCTGAGCAGCCTGACCTTCCCACAGCACATCCCACCGGAATCACAGGATTCTGAGGTAGGAAAAAAGCTCCAAGATCATTAAATCCAAGCTGTGCCCCATCCCCACCTTGTCCCCAGCCAGAGATCTCAGGGTCACCTCCAGGGATGGGCACTCCAAACCCCCCTGGGCACTTCCAATCCCTGCCCACCCTTTCCATGGGGAAATTCCTGCTCTGCCCACCCTGAGCCTCCCCTGCCCAGCCTGAGCTGTTCCCTCTGCTCCTGTCCCTGTCCCTGTTCCCAGAGCCCGACCCCCCCCGGCTGTCCCCTCCTGTCAGGGAGTTGTGCAGAGCCACAAGGGCCCCTGAGCCTCCTTTGCTCCAGGCTGAGCCCCTTCCCAGCTCCCTCAGCCCCTCCTGGGGCTCAGACCCTTCCCAGCTCCCTCAGCCTCTCCTGGGGCTCAGACCCTTCCCTGCTCCCTCAGCCTCTCCTGGGGCTCAGACCCTTCCCAGCTCCCTCAGCCTCTCCCCTTCCCCAGCGCCATTTCCCGGACACGCTCCAGCCCCTCCCGCACTGAGGGCCCAGAGCCGAACGCAGCACTGGAGGTGCCTCAGCACCACCCAGCCCAAACATGCTCGAGGTCCTTCCCTCCCACTGGAACCACCCCCGGCCTTCTTCCCGCACCTCTCCACCCACCCCGCATCTCTTCCCACCCTCCCCTCACGTCGCCCCCATTACCGACTGCAGCAGAGCTCCGCTCGGAGGCTGCCCCCCCGCACCGCCCGTGCCCGGCGCCACCGGCAGCTCATGGCGGGGCCGCTTGGCGGGCACGGGGACGAGCGGGAGGTCGGGGCCGGGCGCGGGGGCGGCGCCGGGAGCGGCGGGCGGCGGGGGCGGCCCGGGAGCGGGGCCGGGGCCAGGCCCGGGGCCCGGGACCTTCCGCTTCTGCTGCTCGATCATGGCGGGCGCCGGGCCCCGCCCCCCGCGCCCCATTGGCTGAGGGTGCCGCTGCCGCCGCGCTGATTGGCGGAGCGCCCGGCATGTCCCGCCCCCCACACGCGGCCGGCGCGCCGAGCACAGCGCGGGGATTGCGGCGCCTTCTGGCGCGCCTCGCTCTGATTGGTGAAGCGCTGGCGCTGGGTTACATGGGTAACGCTGATTGGCTGGCGGTCACCACACGGCAACATCGCGCGCTGTGATTGGCGGGGCCGTGGCCTCTCGCCGTGAGGGGGAATGGCGGGGATGGTTGAGGCGATGGCGGCGCCTTGGTGTTGCTGGCCCGGTTGTTAACGAGCCCTCACCGCCCGCGGGCTCTGGGAAGAACCGTCCTGTCCCGCCGCGCCTGTCTGGTCAGTCCTGCACCGGGCACTGCGGGTCCGCTCGGGTCCGTGCCCGCGGTACCCAAAGCGCTGCACCCTGAGGGCTCTGAGGCTTTCCGGGCGCTAATGGAACGTTTCTATTCTAGTGTCCCGCAGAGGGGATGCGGTAGCGCGGGTGAATGCAGCTGCTGCGGGGCCTTTGGAGGCGATGGAGCCGCTCCCAGAACTGTACTCCATCTTCCAGGGCGAGGTGCGCAGAGCGGGCGGCGCGGGCTGGGGGTGCCCGGTGTGTGTGTGTGTGTGTGTGTGTCTGTGTGTGTGTGTGTCTGTGTGTGTGTGTGTCTGTGTGTGTGTGTGTCTGTGTGTGTCTGTGTGTGTGTCTGTGTGTGTGTCTGTCTGTGTGTCTGTGTGTGTGTGTCTGTGTGTGTGTCTGTGTGTGTGTGTCTGTGTGTGTGTCTGTGTCTCTGTGTCTGCGTGTGTCTGTGTCTGTGTGTGTGTGTCTCTGTGTCTGTGTGTGTGTGTCTGTGTGTGTGTGTCTGTGTCTGTGTGTGTGTGTCTGTGTCTGTGTGTGTCTGTGTGTGTCTGTGTCTGTGTGTGTCTGTCTGTGTGTGTGTCTGTGTGTGCTCGGTTTGTGCCCTGGGTGTGCCCTGGATTTGCAGCTGGCCAGGGGGGATTCTGTTCCTCTGCCCCGCTCAGGTGATTCCCCACCTGCAGAGCTCAGAATTCCCACAGCAGCAGCACCTGGAGCTGCTGGAGAGAGCCCAGAGGAACCCAGGGAGCTGCTGCAGGGCTGGAGCCCCTCTGGAGCCAGGCTGGGAGAGCTGGGGGGACACCTGGAGAGGAGAAGCTCCAGGAGAGCTCAGAGCCCCTGGCAGGGCCTGGAGGGGCTCCAGGAGAGCTGCAGAGGGACTGGGGACAAGGCAGGGAGGGACAGGACACAGGGAATGGCTCCCACTGCCAGAGGGCAGGGCTGGCTGGGATCTTGGGCAGGAATTGTTCCCTGGCAGGGTGGGCAGGGCTGGGATGGAATTGCCAGAGCAGCTGTGGCTGCCCCTGGATCCCTGGCAGTGCCCAAGGCCAGGCTGGACACTGGGAGCAGCTGGGACAGTGGGAGTGTCCCTGGGGTGACATTGGGATGGGATTTAAGGTCCTTTCCAAGCCAAACCATTCCCTGATGCTCTGCTAGTCTCCATGGCAGGTTTGCTGTGCAGCTTTTCCTCTGTCAGCACAGAGCTTTGGGAAGGGCTTTCCTTCAGCTCTCCTGTGGATTTTCTCCCCAGGTTGCTGCAGTGACAGATTATGGGGCATTTATCAAAATCCCAGGCTGCAGGAAACAAGGTTTGTGTCTCTGAAGTTGTTTTATGTCCAAGGCAAGCAGCCACCTCAGAATTGAAGCCTTTTAACAAAAGCTCAGAAAATGAGTTTGTCCTCAATTAGGAATAAATTTGGAGTTCTTGGAAAGCATTTAGAGGATGATGAACTTTTGCATGATTACCAAAAAGACTCAGAGGGGTTTTTGGTAACTTCAGGATATCTTGGGGTGGTGTTTGATAAATCCAGGGTGTCTTGGAGTGGGTTTTTGGTAAACTCTGTTTATTTTTGGGTGGGTTTTTGGTAAATTCTGTTTATTTGCTAAATTCCGTCTGTTTTGGGGTGAGGTTTTGGTAATTCCAGGGTGTCTTGGGGTGGATTTTTGGTAAATTCTGGTTCTTTTGGGTGGGTTTTTGGTACCTTCAGAATATTGTAGTGGAGGTTTTGATGACTTTAGGATAATTTAGAGAATCATTTGAAGGCAGTGACAGAGCTGTAGAAATTCTGCAATTAGGGAGTTTGCTGATTTTCCTCCTTTTAATGGTCATTGTAAATGAGAGGGGAGGGAAAAAGACTCTCAAAGTGTTCCCAGATTTCTCTTCCCCTGCACAATCCTGTTGTCCACATATCAATCACCTAAATTAAAATCTAATTTGGGGGATTGTGACCTTTCTTAAGAGTTAAAAAATTGGAGCACCCTCCAAAATACATATTTTTATTCATAAGCATATTTATTAGCTGTACTTATTGTGTACATTTACAGCTTTATTAATGGTGTCTGCATTATAAACAATAATCAAAACTAGAAATTAAAAATTAGTTTGAAATGAAATAGATTTTTAATTTTTAACTTATTATTAACTAACTAATTTATTAAAAACACATTCTTCCACACCCCAAAGGATTATCAGCTCCAAACCACTTTGGAAACTGCAAATCTGAGGTTCAGTGGAGAATTGTCTCTATAAAAATGAAAAAAGAAATAAACACTGTTAATTTTGAAATTCCATTTCTTAATTGTGTAAATACACATTCTTCCCACACCCCAAGGGTTTATCTGCATGCACTTTAGAGCTGCTGTGCTTTGCTGGAAGGTAAATCTGAGGATTTTTCTGTCTCTTCTCTCCCACCCCCATGTCCAGGCCTTGTCCACAGGACTCACATGTCCTCCTGCCATGTGGACAAACCCTCTGAGATTGTTGATGTTGGGGACAAAGTCTGGGTGAAGCTCATTGGGAAAGAGGTAACCTCAATTATAATCAAATATCCTGTGTGTTAATTACCACCATGGTTGTTTACCCTGCCAATTCCATGTTTTCTAGATGAAGGATGACAAGTTGAAGCTCTCCCTCTCCATGAAGGTTGTTCACCAAGGCACAGGGAAAGATCTGGATCCCAACAATGTTTCCCTTGAGTGGGTAAATCTGAGCAGGGCAGAGGGGATGGCTCCCAGTGCCAGAGGGCAGGGCTGGCTGGGATCTTGGGCAGGAATTGTTCCCTGGCAGGGTGGGCAGGGCTGGGATGGAATTGCCAGAGCAGCTGTGGCTGCCCCTGGATCCCTGGCAGTGCCCAAGGGCAGGTCAGCTCTGCTCTTTGGTTTTAGAAAGTTTTACTTAGAGAATAACCTTTAAAAGCCTTGTGGTCAGATGTGTTTGTACCAAAATGAGGGATTAAAGAGGAGAATGGGTTGCAAATGGAGCTGCTCTTGTCCCCCCAGGCAGGATGAGAGGAAGAAACGAACCTTCAGGGACTACACGAGCCAGAAGATCACCCTGGAGGCTGTCCTGAACACAGTGTGCAAGAAATGTGGCTGCAAAGGTGGGTCTGGGCTGCTTCCTTATGGCTTTGTCCCAGCCAGGCAGTGCCTCTTGGTGTATCCATGTGTGTCTCATGGTTAGAATCCCAGAATGGTTGGGGTGGAATTGACCTTAAATCCCACCTGGTTCCAGTCCCCAGGGACACCTCCCACCATCCCAGGCTGCTCCAGCCCCAGTGTCCAGCCTGGCCTTGGGCACTTCAGGGATCCAGGGGCAGCCACAGCTGCTCTGGGCACACTGCTGACATGGTTACATGGGGTTTAGGGACTGAATTTTGGTTCCATCTTTGTCTTTTGGAGGAGGCATTTTTTTATCACTTGCTGCAAAAACAAATGGTTTAATTATAGTCCTTAAAAAAAAGAAAAAGTTAATTCCTTAATATCACACCCCTTTGGGTTACTGGTGAGGGGCCACTGGAGCCACAAAGATGATGAAGGGCTGGAGAAATGAGCAGAGACAGGGAGCTGGGACTGGTTGTTGTGAAGAAAACACTGAGAGGGAATCCTGTCAATGCACAGAAATAGCCCAGGGGGTGTCAGAGGATGGGGCCAGACCCTGCTCAGGGACAGGACAAGGAGTCATGGCCAGAAACTCAGACACAGTGAGCCCCACCTCACTGTGAGGAAGAACTTCTGTCCATGGGGAGAGCAGAGCTCTGGAGCAGGGAGGGAGTGGAGCCTGTCCCTCTGGAGCCATCCCAGCCCTGTGTCACCTGCTCCAGGTGATCTCCAGAGCCATCCCAGCCCTGTGTCACCTGCTCCAGGTGATCTCCAGAGCCATCCCACCCCTGTGTCACCTGCTCCAGGTGATCTCCAGAGCCATCCCAATGCTGTGTCACCTGTTCCAGGTGATCTCCAGAGCCATCCCAATCCTGTGTCACCTGTTCCAGGTGATCTCCAGAGCCATCCCAGCCCTGTGTCACCTGCTCAGGTGATCTCCAGAGCCATCCCACCCCTGTGTCACCTGTTCCAGGTGATCTCCAGAGCCATCCCACCCCTGTGTCACCTGCTGCAGGTGATCTCCAGAGCCATCCCACCCCAGCCATGCTGTCCCTCCTGCTGGCACAGTTCAGGACAGTCCCCTCCTGCACTCTATGGTTCCTGTGTCTCATACCTGAGATCTTTCTCTCATTTGGCTTTTTGAGAAGCAAACAAACCTTGCCCAGGTGAGCACTGTGAGCAGCCAGCAGTGGAATCCCCAGCTCAGCTGCTGGGACACTGGAGCTGTTCAAACCAAGTTTGAAATGCTGTCCTGCCTGCTTCAGCAGGGTGAAGATGGTTTTGTGGTGCCTTTCAGTAGATTTATTCAAGTTTCTGAGGTACAAAGTGGTTTTTTTTTGTGCAGGAGTTTTTGCTGTGCCCTACTTGTGTTATTTAGAGGAAATGGTTAATGGGGCTGTTCTGGAGGAGTTTAATGATGAGTGTGGGCTCTGTAGTATCCTTAAAATACTATTTTAAACAATTACTACTATTTAAAGAACTATTATATATAACCCAATATTTTAAAGAATCCCAAAACCCAGGATTATGCCTATTTCCAATCTGCTTTTTAATAATGGTGTCTCCTCCTGACAGCAGGTGCCATCTCTCCAAATTTCCACTGCAGCTCTTAGTAGGTCAACTTTGATATCTCCAGAGTAGAAAGGGTAGAACCAGAAGAGCTGAATTTCTCTCTCTTTGTGGCTTTAGCTCATTTTCCAGGTGCCAATCACACCAATTTACCTTTTCCCCACTCTTCTGGGCTGATTAAGCCCCTGCAGAGACAGATTTTGGGGACAAGAATATTTTATGTCTGTCTAACCCCTCCCCCCAGGATGACCTGGGTTGTGTTTGTTCCCTGTCCTGTTTAATCAGGGCATGTTCAACCAGTTGAAATTTCAGGATAAAAAATGTCCAGTGTAGATTGTCTTCTTGTAACTGTTAATCAAAAGAGCCTTGACAGCACTGCAAGTGTGTGAAATGCATTTCCTAAAAAAAGAACAAAAAAAAAAAAAAGGAAAAGGGGCTGAGTTATTCCTTCAAACACCTTTTTTTTTCCAGGTCATTTTGCCAAGGAGTGTTTCATGCAGCCTGGAGGAACCAAATACAGCCTCATTCCAGAGGAGGAGGAAGAGGAGGGAGCAGCAGCAGGACCTGAAGGGGATAAAAAGATCAGCCAGGTTGAGGAGTCTTCAAAGAAAAGGAAAAAGGTATGAGGTGGCCTGGAGAAGGAAATGGGGGTGGGGATTTGCTCTGTAGTTACAACTGAGTTACTCCAGCACTGGGTGAGTAGCCAGGTGTGGGCTGAGGAGGTGCCTCAGTTCTGGGCAGATTCTGCAGCAAAACAGGAATTTCCTCTGCAGATTTCTCACTAGTTCTTAGGTTTTCTCCTTTTATTGTCAAACTGCCTTCAAGCTGGTTTTGTGCTCCAGCACACAGGCCTCAGAAGGTGCTCTTAGAGTGAGAAAAAGATGATTATTGCTTTTGCTGGCCTTTGTGAGGCTCTGTAGGCATTGTTTCAGTGCCCTGAATTCCTGTATTCCTGCCAGTGACCTGCTTTCCTCCCTGCCCTCACCTTTCTTTGATCTGGACTCAGTGCCCTGCTGGCTCCAGGGGTATCCTGACCCTGCCAGAGCTGTGGGAATTGCCTTTATCTGCACACTCTGGGGAAAATCCCTGGCTGTGTTTGCACAGGGAGCATTCCCAGGCTCCAGAGCAATTTCTGTCCCTGTGAAAATGGCACCAGATCAGAGACATTCTCCAGGCAGTGTTTGACCTCTGGCTCAGAGCAGGATGGGATTAAATAAAACACAGGTGAGGTTTGAACCCAAACCAGGAGCTTTTGGTGGTCAGGTTTATTCACAGAATCCCACAGTGGTTTGGGTTGGAGGAGGGGACCTTAAATCCCACCCCTGCCATGGCAGGGACTCCTCACTGCCCCAGGCTGCCCCCAGCCCCAATGTCCAGCCTGGCCTGGGGCACATCCAGGGGTGTGGATTGTCCAGCCACAATCCAGTTCAAGACTTCAATAAATAAACTCTTCCATCAACCCCTTCACAGTCCCACTTTTAATTTCTCTTCCAAAGCCCTTTCTCTATTTTTTCCCCCCTCTTTCCAGCTCTGTGGCCTCTCTGCATCCCTGGAGAGTGGCAACAGGCAGAAAAGATTCAAGTTATTTAAATGTTTTGGGAGAAAATTACACAAAAGTGGACAAATAGCACAAATAACTTGTTATCCTGCCCCTGCCCATCCACCAGATGGGGATTCCCTGTGGAGTCTTGCCCTGCTGACACTACAGGAAATGTGGGTCACTGTCCTGAATTTGTTCCTGATTTTTTTTTGGGGGGTTGCTGGATTAATAGCTTTCCTTGAAATCTCCCTTGTTCTTTGATCTCCCTGCCTTCTCAGGGGTGACATCAAAAGTTTTCAGATGTTTTCCAGAGCTGGAATAATAAAACTTTGAGCTTTTTTGGAGGCAGGATGTGGGATCCTGGAGATGAATGGTTCCCTTGTAGTCTGCAGTGCCTGCTGTGATCTTGTCTGGGAGCCACCATGTGCTTGCCTGGGGCTCTGGGGGTTTACAGCACGTGGAAATAGCTCCATGGCTCAGGGACAATCTCCTTGCTGCCCTGTCCCCTCCCATGTGTGTGACACCAGAGTGGGGCTGGGGTTTTTCAATGAGAGGAGGGAGCTGCCAGCTCCCAAGGGATTCCATCTCCACTGAGTGTCAGAGCAATAAAATTAGTCTTTGTGGTTATTCAGCATCAGCATTTTATGCTTTCCTGGATCTGATATTTCCTTGCAGCTTCTGGAGTTTTTTTCCTCTTCCCAAGGATTCCTCTCTGGAGACACTCCAGGATCCTCACCCCTTTTTTTTCTCACCTTGCCTCCCCAGTGTTCCCAGCTCTGGTTATCCCTGCTGCCTGAGCCCCTCAGTGTTCACAGGCTGGAGCTGGTTCAGGTCTCTGCGTGGGAGTGGCACTGGTGTGACAGTGACACATCCTTGGGTGGCAGCACTGAGCCCTGTCCTGTCTCCTGATCCCTAGAAAATGGGTGATGAGGGAGAAGGGGAGAGGCTGGAGCATCCTGAGGGAGCTGGGAGGGCTCAGCTGGAGCAAAGGAGGCTCAGGGGGAACCTCGTGGCTCTGCAAACTCCCTGACAGGAGGGGACAGCCTGGGGGTGCTGCCAGGGAATGAGGGATGGGATGAGAGCAAACAGCCTCAGGTTGTGCTGAGGGAAGTTTAGGTTGGATATTTGGGGAAAATCCTTCACAGAAAGGGTTGATAAAACTGTCCTGGCAGTGGTGGAGTCCCCACCCCTCATAAACCGGGTGCAGGGGCCCTGGCTGGACTGGCTGATCCTGGAGGGCTCTTGCAGCCCCCACAGTTCCCCAGTCCCATGGTGCTGTGGCAGGGAGGAGCCTGCAGCTGCCTGGGCCAGCTGGGCAGCCCAGCCCCTGTGTCCCTGCTCCTGCTGGGTCAGGGGGTGAAGGGGCTCCTGTGGGAACAGCAGTGTCCCTGCTGGGATTGTGTGGGAGGCAGCAGGCTGGGAATGGCTGAGCCCTGCTGATCCTCCTGCCTTTGTCTTCCAAGAAAAAACCTGCAGTGCTGACCCAGGGAAAACCCCTTGCATTGAAATTCTCCATGTCTGTCCCACCTGCTGCTCACACAACCTCAGATTTGGGGGTTTAGCTCCATTTCAAAGTTCCTTATGAGCTTTATTCCCATGGAACAGCTCATCCCTGAGCTGGGTTTGGATGGCCTTTGGGATTGGGGCTTTTTTATGACTTTGCTGCTCTTTTCCCCACCTTGTGGAAGATTTCCAGATTTTCCTGCAGATCTTCATGTGAAAACCACACCTAGTGTGTTTGCTGTGTGACCTGTGGCTCATCCAGCCTTGGTCCATCCTCAGTTTTACTGGTTTTACTGGTTCTTCCATGGCATTAAGAGGGCACAGCCCTCTTCATTAAGACACATTGTCTTAATCCAATTTTTTCTAAATGTGGCTGTCTTTATTTACTGGCTCTAGGCTGGGTTCTTCTCCTCAGCTTCATTCTGACTGCTCCTCCAACAAAGGAGGAGCAAAAACAACAAAGGATGCAAAAAACACCTTTAGATTGATGTAATGAATCTTGTTTGGAATGAAATTGGATGGTGGAATGAGGATAAAAATTAAGATTAAGAAGCCTAGAAGGATTCCTGGCACAGCCCTGGGGGTGCAGACAGACTTTAGATATCCATTTGAGTTTTTCACAAGGACAAGACACAAAGTCTTGGAATGGGATCATAACTCCTCAAAATGGTTTGGTGAGAAATATTTCAACTTCTTGGAGAGTTCTGGGCACTCCCCTCTTATCTCAACCCCAAATACCTCGAGGAGGAATGAGCTGTTGTAACTCTGAGAGCACAGCCTGGAGCAGTTTCCTCACAAAGGGCTGGAGGGGCCCCTCTTGGAGGAGTTTTTGGAGCAGCAGGGAAGGAATTCCATGAAAAGCAGCACTCAGGCTCCAGCCCAGCCTGCTGCTGGCTGGCTGCTCCATCAGGGGCTTGGGGAGGGATTTTGGAGCACTTCTGTTGGGTTCTGGTGTGATAATTGCATAGGTGGAGCAGGATGTGCAAGGAACCGTGAAGTGCAGCTCTGTGTGCTGTGAGCCCTCTGCACTGAGAGGGCCAAATCCTCTCCAAACATTCCCCCAAAATGAAGTGTTTGGAGTGCTGGGTGTGCCCAGAGCTGGCCTGAGCCCCATCCAGCAGCTGGCAGGTCAGGGCTGTACCTGCAGGCTCAAACCTGGCTTTGCTGGGCAGTCCCTGAGCTGGAACAGCCCCTGCACAGAGTTCCTGCTGACCAGAGCAGTGCTGACCCCCCAGGGGAGCTGGGCTGGGGGAGCTGTGCTTGGGGCAGGAGCTGTGCTTGGGGCAGGAGCTGTGCTCTGGGGCAGGCTGTGCTCTGGGGCAGGAGCTGTGCTTGGGGCAGGAGCTGTGCTTGGGGCAGGAGCTGTGCTTGGGGCAGGAGCTGTGCTCAGGGGCAGGAGCTGTGCTCAGGGCAGGCTGTGCTCTGGGGCAGGAGCTGTGCTCTGGGGCAGGAGCTGTGCTCTGGGGCAGGAGCTGTGCTCTGGGGCAGGCTGTGCTCTGGGGCAGGAGCTGTGCTCAGGGGCAGGAGCTGTGCTCTGGGGCAGGAGCTGTGCTCAGGGCAGGCTGTGCTCTGGAGCAGGAGCTGTGCTCTGGGGCAGGCTGTGCTCTGGGGCAGGAGCTGTGCTTGGGGCAGGCTGTGCTCTGGGGCAGGCTGTGCTCTGGGGCAGGCTGTGCTCTGGAGCAGGAGCTGTGCTTGGGGCAGGCTGTGCTGTGGGGCAGGAGCTGTGCTCTGAGGCAGGAGCTGTGCTTGGGGCAGGAGCTGTGCTTGGGGCAGGAGCTGTGCTCTGGGGCAGGAGCTGTGCTCTGGGGCAGGAGCTGTGCTTGGGGCAGGAGCTGTGCTCAGGGGCAGGAGCTGTGCTCAGGGGCAGGAGCTGTGCTCAGGGCAGGAGCTGTGCTCTGGGGCAGGAGCTGTGCTCTGGGGCAGGAGCTGTGCTCAGGGGCAGGAGCTGTGCTTGGGGCAGGAGCTGTGCTCTGGGGCAGGAGCTGTGCTTGGGGCAGGAGCTGTGCTCTGGGGGGCAGGAGCTGTGCTCTGGGGCAGGAGCTGTGCTCTGGGGGGCAGGAGCTGTGCTCTGGGGCAGGCTGTGCTCTGGGGCAGGAGCTGTGCTTGGGGCAGGCTGTGCTCTGGGGCAGGAGCTGTGCTCTGGAGCAGGCTGTGCTCAGGGGCAGGAGCTGTGCTCAGGGGCAGGAGCTGTGCTCAGGGGCAGGAGCTGTGCTCTGGGGCAGGAGCTGTGCTCTGGGGCAGGCTGTGCTCAGGGGCAGGCTGTGCTCTGGGGCAGGAGCTGTGCTCTGGGGCAGGAGCTGTGCTCAGGGGCAGGCTGTGCTCTGGGGCAGGAGCTGTGCTCTGGGGCAGGAGCTGTGCTCTGGGGCAGGAGCTGTGCTTGGGGCAGGCTGTGCTCTGGGGCAGGAGCTGTGCTCTGGGGCAGGAGCTGTGCTCTGGGGCAGGAGCTGTGCTCAGGGGCAGGAGCTGTGCTCAGGGGCAGGAGCTGTGCTCTGGGGCAGGATGCTGGGCTGAGGAGAGCTGTGCTCAGGGGCAGGCTGTGCTCTGGGGCAGGAGCTGTGCTGTGGGGCAGGAGCTGTGCTGTGGGGCAGGAGCTGTGCTGTGGGGCAGGAGCTGTGCTTGGGGCAGGAGCTGTGCTTGGGGCAGGAGCTGTGCTCTGGGGCAGGAGCTGTGCTCTGGGGCAGGCTGTGCTCTGGGGCAGGATGCTGCTCATGCAGGAAGATTTTGCAGCAGCTCTGCCTCCTGCTATTGAAAATCATAAAATCCTGCAATATGTTGGGTTGGAAGGACCTTAAATCCCATCCAGTGCCACCCCTGCCATGGGCAGGGACACTTCCACTGTCCCAGGCTGCTCCAAAGCCCTTCCAGGGCTGGAGCAGCCACATTTTTTCCTCAGCTCTTTGTGTTTCCTGCTGCACCTCCAGCCCAGGCTGTGCTGGTTTGATGTGCTGCCTGCACTTCTGCACTGAACAATCAGAGGATCATGGAATATCCAGGGTTGGAAAAGACACAAGGATCACTTGGTTCAGCTCCTGGCCCTGCACAGGACACCCCAAGAACACCACTATGTGCCAGAAAAGGAGTTTGCCTCTCTTGGAGTGATCTTGGCTGTTAGAAGCCCCCAAAAAGTGGAGAGTGAGGGTTTGTTGATTTTTTTCCAGCCAGCACAATGCCCACTTGTGCTTTTATGTCCCTTGATCCATCCCCAGGAGTGTGTGTGACATCCTGTCCTGCCTTCAGCCCTCACATCCTGAGAAAGTTTCCCAAGCTCTGCAATGAAACTGTTGGTTGTGAAGGTCTTGTCAAACTTTCTCACCATGTGCATGGGCTGGAAAAGCTTGAGAAAATTCTCCTTGCTGCATCCCCTTCTCTGGAGGATTTAACTCCTTCCCATCCTCTCAGGATTGGGAGGATTTACTTCTGCCTTTCTTCTGTGGGTCAGGGACTTTGTGGTGAATCTGTTGTTGCCCCACAGGAACACAGACTCAATTTTGGGTGACATTATTTGCTGTTATGGAGCTAAAATGTGCCAAGGGTCTGGTGGATGTGGAGTGACTCCATCCTCTGCTCCCTTCTCTGGAATGCCAGAGGAGTCTGCTGGATGCTCAGCTCTGAGTGTTGTCTTTGCTCTTCCAGCTCCCTAAAAGAATTGTTCAGTTTGGTTAAAATTAAGCTGCCAGCTCCTTTTCCCCCAGCTGACAGCCTGGGCTTGGTGCTTGGACACCCACTCCAGTTTGGGCACAGCTGCCTGAAAGCTGGGTTAGTCAGAGCCCTGGGCTGAGCTTGCTGGGCCACATTCCTCACTGGAGCTGTCCAAGCCTGTCCCAGGGCTTTGGTCACCTCAGTGGCCATCTCTGTTCCCTGAAACCCTCCTTGGCTTCTTCCCTTGTGTCCTCAAATAGGGCAAAAATTCCTGTTCAGCCCCTCTGGAGCCAGGCTGGGAGAGCTGGGGGGACACCTGGAGAGGAGAAGCTCCAGGAGAGCTCAGAGCCCCTGGCAGGGCCTGGAGGGGCTCCAGGAGAGCTGCAGAGGGACTGGGGACAAGGCAGGGAGGGACAGGACACAGGGAATGGCTCCCAGTGCCAGAGGGCAGGGCTGGCTGGGATCTTGGGCAGGAATTGTTCCCTGGCAGGGTGGGCAGGGCTGGGATGGAATTGCCAGAGCAGCTGTGGCTGCCCCTGGATCCCTGGCAGTGCCCAAGGCCAGGCTGGACACTGGGAGCAGCTGGGACAGTGGGAGTGTCCCTGTCATGGCAGGGGTGGCTCTGGGTGCTTGTTCAGGTCTCCTCCAGCCCAAAGCCCTCAGAGCCCTTTGCCAGGAAGGTCTCTCAGGCACTGATGTGGCCGTGGATGAAGTTGGTGGATCCTGGTGCTGCAGCTTTGCATTAACCATGTGCACAGTTATTTTAGAGGCTCATTCACCTGCTTCCCTTGGCTCCCCAGAGCCCAGGGGAGGAACAGCTGGGTTTTTGCAGGGTTTTGCAGGATGGGGTTTGCCAGGCCCTTGGCAGCTGCTGGCAGCACTCCTGCTCCCTGCTGGAAGGGGATGCAGCAGCACAGGCTCAATCAGATCCTGTCCCCTGTGTTCTGATTAAACATCCCCAAATTGCCATCCTGCATCATTAACCAGTGCAGATCTGCCTTGGGGTGATCCCAGTGCCCCCCAGGGCTGATCTCAGGGTAATCCCTGTCTGCTGCTTCATCACATGCCTCAAATTGGAGGGTTTAGATCCATTTCAAAGTTCCTTACAGGCTTTATTCCAGACCAGCTGTTCTTGTGCTGCAGCCCAGGGACAGAGCTGGAGCTTTTGTTTCAGGGTTTGCAGAAGCACAGCATGGGGGGCTCTGAGGGGGGAGAGAGCAGGAGGGGAGGGTGGAAGAGAAGTTTGGGAACAGGAGAATGTGCAAGGAAAACTGAGAGGCAGGAGAGGGAGTGAAGAAATAAGCAGGAGGGGGTGCAATGGAAATTGGGGAGCAGGATAGGGTGCAGAGGAGATTGGAGGGCAGGAGGGGATACAGAGTAAATTGGTGAGCAGGAAGGAGAGCAGAGGAAACTGAGGAGCAGGAAGGGGTTCAGTGGGAAGTTGGGGAGCAGGAGGGGGAACAGAGGAAGTTGGGAAATGGGAGGGGATGGTGAAATCTTAGGGAGGTTGTGCAAAGAACCATGTCTTGCAGGAGGGCACTGAGCTCACCCTGCTGCAGGAGGCTCCCCTGGGCTCTCCTGGAGCAGGGAGTGTTTGGATGCTCCAGTGCTCCCATCCTGGCAGGCTGGGGGCTGGGGCTGCAGGGATGCTGCTCATGGCTGGCTTACAAACCCATTTCTTAGGCAAAACTTTATCTTTCCAACTTGTATTAATGAAGAACCATGAAATAGTGGAGTGAGAGCAAGAATTTCCATGATTAACCAATGTCTTCCAGCCTTGGATTTCCCTCTGCTCTGATCTCATGCTGTGTGCCCTGCCCCTGCAGCTGAGGGTGGCAGTGCCCTGCTGGGCCCTTTCCATGCAGGAGCAGCCCAGAAAGGCACCAGGGAGAGCAATCCCACATTGCCAGGCTTCCCTGTGTTTTCCTAGGAGAAGAAGAAGAAGAAGAAGCACAAGGCCAAGCAGTCCTCAGAGTCAGACTCAGACAGCTCAGCCTCAGACAGTGATGGAGCTCAGCCCTCCAGCAAGAGGCACAAGCACTCGGGGAAAGCCAGCAGGGCTCCCAAGAAGAAGAAGAAGAAGAAGCACAAGAAGTAGCCTTGGATGAGCAGGGCAGGCTGGGCTGCTGCCAGGGCTGCTCCTGGTGCAGCCAGCAGGGATCACACCTCCTGCTCCAGGGACAAGGAGTTCTCCAGTAACACGGTGTGTGTTACAGGTGTTGACCTTGCTGTGAGCTGTCCTTGTCACCCTGGGCACAGGCTGCCCCTTTGTGCCACAGCTGCTGCCAGCACAGGCTCATGACACCCTGCAGGTGCCCTGCTGTCCCCACCTCGTGTCCTGCTGGAGCTGCTGCCAGCTCCTGGGACAGCTGGGGACAGCAGCCCTGTGCTGGGTTGGGGTGGCACAGGCAGGCCCACAGCCTGCTGGGGACAGGGTTTGGTGTTACTGGTGGGACCAGAAGCCCCTGGCACAGCTCTGGGCTGCAAACCTGCCCAGCTCCCTTGGTCTCTGCAAACACTGGGAGTGGAGGAGCAAGGAGCAAATGGGGGAGTGGAGATACTGGGAGTAAACACGAACCATGGAGTGTTTGCTACCTTGGAAAGGGATGGAAAATAAATCTGCCCTCTCCAGCTGTACTTTGTACTGGCTCCTTTCTTCTGTACCCTCCACACTTCATCTTGGGTGGGGGAAGAGCAGCACTGGCTGGAGGAGATGGGAAAGGGTTTTTTTTGGGAAGTTCTGGCTGCTTCCTGAGGTTCCCTGGGCTGGGAAGGGGTTTGTGGTGAGGTAAGGCATAGGAGAAGCTTCTGAAAGGAGCATAAATCTTGTAACTGGAGCTGAAGGTCAGGGGAAGGGTTGGCAGGGGAGTGTGCCAGGAGCAGCTCGGCCCTGCTGGGGCAGGTGTGAATGGGGGAAGCTGCTGCAGTCTGGGGGTCTGGGGATGTTCTTCATGGTGCCACAACCTTCCTGGAGATGTGGCCAGCAGGGAATGTCCCAGGGGGCACAGGCACAGCCCTTAGTGAGTGATTCCAGCTCTAGTGACTTCCAGCTCTCCTGTGAAGTCACTCTCGGGTGACACAAAGATAAAGAACAGGAGCCTCATGCAGCATTCCACAGAGAGCAAAGCCTTTATTACAGGAGGGTTCTTCACTCTGTGAAGGGTGCAGAGCAACACCTCCAACTGGCAAAAAAATGATTTATATGGGAAAGGCAGGGGAGGGGTAGAGCAAGAGGGCAGAGAATCTTGAGAGCCCAGAACCACAACAAGAGAAGGAGACCAACAGGGGACAGGCTGTTAATGTGAAGGAACAGCACGATGGGGGGTAGCTCTCTCCTCACCATAGCTGCAATGGGACTCCTTCAGGAGCTCTGGCTCTGGGGGGTTTAGATGCTTTTGGCCCTCGGCCTGGCTCCTCCGGGGGAGCACAGGCTAATTGCGCTCCGGCTCTGCAGGGAGCTGGGGGTTGGCAGCTGTTGGCATCGCCAGCAGGAGGAGCTGGGAGTGCTGATCCATCCTCCCTTCATCCATTTCCTTCCCTGTGCTTCCCGGCCCCGCTCCTCACGGCTGCACTCCCCTTTGGGGCCCTTCCCTTCCCCAGTCCCCACACCGAAGCTCGGCGCCTTTATCCCGGGTGAGCCTGCGCTCCTGCTGGGGCCGCGGGGCTCCCTCCTGCCCTGTGGACCGGCCGCGCTGCGAGGGGCATTCCCGGAGCCCGAGGGCTGCGGGGCTGAACATTCCCGGGAGGTCTCATTCCGGGAGAGCGCGTTTGGAACCAAAACTGATCCCCACAGCGTGGAGAGGCTGAGATGGGCTGCTGGCATCACCGGCCATTAACCCATCCCTGCCACCCCCGGGGGTGCCAAAACCGCCTTTTCCCCAGTAAACCGAGCACAGAGCTGTAACAACACCTTTTTTATTTTTCCATGTGACTTTTCCCGCTATCAATTACAAAAGAACCCAACAACAAAGCACGAAAGCACCACCCAAGCCCCTGGAGCCGCAGCAGGCGCCGGGCGGGGCGGGGGCGGCCCCGGCGGGGCAGCGGCTCCGAGCCCACGGGAGGCCGTGCCTGGCACGGGGCCAGCGGTGGGGACCATGTGGCACCGGGTGACAGGCAGGGGACACGGGACAGCCTCTATGTCGCCTTCTCGTAGGTGCGGGTGGAGACGACGTTGCCCATGGTGAGAGTCTGGGGGCAGAGGGGTGGGGGAGTTAGTGCTGAGCTCTTCCCACTTCAAACCATTTCCGAGGTAGGGATCTCAGAATTAAAGCCATTTCCGAGGTGGGGATCTCAGAATAAAGCCATTTCTGAGGTGGGGATCTCAGAATAAAGCCATTTTCTTACCAGAACTAATTTCCCATCCTTCAGTTCCCGGACCAGCGATGTTTCCTTCCCATCCCACTTCTGCACGTGGACGAGTTTGCCTCCATCCAGTGTGACCACGGACTGCAGGGAGGGATTGAGACCCACAGTTACCTTCCTGCCCGTCTTTCTGGGCTCTGGGGGGTTTATGGCTCAGAGGGGACCCTCGGGACCAGCCTAGGGGTGCCACTGTGGGGATGCCCACCTGGGCTTGCTCAGCCCAGCCTGGATCCTGCGCTGGGTCACAGCCTCGGCTGTCCCCGTGTGACCCCGGAGTGCCACCGGCACGGTCACCCTGCCCTCCGTGCCCCGGGAGCGCCGCTCGGGGCCGCGTTCCGCTCCGGGGCACCGGGACCTGTTCCGGCCGCGCTGCCACCGCGGGGACCAGAGAGGCGGGGCCGGGACCGGGGCTCGGAACCGGAGCTGCGCTGCCCCGCAGGGCCCGGAGAGGGTTTTTGGAGCGGCCGGTGCCGCAAACACGCCTGTGCTCGCCGCGCTGCTGTTTGCACAGCGCTGCTGCTGACTCAGCCCCGAGAGCCCGGCCCGTGCCAAGGTTACCGTGACAGCGCCGGCCACAGGACGGGGCTGTGCCAGGAAAAGCACTGGCACCTCCCGCCTGTCCCCATCCTGCCCCCACCCAGCCCCTCCAGAACCGGGGGCTGCCCCCATGGCTTGGGTCTGTCCAGAGCTCAGGTGTGCCCCAGCACCTGGTCCCCACAAGGCTCGGGGTGCTCCCTCAGATCCCAATTCTCCATAGCTGAGTCCCCCATTGCTCAGCTGCTCAACTCCAAAAGTTTGGGTATTTGCAGGGTTTGGGTGCCCCACTGCCCCGGAACCCACAGCCAGAGGGCAGGGATAGATGGAATATTGGGGTGGGTGGGCAGGCCCTGGCACAGGGTGCCCAGAGTAGCTGTGGCTGCCCCTGGGTCCCTGGAATGTCCAAGGTCAGGCTGGACAAGGCTTGGAACAGCTTGGGACAGTGGAAGGTGTCCCTGCCAGGTGATTTAGATGATCTTTAGGGTCCCTTCCAACCCAAACCATCCCATGCTATCCTGGGTACCCCACAGCTCCCCATGGCTGAGCCCCCCTGCCCCAGGCAGCTGTCCTGGCCCCGCTGACCCATCATGTGCCCTCTGGCCCCCGGCCTAGGGCTACCCCAAGGGCACGTCCTGGGCTGTGGCAGCAGCTCCGGGCCGGTCACACGTTCCTGCTGCTTGAACAGCTTCCAGCAGCTGGGGCGGGAGGGAGCTCACACTCAGCCCCTTTCCCCCGCACTTCGAGCCCAGCCCTCTGTGCTTCCTGCGCTGGGGCCAGCAAAGGGGTTTGTGCCCAAAGAGCCGCCAGGTCCCTCCTGAGGTGCCCCCCGGGCTGGGTGTGGGCACAGAGCTGCCAGCTGCTCCTGCATGGAGCGTTCAGTGGGGCACGGGAGCGGCATGAAATCTAGGAAAAGTCAGGAGATGGGCCACTCCTTCAAGGGAAAATGTTCCTGCAGGGTGGGAGAGGCTGCGAAAGTCACTGCTCTCTCTCAGGTGGTTTTTTTCTCGCTGTTACAGGGAGGAGCAGCCTGGTCTGGGAAGTTTGCGCTCCCCAGGGTCCCGCAGCTCTGGACGAGCCTTGGAGAGGCACTGGCCAGCTGGGATTGTCCCGGTGCTCCATCCCTGCAGCGCTGCCGGCTGGGGAGGCAGGCACGGAGGGGGCTCAAGGCAGGGGTGTGGTGCAGGGACACTTCCCACCACCCCAGCACGGGCTCCTCTTGAGCAAGCTGGCACTCGCCTCTTGCACAACCTTCCCGGCAGCTCCGTCCTGCTCCCGGGGGAGCCCCGCCGCCAAACCGACCCGGGGGAGGGGGCTGCTCGGACGGGACCGGGCAGGAGGTGTTCCCTTTGCACAGGCAGCCGGGATGGAGCCCTGGAGCTGATGGAGCGATCCCCCGGAGCCTTTCGGGGTGCCGCGGGGTGGGGCAGGGTTTGGGGCTCACCTTGACGTGCCTGTCATCCGCCGTGGTCTCGTCGAACTCCTCGCCCAGCTTGAAGGTGATCTCGGTGTTCTTGAAGGTGCTCTGGGTCTTCACGGTGACCTTGTCGCCGTCCAGTTCGATGATGGTGGTGGGCTTGGTGAAGCCGGCCACCTGCCGCGTGGCGAAGCCCACGCCTGGGGGCCGAGGGGTGAGGGGTGTGGAGGGGCACGATGCAGCCCCCCACCCCCGGCATCACCCCCGAGCTCTTCCTCCCCGTGGTGGTGGAGAGTGAACCCCAAAGCTGCTGCCCGCTCACGGTCCTGGGGGGCTCTGTGCGCCCCGGGGCAGGAGCAGAGAAGGGAGGGACGGGGAATGCTGTCCTTGCTGAGGGACGGATCCGGGACCAGCACCCACCGGCCCCTCAGCGGGGTGAGGGGGGGACTGGTGTCTGTCCCCCTTCCCCGCACTGCTCTGGGCTGGGGGGCTCCCCCTGACCATGCCGGGCTGGCAGATGCGGGCTCGGGGGCTGGGGAAGGCTGGGGGGGGGTCCTGAGCGACCCCAGGACGGGCATCCCATCCTTCCACCCTCTGCCAAAGGCTGTCCCCGAGGGGGGGCACGGGAAGGACGAGACCCCTCACCCAGCCTGAGACATCCTCATCCAGCCCAACCCCACGTGCACAAAACCCCAGAGCGCCCCTGAACCACCCACCGAGGCAGCAGCGACCCCCATCCCCCCTCACCGCCTGCAGCCCCCACAGGCAGACCGCCATGGGGGGGGCGGGGGTTCACCACGCAAACTGGGGGAGGGGGCGTAGGAAAAAAAAAAAAAAAAAAAAAAAAAAAAAGGGTGATGTGACTCCAAGCCCGCTCTCAGCCGCGCCCACTCACCCAAAGCCTTCATGTACTCATCGAAATTGGCGGTGTCCACCAACTTCCAGGTGCCCACGAAGGCGTCGACCATGGTGAGGGGGCGCGGGGGGGCTGCAGACGCGCGGGGCTCCGGCCGTGTGCGAGCGTGGCACCGCCTGCAGCTGCTCCGGCCCCGCAGCCGCCTTAAATAATGTCCTCATCACATGATTGGAAAGAGCACAACGCGCTCCAGAAATACTCCCCGGCAGCGCTGCCAGCGGCCACCCCGGGCCGGCCACCGCCCCCCGCCCCCGGGGCGACCGCCGGGCCGGGCTGGGGACACGGGAGGGGCGCTGGTGACCTGAGCTGTGCCCGGCTCTGCGGGCACGGCGGGAGGGGCACGGGGGGTTGTGCCCAGCCCAGGTGGTGCCGTGGGTGCGTGGGGAGGGGCAGGGGCTCCCCCGGGCACGGCGGGGCACGGGGACAGCGACAGTGATGATGCCCTGCAGGGACACGAGTGAGGACAGGGGAGCTGAGCTGGGGAAACTGAGGCACGGGGAGCAGGGACCACCGGGGGTGTGTGGGAATACATGTGGGGGCTCCGGGAGAGTGTGGGGACATGTGTGACACCCCCGCAGTGCCAGGTGTCTCTGCGGACGCCTGAGCCGGTCCCTGCTCGGTGTGCCTGTGAGTGTGGGCACGCGTGACCCTGTCCCCTCCCTGTGTGCGTGGGGACACACGCGTGTGCCACCAGTGATGCTTTGGGTGCTGGGGACAAGGCACGGCGCTGGGGGACCCACAGCGGGTCCCCCCATCTCCCCCTGGGAGACCAGGCCCCTTCCCAGCGTGGGTGGGGTCACCCGGCCGTGGGAATCGGTGTCCCCCGGACCCCAGGGGACGGTGCCCACTCCTGTCCCCATCCCTGGGCCGTGGAGGGACCCTGCTGGGGGCTCAGGTGCCCCTGAGGCCCGCGGCTGCAGCGTGTCCCCTTGTCTTGGGGACTTCGGGGTCAAAGGCACCAGGGCTGTGACCGGTGACACTTTCTCCTGTCTCTGTCTCCTGTGTGACATCGCAGACACCCAAAAATAGCCGGAGCTCGTGTTCAGCTTCCTCCTCCTGACACTGCCATCGAGCAGGACCCCTCACCTCGTGCCCTGGGGGCACAGGACCCGTCCCCCTGGGATGGGTGTCCCCTGCCCTGCACCTGCTCGCCAAGGTCACAAGGACAATTTATTCCCCAGACAGACAGAGCCCCCTTGGCTCACGGGGACACAGAGGACAAGGACTGTCCTCTGTCCCCTCACCTGGGTGGTGGCAGTGTCCCAAACCTGCACAGCCCTGTCCCCTTGGGTGCTCCCTCTACAACGGGACTGCGAGATGGGGGCATGGACAGGAACAGCTTCCCTGGCACAGGGGACAGGGGCACCCTGATACAGGGACACCCTGATACAGGCACACCTCACTGACAGGGACACCCTGATAGAGTGACACCCACTGGCGCAGGGACACCCGGGCACAGGGACACCCACTGGCACAGGGACACCCGGGCACAGGGACACCCTGATACAGGGACACCCAATGACAGGGACACTGGGGTACAGTGACACCCTCACTGACAGGGACACCCGGGCACAGGGGCACCCGGGCACAGGGACACTGGGGCACAGGGATACCCTCAATGACAGGGACACTGGGGCACAGGGACACCCTGATACAGGCACACCTCACTGACAGGGACACCCTGATACAGTGACACCCACTGGCATAGGGACACTGGGGCACGGGGACACCCCCATTGTCATAGGGACACCCACTGACAGGGACACTGGGGCAGAGGGACACCCGGGCACAGGGACACCCACTGGCAGGGACACTGGGGCACAGGAACGCTTGGGCACAGGGACACCCACTGTCATAGGGAACCCTGGCATAGGGACACCAGGACACAGGGACACCCACACAGCTGCACTTGCACACTGACCCACAGGAGCACCCATGAACCTGGGATACACACACACACACACAGACAGACGTACACACACAGACACACACAGACACAGACAGACAGACACACACACACACAGACACACACACAGACACACACAGACACACACACACACAGACACAGACACACACACAGACACACACACAGACACACAGACACACACAGACACACAGACACACACACAGACACACACACACAGAAAGACACACACACACAGACACACACACACAGACACACAAAGACACACAGACACAGACACACACAGACACACACAGACACACACACAGACAGACACACAGACACACACAGACACACAGACACACAAAGACACACAGACACACGGACACACACAGACACACACACAGACACACACACACAGACAGACACACACACACAGACACACAGACACACACACAGACACACACACAGACACAGACACACACACAGACACACACACACACACAGACACACACACAGACACACACAGACACACACACAGACACACACACACACAGACACACACACAGACACACAAAGACACACACACACACAGACACACAAAGACACACAGACACACACACAGACACACACAGACACACACACACACAGACACACACAGACACACACAGACACACAGGCACACACAGACACACACAGACACACAGACACACAGACACACACACAGACACACACAGACACACACAGACACACACAGGCACACACAGACACACACAGACACACAGACACACAGAAACACAGACACAGACACACACAGACACACACAGACACACACACAGAAACACAGACACACACAGACACACAGACACACACAGAGAAATACACACACACACACACACACACAGACACACGGACACAAACACAGACACACACACAGACACACAGACACACAGATACACAGACACACAGACACACAGACACACAAGAACACATAGACACACACACACACGGACACACGGACACAGACACACGGACACAGACGGACACACAGATACACACATACACAGAGACGAACACATAGACACACACATAGACACACACATGGACACACACATGGACACACACACACACACACACACACATAGACACACAGAGGACACCCGGACACAAACACAGACACACACACACAGACACACAGACACACAGACACACACGAACACGTAGACACACACACACGGACACACACAAATACACACAGACACACAGACAAACACATGGACACACACATAGACACACACACGGACACACACACAGACACAAACACATGGACACACACACACAGAGATACACACAGACACACAGACAAACACATAGACACACACATAGACACACACACGGACACACACACAGACACAAACACACACACACATAGACACACAGACACACACACAGACACAAACACACATACACACACAGAAACACAGGTGCACACACGTATGGACACACAGACACACACAGACACATGTGTCCATACCCTTGATTGCCCGTGTAAAGGAGTGTCCATGACCATGGATGTGCACACACACTGTTACCCACACAGATACCACTGCACCTGTGCACATACACAGACACAAACACACAGGGATGCACACACAGGGATGCACACACATGGATACACACACATGGATATACACACACACATGGATGCCCACACATGGATGCACATACACATGGATATACACACACACATGGATGCACACATATCGATATACACACACACATGGATGCCCACACATGGATGCACATACACATGGATATACACACACACAGGGATACATACATGGATATACAAACACACGGATATACAGACAGATGGGTGAACAGACATGAATACACACACACACATGGATAAACACACATGGATGCGCACACACACATGGATAAACACACATGGATATACACACACACACACACACACATGGATGCACACACACACACACTTGGGTACACACACACATACGGATGCACACACACATATGGATAAACACACACACACATGGTTGCACACACATGGATGAACACACACACGCATGCACTGATAAGGATGCTCGTGCACATGGGTGCCCATGGATGCCCACACACATGGATGTGCACACACATGGGACCCTGTGCCCATAAATGCCCATTTAAACGAGTGCCCATGATCACACAGATGCCCACCCACAGTGACTGCAGGCTGTGTGGGTGCCCGTGACCCTACACATGGCTGTACACACACAGGAGAGCCCATCCCAATGAACGCCCATGCCAATGGGTGCCCGCACTCAGGGATGCCCATGCACATGTGTCCCCTCGCCACCAGTGCCCGTGTGAGTGTGTGCCCATGCCCACAGAAGCCCATGCACACGGATACCCACACACACGGATGCCCTGCACGTGTCCACTCACACCCAACCCTCCCATCCAGGACTGGCCTCCACGCCGAGGGATGGACACAGTGCTCGGGAGCCCGATGGTGGCTGGGACACCGTGGGGTGCTGAGACAGGGACTGCTGGCCCCGCCTGTGGCCCCGCACTGCTCTCCGGTGGTCAGGGAGGACCTGGGCTGCAGGATTCGTTTTGCTTTGTCCCATAGCTGACCATGCGGGATGGGATGGATGGAGGGATGGGGTGGGTCCAGCTCCACGTCCAGCCACCCTCGCTCCGGCCAGCGACCCGCAGAGCCGGCGCCGAGTCCTCCTCCCTCAGCCCCTCAACTCCCGGGCAGGAGGGTCCCATCCCGCCCTCTGGCAGACGCAGAGGATGTGGGGAGCACGGCCGCAGCCGTGAAAGCCCCACACCCGTGTCTCCCGCATCCCCAAACGCCGCAGGACCCGGCTGACCCCTCCCGGGGCTGAGGGAGGGGATCCAGCGTGGGGACAATGGGTGACCTGGCTCGGGGGGCTGGGGGTGCTCCAAACAGCATCGCCCTGCTCCCCATATCCCAAACTCACCAGCAGCCCCCATCCCCAGGAGCGGGGATCACGCTGGGGTGCTCTGCTCCTCAGTGGGATCCCTCAGAGACGTGCTGGCAACCCGGAGGCTCTGCTTAAGGGCTGGGGAAATCTCGGGCTGTGTTTCCCATCTCACCCCCACAAAACTTGGGAATGGCTCCTGAGTCACCCAGAAGAAAGACCAGGAGACGAGGTGGTACCCAAAAACATCACAGTGAACACCACACTCAGCAAGAAACACCCGTGGCTGCTCCTGCGGCCAGAAGGGCCCCCCCGGGACCCCCCGCGCTCGGCTTCCGCCAAATGCCCCAGAAGAAAAAATATTCCTCCCCCCGGGAGGCAAAAACATCCCCCCCCCCGAGTCCTGGCCCAGGGCGTGGGTGGGAATCAACCCCTTGTCACAGCAGGTCCCCTCCATGTCCCGCCACGTCCCCGCCACGCGCTGCTGCCCCATGGCCGGGGGACGCTCCAGGGTCTCGCTGCGGCAGCACCGAGGAAATCCCAGCGGACTCGGGCTGTGCCAGGAAAGCCGGGCTGCTGCTCCACAGCCTCCTCCTTCCTCCGCCGGTCACAAATGTCCCCCCCCCGGGCGGGGTTAGGACGTGTCCTTCAGCTCGGGGCTGGGGGGGCTGCGGAGGGGGCACCTCCGCTGAGGGCGACTGCATGTCCTGGGCGCTGCCTGCAGGAGAGACCGGGGAGAGGTGATGGGGTGGGATCAGAGCGCGGAATCACCGAATCACCGAGGCTGGGAAAGAGCTCCAGGAGCATCGAGTCCAACCTGTGCCCGATGGCCACCTTGTCACCAGCCCAGGGACCAGGAATTCCTTGGACACCTCCAGGGATGGGCACTTCAAACCCCCCTGGGAATTTCCAATGCCAGAACACCTTCTCCATGGAGAAATTTTCCACAATATCCAACCTGGATCTCCCCTGGCTGTTCCCTCTCCTCCTGTCCCTGTCCCTGTCCCCAGAGCCCGACCCCCCCGGCTGTCCCCTCCTGTCAGGGAGTTGTGCAGAGCCACAAGGGCCCCTGAGCCTCCTTTGCTCCAGGCTGAGCCCCTTCCCAGCTCCCTCAGCCTCTCCTGGGGCTCAGACCCTTCCCAGCTCCCTCAGCCTCTCCTGGGGCTCAGACCATTCCCAGCTCCCTCAGCCTCTCCTGGAACTCAGATCCCTCCCAGCTCCATTCCCTGCCTGGACATGCTCCAGCCCCTCAGTGTCCTGATCCCTAAGCACGGGATGAACATGGGAACCCCTGTCCCCGCTCCCCCCTCCTCCTGGTCACCCACCTGCGCTCAGGGACATCTCGGCCAGTTTGAGGGGCAGGTCCGCGGGGCTGACGCCGGCGGGCGAGCCCAGGATGTCGGGCAGGGCATTGCGCCGGCCCGTCCTGCCGGAGGATGCGAAGTCCAGCACGGGTTCCACCTCGGTCATGCTAACCCTGCCGAGAGATGTCCCCTCTGTCACCACCGGAGGGACCCGGCTGTGCTCCGGGCTGGGTGCTCCCCCCTGCACCCCCTCTGCCCCCCGAGGAGCAAATGCAGGGCCACCCTGCCCCTGGGACTCGCCACCATCTCCCCAGCACCTTTGGGTGCTCTGATCCCCCCACTCACTGCAGCGTGCAGGGAGGGGTTCCCTGGGGTCCCAGCAGCACCCCCACCCCAGGCAGCCTTACCGGGCACCCTCCAGCCTGGCCTGGCACCGTGCCTGCCCCGTGCCCAGGGTGGGACACACGGGGGACAGCGATCAGCCCCGGCTTGGGCCCCTCCGGCTGCCGACCTGGGGGAGGCAGAGCAGGGGTCACCAGTGGGGCAAAAGGAGCAGGGAACGAGTCTGGGGGGGGGGAGGGACAACAGGGAACAACATGGGAACACCCAGAGAACCCCCACAGTGAGGGGCTTGCTCTGAGCCTCGTCCATGGAGGGATGGGGAATGGCTGGATGATGGTATGGATGGATGATGGATGGATGGATGGATGGCGGTATGGATGGATGGATGGTATGGAGGTGGATGGATGGATGGATGGATGTGGATTGGCTGGATGAATTGATGGATGGATGGATTGATGGATGGATGGATGATGAGGATGGATGATGGATTGGATGGATTGATGGATGGAGATGGATGGATGGATGATGGATGAATGGATGGATGGATGGAGGATGGATGATGGATGGTGATGATTGGATGGATGGATGATGATGGATGGATGGATGGATGATGGATGGATGGATGAGATGGTATGGTATGGATGGTATGGATGGATGATGGATTGGATGATGGATGGATGGATGGATGGAGGATGGATGGATGGATGATGGATGGATGGGTGGATGATGGATGGATGGATGATGGGTGGATGGATGATGGATGGTGGATGGATGGATGGATGGATGGATGGATGGATGGATGATGGATGGATGGATGAGGGATGGATGGATGGATGGATGGATGGATGGATGGATGGATGGATGGATGGATGATGGATGGATGGATGATGGATGGATGATGGATGGATGGATGATGGATGGATGGATGGGTGGATGATGGATGGATGGATGATGGATGATGGATGGATGATGGATGGATGGATGGATGGTTGGATGGATGATGGATGATGGATGGATGATGGATGGATGATGGATGATGGATGATGATGGATGATGATGATGGATGGATGGATGATGGATGGATGATGGATGGATGGATGATGGATGGATGGATGATGGATGGATGATGGATGGATGGATGGATGGATGGATGGATGGATGGATGGATGGATGGATGGATGGATGATGGATGGATGGATGATGGATGATGGATGGATGATGGATGGATGGATGATGGATGGATGATGGATGGATGGATGGATGATGGATGGATGGATGGATGATGGATGGATGGATGGATGGATGGATGGATGGATGGATGATGGATGGATGGATGGAGGATGGATGGATGGATGGAGGGTGGATGATGGATGGATGGGTGGATGATGGATGGATGGATGATGGATGATGGATGGATGATGGATGGATGGATGGATGGCTGGATGGATGGATGGATGGATGATGGATGGATGGATGAGGGATGGATGGATGGATGGATGGATGGATGGATGAGGGATGGATGGATGATGGATGGATGATGGATGGATGATGGATGGATGGATGGATGGATGATGGATGGATGGAGGGTGGATGATGGATGGATGGATGATGGATGATGGATGGATGATGGATGGATGGATGGATGGTTGGATGGATGATGGATGATGGATTGATGGATGATGGATGGATGGATGGATGGATGGATGATGGATGAGGGATGGATGGGATGATGGATGGATGGATGATGGATGGATGGATGATGGATGGATGGATGATGGATGGATGGATGGATGGATGGATGGAGAGCAGGGATGGGGATGCAGAGGTGACTGAGAGGGAGGCTGAGCCAGCACTGCCAGTGAACTATGGAGTCTCCCACTTGGAGACACCACCGTGTCCCTTGGAGAGTGGCTCTTGCTGAGCCAGGCAGGCAGCAGCAATGCAGGGCTGCCCTGGAAGTCCCTGGAATCAGGAAAATCCAGCTGGCATGGAGCCATCCATGTGCTCGTGCAGCTGGGACTTTCTTGAGGTGTTTGCTCAGCTCCAGGTGAGGGACTCCAGGACACACTTTGGGCTTTTGCCATGGGAGGTAGAGGGGCACAGGGGCGGCACAGGGGTGGCACAGGAGTGGCACAGGACCTGGCAGGGACAAGGTGCCCTCCACCCCCCACAGAGCACAGGGACCCCAAGCCACCACCCCAGCAGCCCCATCCCCTCTATGTTGGTGGCAATGCTGGGACTGCTGTCCCCAAGTTGGTGGTGGTGGGGGTGTGAACTCACCGGTGTCCTGCTGGGAATCCCTGCTGGGAATCAGTGCTGAGAATCACTGGCAGTCACTGGGAGTTCCTGCTGGGAATCACTGGGAGTCACTGGGAATCCCTACTGGGATTCAGTGCTGGGAATCACTGGCAGTCACTGGGAATTCCTGCTGGGAATCACTGGGAGTCACTGGGAGATCCTGCTGGGAATCACTGGGAGTCACTGGGAATTCCTGTTGGGAATCATTGGGAATTCCTGCTGGGAATCACTGGGAGTCTCTGGGAGTTCCTGCTGGGAATCACTGGGAATCACTGGGAGTTCCTTCTGGGAGTTCCTGCTGGGAATCACTGGGAGTTCCTGCTGGGAATCACTGGGAATCACTGGGAGTTACTGGGAGTTCCTGCTGGGAGGACGAGTCAAGGTCCTTGGGTGCAGGCACTGTGTGCACGGGAGGGGTGACCACGGCTGCAGGAGGGGAGAAACAAATGATTAACTCAGGAGGTGATTAGTGATTAGTTAATTAGTGATCAGTACTGGGGTGGCTGTGCCATGAGGGGCAGGACCCGGATGCTGCTCAGGGGGAAACTGAGGCACGGGGCGGGGCTGGGGTGACAAAGGCAGGGGCGGAGACAAAGGGTCCTGGTACACCTGAACAGCCATGGCCTCTGGAGACACCTGCACTGCCCCAGCACAGGTGTGTGCAGTGTCACACGTGTGTGTGTGTGCATTGTCACATGTGTGTGTGCATTGTCACGTGTGTGTGCAGTGTCACCTGTGTGTGTGCAGTGTCACCTCTGTGTGTGTGTGCAGTGTCACATGTGTGTGCAGTGTCACCTGTGTGTGCATTGTTACATGTGTGTGTGCAGTGTCACCTGTGTGTGCATTGTCACATGTGTGTGTGCAGTATCGTGTGTGTGTGCAGTGTCACCTGTGTGTGCATTGTCACATGTGTGTGTGCATTGTTACATGTGTGTGTGCAGTGTCACCTGTGTGTGTGTGCATTGTCACCTGTGTGTGTGTGCAGTGTCACCTGTGTGCATTTTTACATGTGTGTGCATTGTCACCTGTGTTTGTGCATTGTCACATGTGTGTGCAGTGTCACACGTGTGTGTGCAGTGTCACCTGTGTGTGCATTGCCACCTGTGTGTGCATTGTCACATGTGTGTGCAGTGTCACCTGTGTGTGTGCATTGTCACCCGTGTGTGTGCATTGTCACACGTGTGTGTGCAGTATCACCTGTGTGTGCATTGTCACTTGTGTGTGAATTGTCACATGTGTGTGTGCAGTGTCACCTGTGTGTGTGAATTGTCACATGTGTGTGTGCAGTGTCACCTGTGTGTGTGCATTGTCACACGTGTGTGTGCAGTATCGTGTGTGTGTGGTGTGTGTGTAAGTGTGACCTGTGGCTGGGCTGTTCCATGTGACTGTACAGGTGTGTGCATGTGTGGCACCCCATGACACAGTGTGGCACTCCCTGACACACCTGTGTGACAGTGTGGCAGCCCCTGTCACACACACACGCATTTGTGACATCCTCTGTCACACGTGTGTGCCTGTGTGACACACTCTGTCACATGTGTGTGCATGTGTGACACCCCCTGCACACTGTGTCTGTGACACTCCCTGTCACTGTGTCTGTGACAATCTGTCACACTGTGTGTGACACTCCCTGTCACTGTGTGTGACACTCCCTGTCACTGTGTGTGTGACACTCTGTCACACTGTGTGTGTGACACTCCCTGTCACACTGTGTCTGTGTGACACTGTCACGCTGTGTATGTGTGACACTCCCTGTCACTGTGTCTGTGACACTCTGTCACACTGTGTGTGTGACACTCCCTGTCCCCGTGTGCACATGTGGCACCTCCTGGCTCCCAGTGCTGCAGCCGTGTCACCTCCTTGTCCCAGTTTGTCCTCACCTGCTCAAGGTCACGTCCCTCCCTGGCACTGCCTGTGCCACAGGGGGAGCCCTGGGCCTGGCACAGGGACACGTGTGACATGCTGTGGGTGTCCCCTGTGTCCCCTGGGACTGTTTGGGAACACACACATGGTGTGAGCACACGAGCACACGCATTCCAGGGGGTTCCATGGATTTTGGGAGGAATCCTGCGTGGAAAGGGCTGTCCAGGCCCTGGGGGTTTAACAGCTGTGGGGATGTGGCACTGGGGACAGGGGCTGGTGGCTGAGGGAATGGTTGGACTCTGATCTGGGTGGGTTTTTCCAGGCTAAAGGGTTTTGTGATTCCCAGTGGATCCCTGTGGATCCCTGATGCCGTGTGCACACTCACACACACACCCTCTGCACACCCAGCAGAGCCAGAGCCCCCCCAGGTTGGATCAGAGCTCCTTCCCCACAGCCCAGCAGCTGCTGCTGCCTCCAGCTCTGGACAATCAGCAATTATCAATCAATCAGCAATTATCAATCAATCAGCAATTATCAATCAGCCTCCTGCTGCCTCCTGCCCGTGTCCTTCCCACAGGAAAACGCTCCCAGGGATGGAGGGGGATGGGGTTGGACCCCACATGGTCATCCTGTGAAAAGCCACACCAGGGATCAGGACCAGGGAGCCCAGCCCTGGTGTTGTCACAACCCTGAGCACTCCTGGGATGCAGCATCACTGTCCCTGGGCTGTCCCTGCACCCCTGGGGACAATGTCCAGGCCACCAACACCTGCCCCACCTCCAGCTCCCACAGGCAAATCCAACCCAAACAGGGCAAATCCCACTGGATAAACCCGGTGAGGGAGGATTTCCCCCTCTAACAGGGACAGTTTCTGTGGCTTAACGTGGTCTCAGCCTAAAAAAGCTCCTGGAGTCACATGGAAGGTCCTTGGGGCCGCTGGCTCCTGCTCTAATGCCCCTAATGGGATAGAGGAGGGAAGGGCAGAAATAAACCTTAATCCCTGCTGGGGATGGTGGCAGGGAAGGTGCTGGGAGAGGTGGAGGGAGGGAGGAGATGGACTGGGATGTGTTCCATGGGCAGGTTCCCTGGGACAGCAGAGCCCTGGAGGAAGGTGCTGAACAGGCAGAGAAAGGTGTGACCCACCTGGGGATGGAGCAAAGAAACCCCAGATCCATGATCCCCCCAGCACCTGCACGTCCCCTCTAACACAACTGTTTGGGGTTGCTGGGGGTGGCAGTGACCCCAAATTGCACATGGAGCCTGGATAGGGACCCCAAACTGCACCTGGAGCCTGGAGAGGGACCCCAAATTGCACCTGGAGCCTGGAGAGGGACCCCAAATTGCACCTGGAGTTATAGGGGGTGGCAGTGACCCCAATCTGCACCTGGAGCCTGGGGATCACCACAGACACACCACAGCTTTGCCAAACACATTTCCCCCACCAGAGATGACAAACCAGGAGTGCTCCAGGAATTTAGGAGCTGGGAGGTGTTCCAGGGATCTTGAGGATTCATTTAACCACAAGGATTTGCTTCTTCAGCTTCTGATTGTTGGTGGGTCATGAGCTCCTCTGGTAGGAGGGTTTGGAACATTTAATGCTCTTGGCTTTTCTCTGTTTGGGGGGTTCTTCTTGCTCATTTAATTCAGCATTTTATGGGAATGCTGCAGCCTGTAACAAACCTTCCAAAAATACACCAGCAAATCCTCAATGCTGATGAAACACAATGAAAAATGGGCAGGGTTCAGTGAGATGAAACTGTAACATGGAGTGAAAAGGGAAGGAAAGAGCTGCCCCAGGTCAGAAGGGAACAGGAGAATCATCCAGGAAAATGAGCCAGGAGTCCACACAGGAGGGAAATCCAGCAGGGCTGGGTTAGGCAGAGCCCGACAGGCACCAGACAGCCCGAGCAGCCCCTGGAGCTGGAACAGCAGATGGCAATAATTAAACACAGGATGAAATCTGGAGAGCCAGGAGCTCTCTGGGGACGCAGCAGGTTGGTCCCAGCGGGTTCCTCTGCAGGGAAGGGGCTGCAGGCTGCTGGAGCCCCAGGGAGGCTGAGCCAGGCTGTGTCACCTGCCCAGGGACAGCTCCAGCATCCTAGGGACAGAGGAGGAGGAGGATAAATATTGTCCTGATCTTGCTGTTTCCTGGGAAAGGGGGGAAAGGCTGCAGGGATGTGGGCTGCTGCAGGAATATGGAACGTGGAGGTGCAGAAGGACTTTTGGAGCAGGTTTGGATCCACAGGAGGAAGTGTCTGGGGAGGATGATCCCTCCTGGCAGGGATGCAGCTCCCAGGACCCATTCCCGTGGGATGCTGGCACCTCCCTGCCTCCCCTCAGCAGCAGAACTCTCCAACCATGGCCTGACACCTTTATCCCTAAATCCCCAGGACTCCAGGTGGGCCAGGCAGGAATTTGGGCCAGCTTGGATCTTGCTGGGCACCTTTGGAGTGCTGGTCTGGAGTGAAGCTGCATCCTGCTTGGAGCATCAGCAAGGTCTCCCAGTGTTTTTTTTTTCCAATTTTCCCCTGGCTCTTTCCCAAAGGAATTGTTGAGGAATTGTTCCAGGGGGATTTCTAAGCACAGGTGACACTGGCAACTCCCCAAAGCTCTGAGAAGCTCCAGCAGATCCCAGTAGATGCAGGGTTGGCTTTTCCCTGTCATTCCCTTCCCAGCAAACCCCATGTTCCAAAGGCATTGGACAAGTGGCTCCCACTCCTTCCCTGTCCATGGAGCAGTGGATTCCCCTCGTTGGGATAATGCACTTCCAGAGGAATTCCCAGCACCCTCTGAGCCCCTTCCCATCGTGTCCTGCCTTGAGCTCTGACCTTCCTCCTACTCTTGCACACTCATCCTCACATCCAGACCTTTCCCTCTTCTTCACCACTCCTGCTTGTGCCTGGATTGTCTCATCCACAGATTTGGGAAATGCTGAAGTGTCTCTTTGCCCCCTCCATCATCCTCACATCCCTTTGCCCTGCCCCCTGCCTGGTCCCCATTGCTGCCCTGCAGATGGGCAGGACCAGCTCTAGGCTCAGTCCCACCCTGCTCACACCCAAATCCTGAATTATTCCACCCAGACTTTTCCCTGGATCCCAGGGATCCTTTTAGAGGTCAGTTTTCATCCTGTGCTTCCTTTTGCACAATTTAGGGTCTCACTGCCCAGAGCAGCTGTGGCTGCCCCTGGATCCCTGGCAGTGCCCAAGGCCAGGCTGGACACTGGGAGCAGCTGGGACAGTGGGAGATGTCCCTGCCATGGCAGGGGTGGCACTGGATGAGCTTTAAGGTTCTTTCCAATCAGGGATTCTACGACTTATTTTTTTAGGGATTTTTTTTTCCCAGCTGTAAGACTTGGAATTGTTTTTTTTCCACACAAAACCTGAGCTGTGTCCCAGCTAATACTGGCCTAGGCAGAGCATAAACCCTTCCCTTCAGGGGCTCAGCTGGGCTTGTGGGATACTGGGACCTAAATTCCTGTTCAAGGCAAGGAGAAGGAAGGGCTCTGAAATGGGACACTGGTAATCTCCATTCCCTGTAATTCCCAGCTTCCAGCAGGGAGATGTGCAGGGAGGTGGGGGTTGCTGCTGCACCCAGGGAATGGAGCTCCAGCAGCAGCAGAGGCTCTGCTATTTCTCTGTCAGTCAGGGGGATGATGGCAGAGTTCAGCTGTGCTCAATATCCCACAAAACCCAGGAAAAATCCTAAAATCCATCCCGAATCTGTCCAGAAAGGATTCCAGGCTGTTTGTATAAATTGTCCTTTTGGTTATTAACATTGCAAACACAAACCAGAGCAAGTCCTGCTCCAGTGTGGGAGTGAATCAAGCTCTTGTGCTCCTGACATCCTAATCCTAAGTTTCCCTAAGCAAACCCAAATTCTGCCCACCCCAATCCAGGTGCTTCCAGACCTGGGGGTACTCACACATCCCACATCAGGGCTTGGCATCCCCCCAGGGCAGTGACCCCGGAGAAAATCCCTTCTGGATCCTGCAGGCCTGGGTTGGGCCAGGGAAAAGCTCTCCAGAGGACTCAGCAGTTTAATCCTGGCACAACCCTGCTGAGCTCAGCATCTCCTACGAGTCCACACTGGGATAAAATTGAGGCATTTTTCTCTGGGAGCAGCACATGGGGCATCCTGGAAAGATGCTGAAAGCAGCAGGCAAACCTGGATGTGCGATTCCCTCTGGGCCACCTGGATTCCAGCCCTGGACAAGCCTGAGTTGCTCTAATTAGAAACAAATCACCAAAGGCTCAGTGAGGATGTGGGCTGACACTGCAGGGCTTCATCCTGCATCCCAAACCTCCAGGAGAGTGCATGGAAAACCTGGACAGCCTCAGCTGTGCTGCCCATGGTGCCCAGAGAGGGAATGGCCAAATCCCAGCAGTTCTTGCCCATCCTCTGAGGCTCCCAGCCCAGCACACATCACTGCTTCCCACCCCTGCTGCTCCCCCCTGGGATCCCAGTCTCCCCTAGGGAATGTTTCCATCACTTTGTGCTCATAACAAGGATTTCTGCCTTTCCCCATCACACAGAGCAGGGTTTCTGGAGGCTGGGAGGGATGAGGTCCCTCTGCCAGGAGGCACTCAGGGCTCTGGGAATGCTGCTGCTGGCAGGAGGGCATCCCTGAGGGAGGGATCAGCTCCCTGGCCAGGCTCTGATCCCTGTGCTGGGGACTGGGAGCAGCTCAGGGACAGCAGGAGGGTCCCCTCTGCAGCAGCAGGGGTGTGAAAACCACCAGAAACCACCAGCAGCACTCCAGCCATGGCTATTCCCTGTGGGAACCTGGCAAATCCCAAGGGCTGGCAGTGCCTCTATCCCAGTGCCAGGGGACAGCTCCAGGATCCAACTGGGCACCAGCAGGGAGAGACCCTCACCCACACTGGTTTGGGGATCATTCCTGCAGGAGCAGCTCCCTGGATCCCAGCCCTTCCCCACCAGGAAGGATTCCAGGAAGGAAGGATGGATCCCAGCCCATCCCAGGGAGGAATGGAAGCTGCTCCAGCCACCCAAGGCCAGCCAGGTGCTCACCAGCCTAGGCTGTGACCTATTCCAGAGCTATTCCTATTCCATCCTCCACCCCCATCAGTTAATTCCCTTTAATTAACTGATTAAAGGTAATCAGCTGGAGTGGTGGGAGGAGCACAGGAATTCCTCTTGGGGAGTTTGGCTGCCCATCAGGGGCTCTACAAAGGTGCTGGGTGAGCCTCCCTTCCCCACAGCCCTCAGTGCCAGCAGCTGCATCTGGCTCCTTTTTGAGTCCAAGGGGGAAACACAGTGACCCCTTTGGCATGAGGGGGATGGAGCCACCCCCAGCCCCACAGAGATGGACCTGACACCTGGATAACCCAGCCCCACTCTGGGAACAGGAGTTCCAGCAGGAGCTCCACATCTCTATGGGGAAGGAAAGGATCTAATGAGGGTAATTAAGGTGATTGAGCCCTGGGTAATGGAGCTCCCAGCAGAACCCCCAGTTCCCTGCTCTGACACACCACAAACTATAATTTTGCATAATACAACCAGGTAATTTTGCATAATAAACGTGTCACCCACATCCACAGCAGTTCTATTCCTCACTGGGTTCAGGCTCCCTCCTCCCCAAATGGTTTTCAACCTCTGCTCCAGCCTGAGCAGCCAGGGTGGAGCTGACTGACACCTGGAGATGGGGACAGGGACACCCTGCTTGGGGACACTCCTGGCTCTCCTGGCAGTGGAGCTGTGGAAGGCACAGGGAGTGGTGCCAGGGGAGCCCCAGGAGCTGTCAGCAGGGTGTGGGCTGTCACAGGGTGCCAGCTGGGTGCCACCAAGCACATCCCAGGCTGAGCCATGGGCTGGGTGACACTGGAGCTCGTGCACCACGGGAGCCACATCTCCTGCACAAGCTCCTCCATCTGCCTCTGGTGGCACCTGGAGAGGACCCTGGTCCAGGAGGAGGCTCCCACCCTGCCAGAGCACCAGGACAAGTGCAGGAACCCAGAATTCTGGGGAGCAGAGGCAGCTCAGCCTTCCCTGGAAGCTCTGGCTCCCTGGGGAGCCCTGTGTGCTTCCCCTGGCCCTGGGGGAATCCTCTCCTTCCCACTGCAGCCCAGCCAAGGGGGGAGGTGAAAAAGAACACCCAGGTTTGGGGCAGCAACCCCCACCCAGTGGTGAGGCCTTGCACAGAGGTGATCCAGATGTTTCCTGCCATCCCTGCACTGAGGATGGGAGCACTGTCAGGATTCTCCAGCTGTCACCACCACCCTGTGACAAAACTCCAGCTCCTGGGAGCTGGCAGGGAAGGGAGCAAAAGCCAAGGAGAAGAAATCCATGCAGGAGCTCTGGGATCAGAGGCATGGCTGGAAATCTGTGATGGATCCAAGGCCCAGGGCTGAGCCAGGAGCTGGAATTGCTGTTCCAGGAGCCAAGGGCAGAGCAGGGCCATGGTCCCCATCCTGCTCACCCTGCCAGGACCCCCAGGGTCTGCAGCACCCAGCCAGGGCTCCTCCAGCTCCCCAGGAGCTGAACCCCAAGATCACCTCCTACAACCAAACCCCCAGAGCACCCCCACTCTGCCTCCCAGCATCCCAGTCCCAAGAAAAATGCTGGGATTCCCTTAAGTCAAAGGAGTGAGAATCTGCCTCTGCCACCACCTGTCCCCTTCCCAACCTCCTGCTTTTTGGGGAAGGAGGAGCTGAGCAGGAGAAGGCTGGGGACAGGGGGACAGTGCCAGGGCTGTGTCCATTTGTGACAGCAAGGACTGAGGTGTCCCTTGGTGGACACCCCAAGGTCATGGGCTGGGAGCATTTGGGGTGAGCGTGGGACATCCTGCCTCTGCCACCTCCTCGGTGGCACTGCCACCCAGCCAGGGGACAGCAGCCAGCTCCGGGGACCAAAGGGACCCGATCCAAGCATCTGCAGGGGCAATCTGCCAAAATGATGCCCCGAAGGCAGGGAGGAGGGGCTGTCCCTGGGGGAAGCCCTTTCCTCCCGGGAGGAAGCACCGCAGGAGGTGTCCCCTGCGCGGGGGTGCTCAGCCCTGGGGCGACCCTCCGTGCCTGGGGATCCCCGCAGCTCCCCGGGCCCAAATCGCCTGGGAAGCTCCAATCCGGGAAGCTGAGGGCTGGAGCTGGGGGTGGGGATGGAAGTGTCGTGGTAGCTGAGAGGAGGACAGGGCAGGGGGGAAGGTGAATGGGGCAGGGGTGGCCCAGGACACGCAGGGGGTGGGTGCCAGGGTGTGACAGAGGTGCTGCCGCGCGGGGTGCTCTGAAGTGCCCGCCCCGAGACAGACGAGCCTGGCTCGGTGCCTCAGCACTGCTCCCCCAAATCCTCTCCGGGGGCCTCTGCCCCTGGGCCGGTGGGCACGGACATCCCAAGCCCTCGAGAGACTCCCCACCGCAGCCGCTGCAAACTTCCATCCCCCCCACAACCCACCTGCCCCCGAGACCGCCACCATCCCCTGCCCCCCGGCCTCTCCACCTTCCCTGGGAGGTGCCCAGGGTGGGCACCTCCTTCCCGCGGTGGGCACCTCCTTCCCGGATGGGCACCGGTCCCCGGGGTGGGCACCTGGTCCTTTGCCCCGGTGAGCCCAGGGCACTCTCCGCGGTGGCCCAGGGCCTCGGTGGCACCACGTCACCTGCACCAGCAGCCGCCAGCCGCTCACCTGGTGCCAGCGGCGATCGCGGTGCCGGTGCCGAGGCCGGTGGCGGTGGTGACACCGGCGGTGATGCTGCTGCCGGTGCCGGCGGTGATGCTGCTGCCGGTGCTGCCGCCGGTGCCGGCGGTGATGGGGATGTCGGTGTCGGTGTTGATGCCGATTCCGGTGTCAGTGCCGATGGTGATGCCGGTGCCGATGATGATGCCGGTGCTGGTGCCGGTGCCTGGGGTGATGGTGATGCCGGTGCCGGTGCCCGTGCCAGCCCGGCTGCCGGGGGAAGGATGCTCCACGCTCGGCAGCAGCCGCGGGGAAGCCTCCGGCTCCAGGCGGCCCTGGGGCACCCGGGGCCGAGCCGCCGCCGCCGCCGCCGCCCGCCCAGCGCCGCCGCTCCCGCCCGGCCCGGCCCCCGCTCGGCGCGGGGGGGACCCAGCGCCGGCCCCGCCCGCCGCCCCCCCTCCCCCCGCCGCCGGGGCCGCCCCTCGCCCCCCCCCGGGCTGCTGTGTCCCCGCGTCCCCCCGCTCTGGCACGAGGGGAGGGCTGTGACATCCCCCCGGGTCCCATCTCCCCTCAAGCTCCGCGTGATTCTGCCCCTCTGGGACCCCCCAGCCCGGGCGGGGGGCTCGCAGCCCGCCGTGGCCACCAGCCCTGCTCGGGGAAATGGGTAATTTTCACTCCGATTTCCTCTGGATTCGGATCCTCGGCTGCACAGCCCCACAGCCCCCCTGCTCGCCCACCAGGACAATTTGACCCCAACCCACACAGCTCCATTTAGTGCAGCCAAAAATCAATGTCAAGCTCCGAATCTTTTGGGAAAAAAAAGAATTACAAAATCCGTGGCTGCACCGGTGTGGCATGTGGTGGTGGGGGAGGGGGCGGGGGGCTGGGAGACCCTGAATGCGGTTGGCAAATCCAGCGGATCAGGGCACAGCCCCTCGCTGTGCCCTGCCCGGGGGTGTCCCCGCTGAAAGGACGCTGGGCACAGCCTGGGCGCGGAGCAGATGCCACCAGCTGCTCCTGGCCTGACACCGGTGTCACCTTGAGGGGGGGACACGGCCAAGGCCGAGGGTGTGAGATGGGGGTTCCCACCCCCAGCCCTGAGCTGGTGAGGGCAGCGAGCTGGGGGAGGCGGAGCGGGAATTTAAACCGGCTGGAATTGCGCACAGGAGCAGCGACCACCTCCCAACGCTTCCATCGGCATCCCTGCAACTGGGAAACCGGGTGGGGTTGGTAGGGTTGGTGAGAGGCTGTAAAATGTCCCTCCTGGCCCTGCAGGTGGCTGTCCCCAGGGCTGGGGGAGCGGGGTGTGCTCTGGGAGGGACCCCCGCGGGTGGCGGGGTCCCCGCTCCCCATCCCTGCACGGCAGGAGCGGGGCTGGGGTTGCGATCCCAAATTCCGGGCTCTGACCAAAATCCTCTCGCTGCTGATGGGGCGATGCTCATCACCCGGAGCCAGGTGCCCACCCCTCCCTTCCCCTGGGCCGTGGGGACACCCCGCTGCTGCCCCGGGACGGGCGACGCTTTCCTCAGCGGGACAGCCCCGGCTGTGCCAGGGGACAGCGACACGAGCCAGCGGTGCCCGTGCCCGGTCCCCCCGCACCCCAAAGGCTCGGAGGGGCTGCACGTCCCGCAGGCAGGGCAGGGACACGGTGCCCTGCTCGCTCACGCGTGTGACGGGCGAGCGGCGGCTCCCGCGCGGCCGGCGGGGAGCGCAGCCCGAGCCAGACGCTATTTTTAGCTGCTCACGCTCCGCTTTCTCCTTGACTGTCTCCCCTCGCCAGAGCAGTCTCGGCCCGAGCAGCGGCGATGTTTATCCTGCCTGGCACCCGATCGGATGTGACACTGCTGTCGCGGGCCGAGGGGACGGCTGGGAGCGAGGGAGGGGATGCTGTGGGCATGGGAAGGGACAGGAGGGAACCCGCTGGGATTCGGAGCACCTTGGAGAGTTCTCCCTTTCTGCAGCTCCCGAGCGGCCCCGAGAGGCTCTGCCCTGGGACAGCTGAAGGGAAGCCACACCACATCCCCATTTCCTATTTCCTACATCCCCCATTTCCTCCAAGGCTGAACAATTCCCAATGTGATCCTTTGGGATGGCTGCGCTGGGGGAGCTGGGGAAACTGAGGCACACCAGAGGTGTGTGTCCCTCCACATCCTGGCAGTGTGGTGCTGACATGGAATAACCTCTCCCAGCTCACCTGCATCCAGGGCATGCTGAGCACCAGCAGCCCAGAGCTCCCAAACTCTCAGGTACAAACCCCACAGATTCAGGACAGCAACTGGGAAGGGAAAAAATAATTCCAAAATTATTCCCTGTTCAGGCAGGTCCAGGGCAGGGCCGTGGTGCCTGGTGCTGCACCAGCCTGGGGGCAAAGGCTGCTCTGCTCCTCCTTTGCTCTTTCAGCTGCTGCTCTCGGGCTTTGTACACCTTGGGATCCTCTTTCCAGGATGCTCCCAGCAGGATGAGCTTCCCTGCTGATGGGGGGCCTAAAATAACTCATTTGTGCCCTCCTGAGCTTGGGGAGAGTCCCTGATTGATCCATCAGGGATGAGAAGCCAGCAAGAATGGGTTCAGACTGCTCCCTGCCCTGCCACCTGGTCTAAATCGTATTTTCCCCTAAAAACTCAGGGTCCAGAACTGGGAGAAAATAGGTCTGGAGGAGTCTGTTCTCCTGCTGCTGCTGCCCAGCTGCTTTATCCCCGTGGGCAGGAGGGTCGATAAACCCCAGGCACCCTCGGGCTGCTGCAGGTCCGGGGCAGCTGCCACAGTGGAGGCAGCAGGGAGGGAGCAGAGCTGTTCTCCACTGCCCAGCCCAGCACTGCGGGCTCTTATCTGGGCTAAAAGTCACTGCTGGGGGACAGCAGCCCTTTGCTGTTCCTGTTTTAGACACACCTTCCCGATTTCCAGCCCGGCTAAGCCCCTGCTCCCCCGCTGGGGACACAGGTGACGTGAGGGAAGGTTATTCCTGAGCCCAGGGGCTGCGTCAGGCCCGCGGTTAAGGAGCTATTTCGGGACACGGGTCACAGGGTTTGGGGACCTGCAGGTTGCTCCCTGGCTGGGGGCCGGGACTTTCCATGAGCTCCAGCAGGACACGGCCTCGAGGCCACCCTGGAGCGATGGAGGTGGCTCCTGAGGGATGGATCTGCCCTCGGGGGAAACCTCCCTGCCCGTGAGATCTCGGGGGCCGAAGGCAGCGAGAGCATTTGCTTGTCTGGAGGATTTCAAAGCAGAGGGAAAATGCCAGCAAAGAGCTCCCAGGGAGAAGATTTGTCACCAGGCAGGAGCGTCACACTGAGCTGAGAGTCTGGACATGTCAGCGCTGCAGCAGTGCCCTTCCCAGCACCCTCCCTGCTCCAGGACTCTGCCATCTGGATCCCAGTGTGCTGCTCTGCCCTGTCCTTCGCAGGGCACAAGGATTCTGCAGCTCCATCTGCCCCCAGGACATCGCGGAGCTTTTGGAGATCTTCCCCCGCGGTGTGTGCCCAGCCCAGAGCATCCCGCCCCTCTGGGGGACAGCACACAAGCGGCTTTTCCTGTTTCTATTCCCTAATTCAAGCCCTCAGGGCAGCTGGAATATCTGCAGTGAGTTGCACAGGTCTTTGCAACTCGTCTGCAGCCTTGCTGTCCCTGGCAGAATGGAAAATTTCAACCCAAAGAATGATTTGTTGCTGTTTCTGCAGCAGCAGAAGCTCCTTCCTGACCCAAAGGTGAGGTGGATCCTGCAGCCAGATGCAATCCCAGCCTGAGGCTCATCCTGCTGCCATTTCATCACAGGAGTTGGGGATAAAAAGGGCATTGAATGACTCAAAGTGCCTCTCTTGGGGCTCAGCCACCAAAATATTCATCTCCTGCCCCAGTGGACCAGCAGAACGCACAAATTATTTCTGGGAATTAGTTCAGGAAACCACCTTGCCTGTGCATTGGCTCTGATATTGGCTGAAATCCCACATATCTGGGCAGCAGCCTGGGTTGCACAGGCAGGAGTGAGCCCAGGCAAGGTCAGGACAGCTCAGAGAAGAACAGGAGGACTTGGGAAGAACTGGGATGGGGTGGAAAGAGCTGGGGTGTGGCAGGATTTGCCCAGTTCTTGCTTTAAGAGGCAGAGCAGGGTGGTGAGGGGAGCCTTGGGAGGAAAGGTGTGCTGGAGTTAACCGAGCAGAAAGGCAGCATCCCAAAAAAATATGTTCATGGGCAAAAAAAGAAGCGCTCAAATCTATTCTTCATGCTCCAGTAACTCCCAGATGCCTGGATGGGGATGTGGAGCCTCACAAACACCTTCCAGCTCGGGGGAGAGCCTTGTCCCTCCTGCCTGCCACTGTCCCTTGCAGAGGGGACACAGAGGGGACACAGAGGGGGACACCCGCCCCCAGAACTCGGGGATTTCACCAAACCCACCCGACTCCAAGCCCTGACTGCCCAGCTGAGTGCAGAGATGCTGCAAAGCGTCCCGAAAACCGAGAGCCCCGCAGGTGGGTGTGCAGGGAGCGAGTAGGGCCCGGTGGCACCGGGAGATGCGGGCACCGCCTGCACCCTGCCCGCCTGCAGGGGGATTTGTGCCGAGCTCCCAGCGCCCGGCCTGCGCTTTTTTTATCGCTGGCTGCTCTTACGTTGACATTCTTAGCTGTGCCACTGGCTCCAGCGCTGCTCGCTAACCCCTTTTACAGGCGGCTAAATATAGCCCAGGCAGCCAAGCAAAATCTGCTCGGCACGGCCACGTGGGGCTCGGCAGCGCTGCCGCAGCCGGGCCGGGGGGGCTCCGGCACCGGGGGGCACCGCCAGCTCCTGCCGGTGGCATCTGTCACCCCGCGGGGCCACCAGCGCTGCTTGATGGGTCCCCATCGCTTCTCCCCGCCTTGGAGCGCCGGTTCTGCTCCCACCCCGAGGTTTTCTGGGGTTCTTCCACCCATCTGGAGTTTGTTAGGATCCCTGATCCTGGAAACCCGGCTGGCTGCTGTGCCTAACAAAGAACGGCAGCGCGGCTGCGGGAGCCCGCGGGGTGCAGGCAGCGCACCCCAAATCCCTGCAGGGCTCCCTGTGCCCCACAAAGGCTCTGCAGGGTGGGGACAGCACGCGGGGATGGGCTCGGCTCGGCTCCTGCCTCCCCTGTCACAGGGATATTTCTGCTGGATCCACGAACCCGTTAAACAGACACTGATCTAATTGTCTCCGTGCCGCCACTTGTGTTTTATTTACTTTTTTCTCTTTTTGGTTTGTGAGAACGAGGTGAAAGGCCGACCAGGGAAGTCTAATTGGATCTCCACGGCTCATTAGCCGTTCTCCGAGAGGGAGAATCGTTAAGGCTGCAGATGAAGAGGCTCAAAAGTCGCACGTGATTTGGGCAGCTCTCCCAAATTTGCCCTTGGCATTGCCCCTGGCTCCTGGGCATCCAAGGGGCACTGGAGATGTCCTGACAACCATTGGGACATGGGGAATGACTGGAGGGGCTCAGAGGGGTCCATGAGGGAGTTTGGAGGAAGGTTGGTGACTTTGAGTGACATTGGGTGGCTTTGGGTGACATTGGGTGGCTTTGGACACCAGGAAAGAAAATTGAGGGACTCAGGTCTTGAGGATCCAAGCAGGAGCAGGCGGAAGGGAAGGGAAGGGAAGGGAAGGGAAGGGAAGGGAAGGGAAGGGAAGGGAAGGGAAGGGAAGGGAAGGGAAGGAAGGGAAGGGAAGGGAAGGGAAGGGAAGGGAAGGGAAGGGAAGGGAAGGGAAGGGAAGGGAAGGGAAGGGAAGGGAAGGGAAGGGAAGGGAAGGGAAGGGAAGGGAAGGGAAGGGAAGGGAAGGGAAGGGAAGGGAAGGGAAGGGAAGGGAAGGGAAGGGAAGGAAGGGAAGGGAAGGGAAAGGAAGGGAAAGGAAGGGAAAGGAAGGGAAAGGAAGGGAAAGGAAGGGAAAGGAAGGGAAAGGAAGGGAAAGGAAGGGAAAGGAAGGGAAAGGAAGGGAAAGGAAGGGAAAGGAAGAAGCAGCTCCTCCTGCCAGGTGGGCAAGGACACCTTCAGAGCAGGGTCTCACCCTGCTGCTCCTTATCCTTGGGGAAGAAATGCAGCTCACGGTGGAGTAACTCCCCAAAATTTCCACCCCATGAGAGACCCAGTGGCTGTGACAGCACAGAATCTCTGCTGTGACACCACCATCCATCACCAGGCAGGCGTCTGGGCACCGCCAGGAGAAAGACAAACAGCATCTGTCCGAGCTCAGCAGGGAAACACTGCAGCTTTCCCAGCCTGTCCCTGTGCCTGGGAGCCCAACCAGGATTCAAGGACAGCATTTCCAGCCCTTCATCCTCCTGGATGGGAGAGGCTGTGGGGAGGAGATCCCAGCATGATGACAAGGTTTAATCATGGCCTCTCTGCCTCTGTGTCACCCCAGTGGCCTTTAAGGCACCTCAAACTGGCCAAAGGTCCTTGAAGAGGGTCCCAGCTTCTCAGTGAGTTTCCCAGAGGCAATGCCAGAAGGTGGGAAGGCTGTCAGGAAGCTCAGAGGGATTTCTGGGGCTCCTGGGCTGGGTGGTTCTCAGGGTGATGCCCCAGGGAATGGGCCCAGCCCGAGGCTGCCAGAGCTCCAGGAGTATTTGGACACTACTCCAGGGATGAACAGGGTGGATTAGTGGGGGCCTGGGCAGGGCCAGGACTTGGGATTGATGATCCTCATGGGTCCTTTCCAGCTCAGGATATTCTGCTATCCACGATTCTAGGATTTGAGATGTTCTGGGCTGGGGATGCAGGAGGCTCCTGGTGAATGAAAGGGACACCAAAGGAGCTCAGGCACAGAAGGCTCTGCAGATTCCTGCAGTGTTCCTCCTGAAAATCATCCCCCTCATTTCCCCTGGCTCTGAATCCCAGCTCCTGTGACCCTGAACACCCTGACTGGCTGTAATTAAAGGCTGAGCAATTGCCTGTTGCTCCCGTGTCTCTCTTTATTACAGAGCAGCTTAGTGGAAAACTAATTCCCCACGTGCCTCAGAGGCATCCTCAGACCAGGGGTGCTTCCATCCCAGCCCTTCTGCACTCATCCTTTCACCCCAGCCTGGCTTTGCTCCTGTCCCTGCTCTCACCTGGGGGCTTCAAACCCCGAGGGAAGCAGCAGAGCTGAGCAAAGGCACTTTGGGGGCTCCGTTCCTGCCCCTCCTTGCAGCTCAGGGTGGGTAGGGACCCCCAACTCCCAGGTCTGGGATGGGCCTGATTGCAGCTGGGGGCTGAGGGGAAGGGTCCTGTGTGCCCTAAATCCCACCCAGGAGCCCCCAGGATGCCAAAACAGGACAACCCTACAGACCCCACAGGGGTTTGTCAGCCCCAAACACATCACCCCAAAATTGTATCACGTGCCACAGCTGCATTTCCCTGTCTCAACAATGCTCTGGAGAGCACTGCTGGGTTTAGCTGCTTTTCCAAATGCAGACCCAATTATAAATTATTATTAATTGCTCTAATGTAGGTTTATCCATGACTAGCAGGGCTGGAGAGCAGCAGGATTCCTGCTGGCTGCACCCACAGCTAAGCTGGTATTGTCCCAGATACAGTCACATGAGAGCATTTGTTTTCCTGGCATCCCTGGCACGCTGCTCCTGGCCCTGCTCCCCCAGCCCTAAAATCCCCCCAGGGGGCAGAAATGGGGCTCTGAGCCCTAAGGAACCATATTTGAGGTTTTGGGTGTCTGAGTCCTAATGAATCACAGCGGGGGAAAGATGTCTGGGGGATGCAGGAGAAGAAGCAGAGGGGAGGCAGAGGGAAAATAAAAGGTGTTTTCTTGGGATACAGGGATGTTCCTAGCATGGGACACGGGCCGGCACGGCTGGAGGCAGCCCCGTGTCCCTGAGCTCTGGTGACATCCCACCCCGAGGGCAGGGTGAGTGACACCGGCCTGCCCGGGGCTCTGTCACTCTGTCACCGCTGTCACAAGGTTGGCGCAGCGCTGGGTCACTCCCGGCCCGGGGGCACCCTGGGGACACCGCGGGGCTGGTGTGGTGGCACTAGGGTGGGGGACACCCGGCAGCCGTGCCCGTGGCGCCCCGGGAGCGGCGGGGACGGAGCCCGGGGACCGGCCCCGGTGTCCGGCGGTGCCTCACTCCGCCACTGCCATCTGGTGGCACCGCCAGAGGGACCAGGGGACAGTGACGGGACGGGACTGCTCCCTCCAGGGTGCACGGAAGGATTCCTGCTCCTGGCGCGCCAGCGAGCTCATGTGCCTGCAAGGACAGCAGGACAAACACCTGCACGGCCAATTTATCCTTCCCGGGACGGCGGGCACTGAAGGACATTCCCGCCGCGGGTGTCCCAGGGCTCTGACACCCGGCCAGGAGGGGTCGGGAGCTGCCAGACGCCCCTGGCCCCTCCCGGGGCTGTGTCAGGGCCAGCCCACCGTGTCCCGGGGCCGCAGGGCGCTGCCAGACCCGTGCCCGGGCCAGGATGTCCCCGTGTCCCCGCACACGCCCCAGCGCCTCCGGAAAGGAGAAACCCGAGAGCCGCTGAGATCAGAGCGCAGGTTTTGGGTGCTGACCTCTCCTGCTGCAAGGCCCTGCCAGCAAATTTTGAGAGTCCACAGAGGCTCAGACAATCCTCTATTAATTTGTGCTGATCAGGAGCCAAATCTCGGAGCTTTACCTCTGGAGCCAGAAGTGTGACACCCTCGTCTTCCTCAAGGACACAGGGGACGTGTGGCCCCAGCCCTGTGCCCCCAGGTCTGCTGCTGACACATGCTCATGCACTTTCTCCTCTGTCTAAATTTAGGGTCTGGAAGTGGGCTGGCACCTCCCAGCTTATCCCAGCCCCTGAATTATGCACGGCAGAGCACTCACTGCTCTGGGAGGTCATGCCGGGCTCTGGCTGGGCAGGAAAAGCAGGAAAAACCTGTTCTGTGCCACCCTCAGCCCCCTGACCCAGAGTCTGTCCCTGCAGGGGACTGGGTTCAGGCTGGTGGGTCTGCTGGGAATGGTGGAGCTGGACGGTTTGATGTCAAATCCAGCAAGAAGAGTCAAATCCTGCAAAAATCCTGCAGGAGAAAAAGGCAGATTAGGTAAAACATGGGTCCATTGCTCTGTGAGGTGCCACAGGAAGTGGCTGAGGCAGAGAAAAGGAATTCCAGAGAATCCAGAGATCCCATGGGGAAATGCTGTACCAAGGAAGACAGATCCTCGATAGAGAGGAATCAGATCAGGGCATACTGGGCAAACTGGGCACATTTTAGTCCTGCTGGGATGGTGGAGGGGGACTGGTGGCATTGTGAGGCCGCTCTCAACAACCTTTCACTGATCACAGGGGTGGAGAGAACAGTCTGGAAGGCTGGAGGAAACCAAATGTCACTTCTAGCTCCCAGAAGGGGAGGGAGGACCCAGGGAACTGCAGACACAGCAGCCTCACCTCAGTCCCTGGGAAGGTGATGGAGGAGCTACTCCTGGGAAGCATTTCCAGGCACATTAAGGATGACAGATCAGGGGAAGCCAAGCTCAGCCCACCCAATCAACTTTGGCAGTGACAGCAGTGGCTTGGTAGAGCAGTGGGTGTTTGCATGCATGAGTGAGACCCCCCACTCCCCGCTGCAGGCCCACCAGCCCCAGCCTCTCAGCCTTTCCTCACACATGGGGTACTACAGACCCTTCATTACCTTTGTGGCCTCTGTTGGAGTCTCTCCAGTTTGCCCACACCTCTCTTGTTCTGGAGAGCCCAGAACTGGACACAACACTCTGGGCTGCCCCCACCAGTGCTGATCATGGGATCCCCTCCCTCGAGCTGATGCAGCCAGGACACTTTTCACCTTCTGCAGCAGGGACACACTGCTGCCTTGTGTTCCCCCAGTGCCCAGCAGCACCCCAGGGCTTTTCCCAGAGCTGTTTTCCAGCTGAGTTGCTGCCACCACTTATTGGAGTCTGGGATTGTTCTCCTGGGACCAAAACTTTACCCTTTCACCTTGTTGAACTTCCTGAGGCTCCAGGCCCTTACAGGGCCTAAAAGGGTTCTAGGAGAGCTGCAGAGGGACTGGGGACAAGGCAGGGAGGGACAGGACACAGGGAATGGCTCCCAGTGCCAGAGGGCAGGGCTGGCTGGGATCTTGGGCAGGAATTGTTCCCTGGCAGGGTGGGCAGGGCTGGGATGGAATTGCCAGAGCAGCTGTGGCTGCCCCTGGATCCCTGGCAGTGCCCAAGGCCAGGCTGGACATTGGGGCTGGGAGCACCTGGGGCAGTGGGGGGTGTCCCTGCTAGGGCAGGGGTGGGATGGGATGAGATGGGATTTCAGGTCTATTCCATCCCAAACCCCATGACCCCTTCCCGCGGGCTGCTTGTAGCCCAGACAGGACTCATGGCCGTGCACCCCAGTCCTGGCGATGTCCCAGAGCCCGACCCTGCCCGTCCCCATGGTGTTAACAGGGTCCCCTCGGCGGTAACCGGGGCAGATAGAGGAGGATGAAAGGGAGAGGGAGCGGTATGGAGAGAGATGGAGCGGGGAGCGGAATGAGGATGGAGCAGCCGTGGAGAGACCCCCCAGCGGTCGGAAGCGCCCGGACCCTTCTCGCTCTCCCCCCGCCGCCGCAGGGGCCGCCCCGCGGGAGGCGCGGTGGCAGCGGCCGCCCCGAGCTCCCGGTGCGGGCGGAGCCAGGGCGGCGGCGACGGAGGAGGAGGAGGAGGAGGGGACCGGACCGGGAACGGGAGCGGGAGCCGGAGCGGCGGCAGCACGATGGGGGCCTGTCTCGGGGTCTGCTCCCTGCTCAGCTGCGTGAGTGCCCGCCCGGAGCGGGGGAACCCGGGGCACCGGCGCTCTGGCGGGGCCGGGGCGGGCGCGGCCCGGGGCGGGCGAGTCGCAGCTGCTGCGCGCCCGGAGGGTCCGGGGAGGCCCGGGACGGGGGAGGAGGCTGAGGGACACCCGGGGCTGTGCCCCGCTACACCCGGACGGGGAGGGATCCGAGGGATGCCAGGAGGGTGATGCAGGGTACCCCTGGGGGATGCGCCCCAGTGTTCGCAGGGGATACCGCGACCCCCGGCAGGACACACCCCTGGATACGGGGGGGATGAGGGGACCCCCGAGAGGATGTTCCCTGCCCTGTGCAGCCGGGGGGAGGCGGGCGAGCCCCGGAGGATGCACCCCCGGGTACATGTGGGATGCGGGGCACACCCAGGGGTTGCACTCCTGTATGGGAGGGGGTTCAGGGGGTGCATCCATCAGTGGCTGGAGAGATGTGGGGGATTCTCGGAGCAGGGCATCCCACTGCAGCCCGGGTAACCATGGAGACACGGAGTGTTCACTCCAGAGAACTCTGGAGCTCACGGGGGAGGGGAATGGGCTGGGTGGTGACCCCAGGGCACCCGGGGCAGGTGGGAAACCGGAGCAGCGATATCCTGCCGCACCTGGAGGAGTGGGGGGGGGCCTGACAGGCTGGGGGTCCTGCCTGGTTCCCTCTGCTGAGCCCCCAAGTGGGGATGGAGTACATGAAAGAGCTGGGACAGGGGGTGCAGGGGGCTGCATGTGGGGTGCCATGGCCTGGGGTACCTGCAGGCTGTGTGATTTGGGGTGCTGTGTCCCAGGGCAGGCCCAGGCTGTGTGATTTGGGGTGCTGTGTCCCAGGGCACGCTCAGGCTGTGTGATTTGGGGTGCTGTGTCCCAGGGAATGCCCAGGCTGTGTGATTTGGGGTGCTGTGTCCCAGTGCAGGCCCAGGCTGTGTGATTTGGGGTGCTGTGTCCCAGGGCAGGCCCAGGCTGTGTGATTTGGGGTGCTGTGTCCCAGGGCACGCTCAGGCTGTGTGATTTGGGGTGCTGTGTCCCAGGGCATGCTCAGGCTGTGTGATTTGGGGTGCTGTGCCTGTGACGTGGGCTGTGTGGTTCGGGTGACGCAGGCACCTGCTGACACCAGCACTTCCTGCCCCGGCAGTGCCTCACCTGTGGGCAGGGCTATGGAAACAACAGCCTGGGAGGTGCCGGCCTGGAAACCTGGAAATGAGTTTTGCAACTCGACCTCTGACTGCTGGAGGTTTAATGAACAGGATGTTTAGAAATGAGGGACTGGAGGGAGGGTGGTCTGCAAGGCTCCCCTCTGTAACACATTCCTGTGCTTTTCCTTATGGGCAGGTGTTGGGAGTGCAGAGAGTTACTCCAGGGCAGAGCTGTGGAGTTTTCTCTATGAATTCTGGATTTTTTCCTCCCCAAAATCTGTTGTGGCTCAGACTGTGGTAACAGAGTGTCATTGTATAGGTTTAATTTTTCTGTTCCTTCCTCTGAAAGTTGTTGATGAAGGGGCTGGTTTTGTACAGGTTTGAGCTGAAGAACAGCACTGAAAAAAACCCCAAACCAATTGAAACACTCCCTCTAGTCTGTGTAATTAAAAAAAAAAATATATTTTTAACAGGCTTTTGTTTAATTTTTTTGTTCCTTCTGATGGACCTGGCTGATGAAGGGGCTGTTCTAGCACAGGTCTGAGCTGAAGAACCACAACACTGAAAAACACCCAAACCCAACTGAACAACTCTTAGTCTGCATTTTTTTGCTATTATTATTTTTAACAAGAACATCCTGACTAACTCCTCCTGTTCTGCCTGCATCCCTTGAGTCACAGCACCACGAGACTGCCAAGCCCTTCCTTCAGCGCTTTCCCATTAAAACCCTGCAAGCTGCTCCTGAGTGAAACTGGCACCACAAAAGGAGAATTTCTCTTTCTCTGCCTCCTGTGGTTTTGCAGGCTCTGCCCACAGCTGCCATGAGCAGTGTGGTCATTCTGGGCTGTCTGTTTGGCTCACATAATTGGGGTTACCAGCAGAAGGCTGCTCCAGCCAAAGCAAGCCTTGGGGGCTTGGACAGTCCTTAGACACCCCCTGGGGACACTGAACCTTGTAGTACCAATCCAAAGCCACCTGCCAGGCAGGAGGGCCACCAGCTCCCCAAGCTGTGCCTGATGTGATGGGTTTGGTAGTGACTAATTTGCCTGCTGGTTAATTTGGCAGCAGAAAAACACCGGCTGCTCAGCATTGCTCTGTGTTGACTCACTCTTGGTGTTCCTGGGGCTGCTGGGGTGAAGGCAGCTCCTGATGGGGTAGTGGTGTGGTGTGGTGTGGTTGGAGTGATGTAATTGGGGTAGGTGTAGTTGGGGTGATGTCACTGAGGTGGTGTAGTTGTGTTGGTGTTGTTGGGTTGGTGATGTTGCATTGGTGTAGTTGGGGTGCTGTTGTTGGGTCAGTGTAGTTAGGGTGGTATAGGTGGGTTGTTGTTCTTGGTTTGGTGTAGTTGGATTGGTGTAGTTGGATCAGTGTAATTGGGGTGGTGTATCTGGGTTGGGATAGTTGAGGTGATGTAGTTGGAGTGATATAGTTGTGTTGGTGTTGTTGGGTTGGTGGTGTTGCACTGGTGTAGTTGGGGTGCCGTTGTTGGGGTGGTGTAGTTAGGGTGGTGTAGGTGGGTTGTTGTTCTTGGTTTGGTATAGTTGGATTGGTGTAGTTGGGTCGGTGTAGTTAGGTTGGTGTAGCTGGGGTGGTGTAGTTGGGTTGGTGTAGTTGAGGTGATGTAATTGGAGGGGTGTAGCTGGGTTGGTGTAGTTGGGTTGGTGTAGTTGGGGTGACGTATTTGGGATTATGTAATTGGGGTGGTGTAGTTGTGTTGGTGTTGTGTTGGTGGTGTTGCATTGGAGTAGTTGGGGTGCTCTTGCTGGGGTGGTGTTGGGGTGGTGTAGCTGGGGTGGTGTTGGGGTAGTGTTGTTGAGGTGGTGTAGTTGGGGTGGTGTAGTTGGGATGATGTAATTGGGGTGGTGTAATTGGGTTGGTGGTGGAGCTTTGTGGTGTTGGGGTGATGTAGTTGGGCTGATGCTGGGTTGGTGTTGTTGGGCTGATGTTGGGTTGGTGTTGGGATGGTGTTGGGCTGGTGTAGTTTGGTTGGTTGTGTTGGGCTGGTGTTTAGATAGCTGGGCTGGTGTTGGGGTATCTGGGCTGGTGTTGGGGTGGTGTAGCTGGGTTTGTGGGGTGTATTGGTGGTTTGGGGTGATCTTGGGTGGGTATTTTTAAGTTTATATTGTTGGGGTGGTGTGGATGGTTTGGTGTTGGGTTGGTGTTGTTGGGGTGGTGTGGTTGGGGTTGGTGATGTGGGTCAGTGATGTTGGGGTGATGTTGGGTAGCTGATTTTGGATTGGTGTTGTTGGACTAGTGTAGTTTGATCAGTCATGTTGGGCTGGTGTTGGTGTAGTTGGGCTGGTGGGGTGGGTTGGTGATCTTGGGGTGATGTTGGGGCGGTGCTGTGGGGTGGTGTTATGGTGGTGGAGTTGGGATGATGTAATGGGGTGGTGTAGTTGGGTTGCTGGTTTGGCTCGGTGTTGTTGGGGTCGTGTTTTGCGCTGATGGTGTTGGACTGGTGTAGTTTGTCAGTCATGTTGGTCTGGTGTTGTTGTACTTGGGTTGGTGTTGGTGTGGTTAGGCTGTTGGGGTGGTATTAGGTGGGTATTTTTGGATTGGTGTTGCTGGGATGGTGTTGGGTTGGTGTAGTTGGTCTGGTTTTGGGTTGGTGTAGTTGGGGTGGTATAGTTGGGCTGTTGTTGGGGTGGTGTAGTTGGGGTGGTATAGTTGGGCTGTTGTTGGGGTGGTGTAGTTAGGGTGGTGTAGTTGGGCTGGTGTAGTTTGGTTGGTGTAGTTGGGGTGGTTTTGGGTTGGTGCAGTTGGGGTGGTGTTAGGTGGGTATTTTTGGATTGGTGTTGTTGGGATGGTGTTGGGTTGGTGTAGTTGGGGTGGTGTAGTTGGGCTGTTGTTGGGGTGATGTAGTTGGAATGATGGAATTGGGATGGTGTAGGTTGGTGTTATCAGTGTGGGTGTTTTTGGATTGGTGTTGAGGTGATGTTGGGTTGGTGGGTTTGGGGTGCTGTTGCTGGATGATATTTTGGGATGGTGGTGTTGGACTGGTGTTGCTGGGGTGCTGTTGTACTGGTGTAGTTGGGGTGATGTATTTGGGCCAATGTAGTTGGGGGGGTGCTCTTGGGGTGATGTTTTTGGGGTGGTGGTGTGGACTGGTGTAATGTGGTCAGTTGTGTTGGGCTGGTACAGTTTGGGTGCTGTTGTTGGGGTGAAATATTTGGGGTGCTGTTTTTGGATACTGTTTCTGGGTGCTGTTTTAGGAGTGAAGTTGTTGGAGTGAAATTGTTGGAGTCAAATTGTTGGGTGCTGTTATTGGGGTGAAATATTTGGGGTGCTGTTTTTGGGGTGCTGTTTTTAGGTGCTATTGCTGTGTCAGTGTTTTTGGGGTGCTGTTACTGTATCAGTGTATTTCGGGTGTTGCTATTGGGTGCTGGTTTTGGGGTGCTGTTGCTGTATCGGTGTTTTGGGGTGCTGTTTTTGGGGTGCTATTGCTCTATCGGTGTTTTTGGGTGCTGTTTTTGAGGTGCTCTTACTGTATCAGTGTATTTGGGGTGCTGTTTTTGGGTGCTGTTTTTGGGGTGCCATTGCTCTATTGATACATTTGGGGTGCGGTTTTTGGGATGCTGTTTTTAGGTGCTGTTCTTTGTGTCCTGTTGCTCTGTCGGTATATTTGGGGTGCTGTTTTTGGGGTGCTGTTTTTAGGTGCTGTTTTCGTGTCCCGTTGCTCTGTCGGTGTATTTGGGGTGCTGTTTTGGGGTGCTGTTTTCGGGGTGCTGTTTTTAGGTGCTGTTTTCGTGTCCCGTTGCTCTGTCGGTGTTTTTGGGGTGCTGTTTTTGTGTCCCGTTGCTCTGTCGGTATATTTGGGGTGCTGTTTTTGGGTGATGTTTTGGGGTGCTGTTTTTGGGGTGCTGTTTTGGGGTGCTGTTTTTAGGTGCTGTTTTCGTGTCCCGTTGCTCTGTCGGTGTATTTGGGGTGCTGTTTTTGGGGTGCTGTATTTGGGGTGCTGGTTTCGTGTCCCGTTGCTCTGTCGGTGTATTTGGGGTGCTGTTTTTGGGGTGCTGTATTTGGGGTGCTGGTTTCGTGTCCCGTTGCTCTGTCGGTGTATTTGGGGTGCTGTTTTTGGGTGATGTTCTTTGTGTCCCGTTGCTCTGTCGGTGTATTTGGGGTCCGTGTGGTGTCCCTGCTGGTCCGGCTCGGGGCAGGGCGCAGGGATCAGCCCTCCCCGCGGTGCGGGCGGCGCTGGGGTGAGCCGGGCTGCGGGAGGAAGCGAAACCCGAGAGTTTAATCATCCATCCCCCAGCAGCTGAAAACCGACACTTCCTCATTAACCCCCGGCTCTCCTGCTGCTGCAGCCGCTTCCCTCGCTGGCTTTTTCCATCCTGCTCTTTGTCCCTTCACCGTGTTCACATTTTAGGGCGACTTTAAAAATCTTTGGAAGGAGTGTCCGGCACTGCTGGGAGTGTTCTCCTTGCTGTTAAACACTGATTTTTAAACAAAGAGACTGAAATCGGGAGTGCCCAGGCAGCTGGAGGGGTCAGTGTGTGGCACAAAGGGTTCCTTGGCTTCACTGTGAAGGAGCTTTCAGGGAGTTATCCTAAAAGGATGTCCCAAAAGGAATCCACAGGATTCCTGTGTTACAGAGCAGAGCAGTGGGATGGGGCTGTTGTATCCTGTTACCTGAGCAGGAGCCTGTGAAACCTGAAATACAACCACGGAGTTTGGCTGTGTGAGAATCACCCTGAAAATAAACCTCCAGTGATGCTGTGGGCTCCCAAAAACCTTCTGCCTGCTGGAGAGAGCCCAGAGGAACCCAGGGAGCTGCTGCAGGGCTGGAGCCCCTCTGGATCCAGGCTGGGAGAGCTGGGGGGAACACCTGGAGAGGAGAAGCTCCAGGAGAGCTCAGAGCCCCTGGCAGGGCCTGAAGGGGCTCCAGGAGAGCTGCAGAGGGACTGGGGACAAGGCAGGGAGGGACAGGACACAGGGAATGGCTCCCAGTGCCAGAGGGCAGGGCTGGCTGGGATCTTGGGCAGGAATTGTTCCCTGGCAGGGTGGGCAGGGCTGGGATGGAATTGCCAGAGCAGCTGTGGCTGCCCCTGGATCCCTGGCAGTGCCCAAGGCCATGCTGGACACTGGGAGCAGCTGGGACAGTGGGAGTGTCCCTGTCATGGGATGGCACTGGATGGGTTGAACCCCCAAATCCTAAACAACACAGACCTCCAGATTTTCCTGTTCAGATCTGCTGATTTTGGGACTGGTGCTTTTTGTTTCAGCTGGCACTGAAGGAGGAGGAGCTGGAGGGGTGGATGGAGCTCTGAGGTGCTTTGCTACATCAGATGATGCAGTAATTCTGCATTTAAAGGGATTTTTGTTGTTGCCTATTTTTGTTTTTAATTTGAAGGGAAATACAGTTATGCTGGTGCATTTTAATGCACTCTGATGCATGTGGTGCATTTAATGAGGCTGAAATGAAGCAGTCTCTAATTGAAAGCCATTTTCCCTTGCTTCCAAGTTGAAAACACGATGTGATGGCACTGAGCAGCTCCTGGAGGGGCAGGATGAGAGTTCCCATGGGATACCTTGGGTGTCCCACCCACCCCAGCTCCTGTGGGTACCATCAACACAGCTGTTAATGGGGCAGGGATGTGGGGCTGGCATGGGATAGGATGAATAAGTCAGGAAGGAGGGGATTTGTTCTCAAATAATGGTGTGCTGATGTTTACAAAATATAAAATCCGCCTTTGGTGATTTGGGGACATTAAAGTGGTCACTCTGGCATGGGGTCCTGCCCACCCAGCAGCTCCACACCTGGATTTGTTTTCTGCCATGTCAATTTTTAACACTGATTCCAACAATGAGAATTGTATATTTGAGTTGATAATGAGCCATCTTTAATTAATACCAACCACAGGCCCTGACTGGGAAGCACGTGGCCATCACAAACACACAACTCATGCATGTCCCTCAAAGGCAGGAGAGAGCAGAGCCCTTCCCCTGCCTGGCTGATGTGCTGAAGTCCAGCAGAGAAGAGCTGTTCAAGGGAACAAGGTTTATTCTGCACTGCTCCCATGCAGGAAACTCCCACCAATGCTTTGGTATCAGTGAATTTGGGTTTCCTTAGCCAGGATTTCCCTCCTCCAGCACAGCAGTGGGAGTCTCTGGAATGGGATGCACTTGGCAGCACTGCCTGTGCTGGTTTTGGGAATCCAGGACCCACTGGGGGCTCTTGGGGATGCTGTGCCTCAGTTTCCCCACCTGTAAAGTGCTCTTTACAGAGGGGAAGGATGGCAGGATGAGTTGCTTTCCCCACAGTCTGATAGCAATATCTTCCCATCTGGATTTGGCAGAAAGGGCAGCCTGACATTATTTTGGGAACCTCATTTTTGTACAAAAAGGTGGCTCCTGCAGGACAGGGCTTGCATGGAGGAAAAAACATGAGGGTGCCTTCAAACTCTGGGTGTCACTTTCCACGCTAGCTGTTCCTGCAGCTCTTTTGGTTTTCAGCAACTTTTCTGGGGAATTTGGTGCTGTTTCCATGAGGTCCTGTGGGCTGTGGGCTGTTGTGTGAGCAGCTCCAGGCAGCAGAGTGGATTCTCACGCTGATCTCCTTAAGGATCAGACTGGGCACAGATTTTGGGGCCAGTCTCTGCCCCTCCTCACAGGCTGGTCTCCTTACAGGTGTCATGTCTCTGTGGCTCTGCCCCGTGCCTGCTCTGTGGCTGCTGCCCCTCGACCAAGAACTCCACCATCTCCCGCCTCCTCTTCACCATCTTCCTCTTCCTGGGCACCCTCGTGTCCATCATCATGATAATCCCGGGTGTGGAGAAGGAGTTGCACAAGGTAAAGAACTCCTGGAAATTGCTGGGAAGAAATGACCCAGCTCGTGGTGGGGACTTGAGGCTGAATCAAAAAAGTGAATTTTTGGGCCACGATGTGCTTCTGTTCCTCTTTATTCTGAGCAGTTCACTGGGAGGAGGCATTATCAGCCCTGGTTTTCCACAGAGGGAAAAATGCAGTGGGATCATTTCATGTAATTTTTGGTTTTCCCAGATGTCTCCCAGGAAAGTTTCCTACATCCCTTTTTTTTGGGGTTCAGCCAGTGCCTTGCCAGTCAGGGAGATGGGACTTCAGGTGGAGAGAGCAGAGCTCTGTCAGCTGAGATGGGCTTTAGGGAAAAGCTGGTTTCATGCCAGTCCTACCAGATCTTCGATCCCAACCTTCCCACAGCCATCAGTCCCCGGCAAGATGTGCTGAGATGATTGTCCTGGTTTGAAGGACAGGTATCTGCCAATAAAGGCAGAAGTTTCTCTTTGAAATGAAGAATGTAAACCCCTTCCCTCCAAATTATTATTATAATTTTGAAATTAAGGGACTCTCAGGCAAAGATATGGGAATTAGGAAGAACAGTTCTTTACTAGGAAAATTAAAATAGAAATACAGTATTACAAAGAACAATCCCAAAACCCTGCCAGAGTCAGAATCCAAGCTGACACCCGTCAGTCAGTCAGGGTGGTGGCACAGTCCCATTCCATGGTGGCTGCATCCCCCTGCAGGGGCAGATGTGGTTCAGCTGGAGCAGTGCTCCTGGAGAAGGTGCAGTTTCCTCTGAAGCTCCAGGGATGATGTGGAAAGGTCTGGCTTTTCTCTGGAATCCAGTGGGAAGAAGGTCCCTTGGTGTCCAAAATCTCAGTTTTTGTCTGGGTAGGAAAGGCTTGGCTCCTCCCCTGGCTGGAGCATCTCCCAGTGGGATGATGGAATTTTATCAGTCATGCACTGGGACTCAGTGGCCATGAACAGGAGATATCTCCTGGAGGGAGGATGGGCTGTGGGAAGATAAAGATGATTGCCCAGCTGGTTTAAAGATGGCCCATTAGCAGATAATGTGTGCCAGGAGATCAGGGGCACTGCCACACCCGGGTCAGCAGATGGGGACAGAATACACATTGCTGGTCACATCCTGTACTGCAACCCAAGACAATGATGCTCACTGTCCCATCACTGTTTCAGCTCCCTGGGTTCTGTGAAGGCAGTGGCTCAGTACTGGGGGTCCAGACCAACGTGGACTGCAGCAGCTTCCTGGGCCACAAGGCCGTGTACCGCATGGGCTTCGCCATGGCCGCCTTCTTCTGCCTCTTTGCCGTGCTGATGGTGTGCGTGCGCAGCAGCAAGGACCCGCGGGCCGCCCTGCAGAACGGGTGCGAGGGGTCCCCTGGGCCCTGGGGTGGGGATGGGCAGGACCCCCCATCCCTGCCCCTGCTGGCTGCACACTCTCTCCTCCCACAGCTTCTGGTTCTTCAAGTTCCTGGTGCTGGTGGGGATCACAGTGGGGGCTTTCTACATCCCTGATGGCACCTTCACCTCAGGTGAGGAGCTGCCCTTGCCCTCCTTGGCACCTCTGCCCAGGTTCACACCCAGGGCTGTACTCCTGAGTCTCACTTCCCTGTTCTCAGCTGGCTTTTCTCCTCCTCTCCAGTCTGGTTTTACTTTGGTGTGGTGGGCTCCTTCCTGTTCATCCTCATCCAGCTGGTGCTGCTCATTGACGTGGCGCACTCCTGGAGCCAGCGCTGGCTGCGCAACGCGGGCGAGGGCAGCGCCAGGGGCTGGTATGCAGGTGGGTGTGCTGGCAGTGCCCTGCTCCTGGGGCTCAGCTCATCCCAGGGGGAGGCTGAGCTGCCTGGGGCTGGGAGCTCTGCTCCAGCCCCTCTGGTCTCCTCCCCCAGCCCTTTGTGCTGTCACCTTCATCTTCTACGCCGCCTCCATCGCGGCCGTTGTGCTGCTCTACGTCTACTACACCAAGCCCGAGGGCTGCACGGAGGGCAAGGCCTTCATCAGCATCAACCTCATCCTCTGCCTCATCGTCTCAGTTGTGTCCATCCTGCCCAAGATCCAGGTGAGGCAGTGGGGAGCACCCAAGAGCCTGGGGCTGTGTCACCCTGGGGTACAGGAGCACCCAGGACATTGGGGGCTGTGTCACCCTGGGGTACAGGAGCACCCAGGAGATTGGGGCTGTGTCACTCTGGGGTACAGGATCACCCAGGACATTGCAGCTGTGCCATCCTGGGGTACAGGGGCACCCAGGAGCCTGGGGCTGTGTCACCCTGGGGTACAGGGGCACCCAGGAGCCTGGGGCTGTGTCACCCTGGGGTACAGGGGCACCCAGGAGCCTGGGGCTGTGTCACCCTGGGGTACAGGGGCACGCAGGAGATTGTGGCTGTGTCACCCTGGGATACAGAAGCACCCAGGAGCCTGGGGCTGTGTCACTCTGGGGTACAGGAGCACCCAAGCACCCACTGTTGTGTTTCAGGAGGCTCAGCCACACTCGGGGCTGCTGCAGGCATCCCTCATCACCCTCTACACCATCTTTGTCACCTGGTCTGCCCTGGCCAACGTTCCAAGTAAGCCAGACACCTCCTGGGCTTTGGGAGAGGGCTGGAGGGGCAGGAGCCCTTACTGGGGTGGGTGTTTGTGTGTCCTTGGGGGCTGACCCCCCTGTGTCCCCCAGCCCAGCTCTGTAACCCCACGCTGCTGCTGAGGAACAGCACGGGCTCAGCCACGACCCCCGAGCCACTGACAACCTGGTGGGACGCCCCGAGCATCGTGGGGCTGGTCATCTTCATCCTCTGCACCCTCTTCATCAGGTGAGCACCTGGCTTGTGTCCCTGGGGACAGCCCTGTCCCTGGAGCACAGAGCCATGGCAGGGAGGTCACACCTTGCTCCAGGGACTTTGTCACCAAAGTCTCTTTGTCCAGCCATCCCTGTCCCCAGGGGCACAGGCCTGACCACAGACACTGTTTTTAGGGTTTCTCCATAGCCCCAAATTGCTCTGCCTGTCCTGGGGATGTCCCCAAGGACAAAACCCCTGCCATGGGGTGGCCTTATCAGAGCAGATCGCAGGATGCCCTCCCTGGACCTGCTGGCAGCTTTGCCTGGTGCAGCCCAGGACACCTCTCACCTTCTGCAGCAGGGATATCCTGCTGCCTCGTGCTCCCCGTGCCCAGCAGCACCCCAGGGCCTTTCCCAGAGCTGTTTCCCACCTCAGTGACCCCATTCCACACTGGAGCCTGGGGTTGTGCTCCCCAGGAAAAAACCCTTGCCCTTCCTTTTCTTCGTTGAGATTGATGAGGTTCCAGTCAACCTTCCAGTGCCTGAAGGGGTTCTGAGAGAGCTGGAGAGGGGCTTTGAACAAGGGTGACAGAGATTTTAGGGTTTTCCCACAGTCTGCATCCCCCAAACTGCCCTGACTGTCCCATACCTGAAGGGCTCCAGCAGAGCTGCAGGGGAGCACTGGCTAAAGGCCACAGTCACCGTTTTTAGGGTTTCCCCTCAGCCTGCATCCCCCAAACTGCCCCAGGGACAACCCCAGGGACAAAACCCCCGGCACGGGGACAGTGACCAAGGGGTGCTGATCCTTCTGCCCGCAGCCTCCGCTCCTCGGACCACCCGCAGGTGAACAAGCTGATGCTGACGGAGGAGAGCGGGGCGGGGAGCGGGGCCGGGCCGGGCGGGGCGGAGGAGGGCGGGGTGCGCCGAGCCTACGACAACGAGCAGGACGGCGTCGCCTACAACTACACCTTCTTCCACCTCTGCCTCCTCCTCGCCTCGCTCTACATCATGATGACCCTCACCAACTGGTACAGGTGAGAGTGCCGTGGGCACCCAGGGCTGTCGCCGTTCCTGCTGGGACGCTGGTCTCGTGTGCTGCGCACAGCTGAGGTGTGCGAGGCTGCTGCATGTGCTCCATCAGCAGCTTTAATTATTCTTAGGGTCTGCCTGGGCTTGCCAGCGTCCTCTGCTGCAGCTCGGGATGGGAGGAGGGGGAGCAGGGACCGAGGCTGCGGCTGCAGCAGTGGGGTCACACCCGGGGTGGCTGCAGCTATGGGGTCACACCCTGTGGTGGCTGCAGAGGTGGGGTCACACCCTGGGGTGGCTGCAGCTATGGGGTCACACCCCGGGGTGGCAGCAGTGGGGGGGCCACACCCTGGGGTGGCTGCAGCAGTGGGGTCACACCCTGGGGTGGCTGCAGCAGTGGGGTCACACCCGGGGTGGCTGCAGTGGGGGGGGTCACACCCGGGGTGGCTGCAGTGGGGGGGTCACACCCCGGGGTGGCTGCAGTGGAGTCACACCCTGGGCTGGCTGTAGGGGGGTCACACCCCGGGGTGGCTGCAGTGGGGGGGGTCACACCCTGGGGTGGCTGCAGTGGAGTCACACCCTGGGGTGGCTGCAGTGGGTGGGGTCACACCCTGGGGGGGCTGCAGCCGTGGGTCACCCCCCGTTCCCTGGGTGGCGCCCATCCCTGCCTGCACTGGCAGGGTGTCACGGTGGTGGTGCCACCCTCGCGTTCGCTGTTCCAGGCCGGATGAGAGCTTGCAGGTGCTGAGGAGCCCCTGGACGGCCGTGTGGGTGAAGATCAGCTCCAGCTGGGCCGGGCTCTTGCTCTACCTCTGGACCTTGGTGGCTCCTCTGGTGCTGCCAGACCGGGACTTCAGCTAAGGCGGCCCTGGACGTGCTGCTGCCATCGAGGCTTTGTCCCTCGAGGCTGGGGACAGCCCCAGCTCTGCCTCAGCCTCAGTTCTGCACGCAGGAGCTGCTCTGCTGGGTTGTGCCTTTTTGCAGCTCTTTTGTTTTAATATGAAAGGGATGAAGTGCCAAGCAGAGAAAATTAAGGGCTGGGAGAGACCTGAGGGTGTTTTTAAACCTCTCTCCATCTCCCTGTTTGTGTAGTGCCTTTGGCCGTGCCTCCAGACCCTCCCCACCCAACAGACACCCCTGCCTTGCCTCGGGAGGGTTTGGTTCTCACCAGCTGCTGGTGCCCCGGGACCGTGGTGCCTTTTGGGGTCTCTGGGGTCTGGCCGAGTACCAGGACCCAGGACCCGGCGGGTGTCGTGTCCCCAAACAGCCTGGAGGAAAAGAAATCCCGGGACTTGTGGCTGGAGGCAGAGGTCCTGCTGCATGCCAGCCTCGGTGGTGGCCCCAGCTCCTGGTGCTGTCCCGGCAGGAGGACAGGTCCCTCTTCTCCCCGGGGACAGGTCAGGTTCCCCGCAGGCTGCGCTGGCCTGGCCCCAGCTCTTTGCCCTATAATAAAGTCTCGTTTGGAATAAACACGGTGCGTTTGTGCTTTGGAGTGTTTCCTGGTGGGTGGGTGCCCAGCAGGCGGAGGCAGCGGGGTGTTTTACACTGACCCGAGGCCGGGGTGGGGCACAGCTGGCTGCCCGGGGTGCAGGCAGGGCTGGCATCACTGTGGGGCATGGAACTTGGAGCCCTGAACCCCATAGCAGCCTGTGACACCCCGAGAGAGTGGTGGTGGTGAGCAAAGGGGTGCAGACCATGCCCGGGGCACAGGGGGATGGGGTGAGCTCCACACGGTGCTGGAGGCACAGAGCAGCACCGGATGGTGCTGCTGGTGGTGCAGCCTAATCCCATATCCCATTTCCGTTATCCCATTCCCGTTATCCCATCCCGTTATGCCATCCCGTTATCCCATCCCATCCCGTTCCCGTGCGGGGCGGTTCCAGCCACGCGATGGCGCTGCGAGCCCGCGGTGCGACACCTGCGCCCCGCACGGGCACCGATCCGGCACCGAGCGACTCCATCCTGCACCCAGAGAGTGCCATCCTGCACCCAGAGAGTGCCATCCTGCACCCAGAGAGTGCCATCCTGCACCCAGAGACTGCCATCCTGCACCCAGTGACTGCCATCCTGCACCCAGTGACTCCATCCTGCACCCAGCATCAATCCTGCACCCTGTAACCTTCATCCTGCACCCAGTGACTCCATCCTGCACCCAGTGACCCTGATCCTGCACTCAGCACTCACCCATCACCGATCCTGCACTGATCCTGCACCCAGTGACCCTTATCCCACACCCAGTGACACCCATCATGCACCCAGCAATGCTCAACCTGCACCCTGCACTCACCCAGCACCCTGCACCCAGAACCTGGCACTAATCCTGCCCTCATCCTGCACCCAGTGACCCTGCACCCATCCTGCACCCTGCACTCATCCTGCACCCTTCACCCAGCACCCTGCATTCACCCTGCACCCAGTGACCCTCATCCTGCATTCACCCTGCACCCACTCACCCTCATCCTGCACCCAGTGACCCTCATCCTGCACTCACTCTGCATCCTGTAACTTTCATCCTGCACCCAGCACCCTGGAACCCTCATCCTGCCCCCTTCACCCTTCACCCTGTACCCTCTAGGGAAGGTTCTGAGAATGATCAAATTGTCAGATGTACTTTCCCCTCATGCCTCCCTTCATCATTTATTTCCAGGAGAATGTTTTTGCTCCCTGTTTTCTTCAGGAACCCCTGGCAGATCTGCCCCAATGGCACAGTGCACCCCAAAACGATGCAGGAAACTGAGGCAGGGCACTGGGGGTGACCCTGGCTCTGCTGCCTTTGGCTTTCCTGTATTTGGGATTTCAACACCCCAATGGCAGTTTGTTCCCTGTGGCATCTGCCCCATCCCTCTGGATTTCTCTCTCCATGTTCATCCTGAGCTGTGCAAGGCACCCTGAGCCCTGAGGAGTTCCAGCCTGGCTGCTTTTCCCTTCCTGGCTGTATTGAATGAAAATTAAAAAAAAAAAAAAAAAAAAAAAAAAAGGACTGATGGCACAAAATCCCTCAGGACTAAGCATGAGCTGAGTGAGCCCCCAGTTCTCTCTCTAGGAATATTCTGAACTCTCCACACAGTTCTGGCTGTTCTGCATTTGCTTCTCAGCAAGTATAATCTATATCTGAGTCCAAATAACCAGTTTTCTGCAGGAGAGGAGGAGGGAGGCAGCTCCCTGCCAGCTGGGCACCCCCACTGAGCTCAGCCTGTCACGGTGGAGGCTGCAGGAGTGTCCCCTGTCCCCTGGAGGTGTCACCCCCAGCCCCCGGGGTGCCCAGAACTGCCCCTGGGATTCCCCAGCCAGGGCTGGGCCTCAGGGGTCTGATGGAAAAGGGAAAAGTGCCATGGAGAGATCTGGGAGAGTGAAACAGCCACAGAGCCATGAGGGACTAAACCCTTCCTTTATTTGGTGGCTGTCACTTCAAAGGGAAAAGTCCCCACAGCCAGCAGCAGCAGCAGCAGCAGCATTTCTAGGGGTGCTCCCCTGGAGAGGAGAAGCTCCAGGAGAGCTCAGAGCCCCTGGCAGGGCCTGGAGGGGCTCCAGGAGAGCTGCAGAGGGACTGGGGACAAGGCAGAGAGAGACAGGACACAGGGAATGGCTCCCAGTGCCAGAGGGCAGGGCTGGCTGGGATCTTGGGCAGGAATTGTTCCCTGGCAGGGTGGGCAGGGCTGGGATGGAATTGCCAGAGCAGCTGTGGCTGCCCCTGGATCCCTGGCAGTGCCCAAGGCCAGGCTGGACACTGGGAGCAGCTGGGACAGTGGGAAGTGTCCCTGCCATGGCAAGGAGGAAAACTGGATGAGCTTTAAGATCCCTTCCAACCCCACCCATTCTATTTCCATGATAATTTTCCGGGTGAATAATTCATCAGCGAACATCTGCCACCTCCAGCTCAGCAGAAAACACAGCCCTGGGCTGGGTCCCTTCCCTCCTGTCCCTGCCCCGAGTCCCAGCCCCAGACTGAGAGGGAACCAGGGACACCCTGGGACCCTCCCCACCACACTCATTATCGCCCCAGGTGGCGTTAATTGCTCTAATTACTGTCCCTGGGTGGTCGCTCCGAGGGATGGATGGGGAGGTGAAGGGTAAGTGGGAGCCCAGGAAAAGCTGCGCAGCAGCTACAGAAGGTGACAATGACCACTGCGTTCCCAAATTAAACTGGATTTAACACCAGGGCTGGACACAGGACCCTCCTGGGTCAACAAACATTTGGGACCATGAGAAGGGAGGAGCCCCCAGTGACAGAGCCCCACCCTGGCTCCGCGATCCCGCTGCTTCCAGGGGCTCTCCAGCATCATTTGATTCCCTTTAATGCATGGCCTCCCTTGTTTTTTTATTTTATTCCTGGGATTAACACATCGGGCAGCAGCCGGACTGGCTCCTACTCAAAAGAGGAGGGGAAAGCGTTTACATAATTCATTTAAATGAGGCACCCGAGGAAACCCAAATTGGACTTGCAGCATGTTTACAGAGCCACGCAGAGCTCCGCGATGCGCATCTGGAGCCATTAATGCCTCCCAGACGGAGCACAGGGCATGGATAATTAATTAATTGTGGAGCAGAGCCTTGCCCAGCCTCCAGAGAGAGCGCTCGGGGGCACAGGCAGCGCTCCCCTGGGGTGTGGATTTATTACCCGGGCTTTTCTCCTTCCCAAAATGTTCCTTGCAGCGGGAAGATGCTGGGGGTGGGGGGGGGTTGAAACCATGGGAGGAATGAGCGGAGCTGGGCTGGAAAATCCCAAATCCTTGCCGGGAGGGGTTTGAGGGGAGGAGAAGCCAAGCGGGGACTCCTGGGGGTGATTGGCAGTGCCAGTGTTGAGCCCTGCCCTGGGGAGGGGGCGGGGACCCCCGGAGGGGAGCAAAGGGCCGTGCCCCGCTCAGCCCCAAACACCGCTCTCTGTAGGATCGGGCAGCCGCTGTTCCCAGCAGGGGCTCTGTGACACTTCGGGGGTGCCCCGGGACCCTGCCCCGCGCTCAACCCCCTCCTGCCCTCGGGAATGTCCCCTGGGGATCCCTCGGGCTGGAATCGCTCCCTGGGGCGCTCCAGCTGCAGCACCCAGAGGTAGCTCCCACCCCAAACCCGGCCCTGATCCCGGGGGTGCTTTGGGGCTCTGGGATGGAGCCCCCGGCCCTGCACAGGGACACGGGGACGCCTCAACCCACTGAAAGCTTCATTTGCACCCCCAGCAGCTGGGACAGACTCCCCAGCCCCCCGCTGCTCTGGAGCTGCTGTCTCTACCTTCAGCAGCACTGAAGAGCAAGGAGGGATGGGAAGGAGGCAGGGAGGGGAAAAAAAAAAAGAAAAAAAAATTAAAAAAGCTCCAGTTTGAACCCTGCTGCTGGAGAACATCTGTATCTATAAATATCTGTGCTGGGAGTGGGAACAGGCTGTATCTGTGTGTGCAGCAGCTCCCGAGGCAGCAGCAGCCTCGCCCCAGCTCACCCCGCTCCAGCTCCAGCACAGATCCTCACCGCGCTCCGGGCCCCCAGCCTGGAGGGAGATTTTGGGGATAAAACCCCAAACTGGCCTTTAATAAACAGGAGATAGAGCAGGGCTGTGCTCGGGTTTGCAGAGTGTTCCCAGCGAGGGTGAGCAGCGACTCCGGGGTCACCGGGGGCAGCAGGGCTGTCCTTGCTGGGACACGATGTCCTGCTGATGTCCCCACCCCGCTGTCCCAGTGATATCCCACTGCTGTCCCCACCCCGCTGTCCCAGTGATATCCCACTGCTGTCCCCACCCCCCTGTCCCATATTCTAACTCTAAATCACAATCCCAGTCCTGTATCCCAGTACCATACCCCAATCCACATCTCTATCCCATATCCCAATCCATATCTCTATCCCATATCTCAATTCTGTATCCAAATCTCATATCCCAATCTCATATCCCAATCCACATCCCAATCCTCTATTCCAATCCACATCCCTATCCCATATCCCAATACCATATCCCCATCCTGTATCCCAATCCTGTATTCCAATCCACACCCCTATCCTATATCCCAATCCCATATCCCAATCCACATCCCAATCCTGTATTCCAATCCACATTCCTATCCCATATCCCAATCCATATCCCAATCCTGTATCCCAATATATGTCCCAATCCTGTGCCCCAATTATCCCAAACCTGTGTCATGGTTTGGGATAGTGGGGACACCCCAAAGCACATGGGGTCACCCCACACTGCTCTGTCCCCCCTAAAGTGAAACCTGTGCTTATCCCTCCTGGCTACCAGGAGCCTGCATTCCCAGGCTTTCCAAGAGGTTTTTCTCTTTTCCCATTTCCAGCCAGATTTCATCCATCCAAATTCCACAATCCTGCTCTGGGGCTGCCCAGCTCCTGGGACTCTCTGGCTGTGGGGTGCCCTACCAGGCTGTTCTCAGGCAGCCACTTCTCCACCCCACACCCCAAAGCTGCCGTGCTTGTCATCCTAACACATCATTGTCATTTTCCCTTGGATTGGGGCCATAAATCCTCCAGAATTCCCTCATTTGGCTCAAAGAAGGAGGCCTGGAGCCCCCCAGCTCTGAAGATCCCTGAGGGCTGAGTGAGGATTGGAAACTTTTTTCTGACAGACCTCTGGCTCTTTCCACTGGATTCCATTTCCCCATTTTTTCTGGCTTCCCTCCTCCCAAAATTCCTCCCCGTGGGAGCCTGCAGGGTGGTTTTACTCCCATTACAGGCATCCTACAGCTCCAACTGCTGCAGAAACAGCGAACCCTGGGACACAGCATTGTCCCGGCTTTGCAGGGACTCATCCCTGATCCTGGAGATTCCCGTGCCAGGAGCATCCATCCTCCCTCCCTCCCTCCCGGCACGTAGGGCGGGCAGATGGGAACCCTGGGGATGGCTCCAATGGCAGCGCTGTGGGAAGCCCGGGCTGCCCCTGTGCCCCCCGCTCCTCCGCGGGTCCCCTCCGCAGCGCCGCCCCACAGCTGCCTTGTTTTCCCCTTTCCCCCCTTCTTTTCTTCCCATCTCCCTGTAACAACCAGCACTTTTCACCAGCCGCCTCCCTCCCCCTCTTCTCCTCCCTGACTCATTCCCTCTGTCCTTCCAGCGGGATGTGCCGCTCCCCACGTCCCGACAGGGGACAGCGAGGGACTGAATGAGGGCAGGGAACATCTCCTGCCCTTTGGTGCTAATTCCAGCAGGGAATTGCCGTGCCAGGCACAAACAACTCATCTCCGAGGGACTCAAAGGCAGAGATTCCCCCTCCCGTGGCAGCGGGGTTTTCATGGATGTCGTGGATGGGCTGGATGAGCTTTTCTAGGCTCAGGGATTCCATGATGGATGCAGCTGGAGGTGGCAGTGAGGACAGGCCCGTTGGTGTCTGGGGAGAGGACAGGGAGGGGTCCCCCTGGGCTGGGAGAGGGTTTGGTGCCTGCAGGGATGGAGGAGGCTCCAGGAGTCTCCAGGAGCCCGGGGTGGGTTTGGTGCCTGCAGGGATGGAGGAGGCTCCAGGAGCCCGGGGTGGGTTTGGTGCTTGCAGGGATGGAGGAGGCTCCAGGAGGCTCCAGGAGCCCCGGGGTGGGTTTGGTGCCTGCAGGGATGGAGGAGGCTCCAGGAGGCTCCAGGAGCCCCCGGGGTTTGTCCCCAGGTGCCAGCAGTGCTGTCACATGGCAGCCACCTGGGCCAGCCTTTCTCCACCCCTCTCAGTGACCTGCAAAGCCTCTAAAGCAAAAGCTCCTGGTGGCTGCGAGTCCTGTCTGTCCCCAGAGCTCTCTGGGGACAGTTGTACTCCAGAAAAACAGTGGGGAACAAAAGTTCCCTGCCCCTTCCATCCACTCCCCATCCACATCCCTTTAGCTAAAAGTGACCCCCAAATCCAGTCACTGACCCCTTTTCAAGCCTCATACCCCAACCTCACCCCTAATCCCAGCACACCTCCATCAGCCCAGCCCCACTAAGGGGTGTCTGTACCCCATTAAAGGGAGTTCAAGGGCCTGGAGAAGTGGCCACTGTGACTGACAAACCCAGCCCGGTGACAAACTGGTATTTGTGGCACCCAATGCCACACTGGACACCGTTCACTGTGCTGTGGCTCACCCTGGAGGGGTGGGAATGCTCTGAACCCTTCACTGAACGTGTGGGTCATTGCTGCACAGAGCTGCAGTCCCATCCTGATCTCTGAATCAGAGAAAAACAGAATGAAATAAATCACAGAATCAATCACAAAAATCACAGAATCACAGAGTCATAGAAGGGTTTGGGTTGGAAGGGACCTGGAATCCCATCCCAGTGCTACCCCTGCCCTGGCAGGGACACTCCCACTGTCCCAGCTGCTCCCAGTGTCCAGCCTGGCCTTGGGCACTGCCAGGGATCCAGGGGCAGCCACAGCTGCTCTGGCAATTCCATCCCAGCCTTGCCCACCCTGCCAGGGAACAATTCCTGCCCAAGATCCCAGCCAGCCCTGCTTTCTGGCACTGGGAGCCATTCCCTGTGTCCTGTCCCTCCCTGCCTTGTCCCCAGTCCCTCTGCAGCTCTCCTGGAGCCCCTCCAGGCCCTGCCAGGGGCTCTGAGCTCTCCTGGAGCTTCTCCTCCCCAGGTGTCCCCCCCAGCTCTCCCAGCCTGGCTCCAGAGGAGCTCCAGCCCTGCAGCAGCTCCGTAGTTGGGACATTTTCCAGCACAAAGCAGAGACCCTCGATGTGCAGAAGGATTTAGAGACAAACACAGTGGGGTGGGGCAGAAATGCAGATTGATCCCTGGGCATTTGTGTCAACAAATGTCCCTTTGTGCCCGGGCAGCCTCACCGGGGCGCGGGAGAGGGGGAGCTCTGGGCTGTGCCCTCCTGGGGGACCTTGGTGCCACTGCAGCCGCTGCTCCTGCAGCCGGAATTTCCAGGATTTAAGGGCTCAGGCACCAAAGCGCTGGAGGATTTACTTTGTTTTGTTGCTTCTGGTGCAAAAAGCTGAAAATTGAGGAGAGCCGAGTGTTGGTTCTCCCCTGGCAGGGATGCCCCGAGCTCCCACCCCTGCCCCTCTGCAGAGGTGCCCGGGGTCCCTCCTGGGTGACCCGGCTGCTGCTGGTGCCAGCTTTGCTCCTCTCCCTCAGAGCTTTTCCTCCCGGATTTCGGGGGAGGAGAACTCTCTGCCAAATCGCTTCCAACCCTGCAAACACAGCTTGGTGTGAGACACCCCAAAGCCCCCAAACCTCTGCTGCAGGGGCCCAGCCCGGGGGATGCCCGAGGCCACCGGCGGCTGCGGGAGCTGATGACAGCAGCAGGGTGACACTGTCGGTGTGGCAGCTCCATCCCCTCCTGCTGCAGCCCCGGGCAGGGCTCTGGGGGTGCTGGGGGTGCCTCCCCACCCACGCTGAACCATCTGGGGCTGCATGAGTGAGGCTCAGCTGACGGCGAGCAGGGACCGTGGGCGCGGGGAGCTGCTGCCGGCGCTGCAAAAGGAGCATAAATACATTTTTTTTTTCCCCCAGGAGATAAGGGCTGAGGAGAAGGTGAATGTTTCAGAGAGGGACCTGAGCAGGGAGAGGAATCTGCTGGAAGAATCTCCTCCGTGCTGGGGGTGCTCGGCTCCTGTCCCCGCGGCTCCCCGGGACAGCAGCTGCTCAGGCAGCCCGGACCCCTGGATGTCACGGGGATATCAAAAATAAACGAGCAGCTCTGGCTGCTCTGTGCAGCCTGGATTGGCCGTGGTCACATTCCATCCCCCGGCCCCGGGGGGCTGGTGGGGCACAGCCCGCGGGAGCATCCCCCGGCGGGCAGGAGCATCCTGAGCACACCTGAGCACACACACGGCTCCGCGGCTGCAGCAGCTCCTGGGGCGTGCCCGGGTCCACACCAGGGCTGCAGCTGGCCCAGAAACGGGCGGTCCCCTCCTGTTTGTGCTGTCCTGGACCTTTCCAGGTGCTTCCCGCACGATGTGTAACCCACTGAGTGCAGGATGACTCCAAATAAATCACTCCTGACAGACCTTTCCCCTCTCTGGCCGTTAAATCCTGCAGAGCAGAGTAAATCCCTGCAGCCCCGGGGATGCTGCATCCCCCTCAGGCCGGAGCTGGGGTTGTGTCCCTCCCTGCAGGGACCATTCCCAGCTCCGTGGGTGCCTCTGCCGTGTCCCCAGCACCCCTTCCTGTGTTCCAGTGCTGTCGCTGTTCGCGGGTCCCCCAGCCCCGTCTGTCTCCTGCCGCAGCTGATCAGGTCTGACTCACTCCCGGCGTGTGATCGGCTCCAGCGGCTCCCGAGCTCCTCCAGATCCTTCTGCTCTGGGACCTTGGGCAGGAATTGTTCCCTGGCAGGGTGGGCAGGGCTGGGATGGAATTGCCAGAGCAGCTGTGGCTGCCCCTGGATCCCTGGCAGTGCCCAAAGCCAGGTTGGACATTGGGAGCAGCTGGGACAGTGGGAGGTGTCCCTGCCAGGGCAGGAATGGGATGAGATGGGATTTAAGATCCCTCCCAACCCCAAACCATTCTGTGAATCCACGACTCTTTCCCTTTTCCAAAGGCACAGTCTCAGTGAAGCAAATCAGCCCCAGAAGGAACCTCCTGGAGCTCTGAGCATCAGCCCCAGAGCAGCAGCACCCAGATCCAATATTCCTGCTCAGCATTTGTAAGTGAGGATGAGATGGATCCTGGTCTGATTTTGAAAAATGATCAAGTGGGCAGGAAGGATTGCTGGAGGTTATTTGCAATTGTGGACACTGGCAAAGGAGCGTGGATGTGGTCACAGCTGAGCTGTTCACATTCCCAGGAACACCTGAATCCCTGAGCTGTTCCCATTCCCAGAGATCCCCTGAATCCCTGAGCTGTTCCAGGAACACCCTGAATCCCTCAGGAGAACTCCTGTGGCTGGACTGTCCACCCTGATGGCACAAAACAACTGCCAGGCTTTCCTATGGTCTATATCAAGTGCCCTTTTGCTTCCAAGGAAATCTGGCTGCAGGGATCTTTGTTCCCCATGTTCTGAAACTCTTGGAATATAAAAAGGAAGTGTGAATCATATCCTTGCTTTAAATAAAGCTCCTTCCATCCTTATGGATGTGTTTGTCTCTGATTGTGTGACTCCTGTGATTGAGCAGTGCTCAGAAGGAATAAAGCAGCCAATAATTATCCTGAAATTCCACCAAGGAGTGCTTTATTGAGGAAGAGATAATGACAGAGGTGATATTTGAGGGGAAGAAATAAGTTTTTTATTAAATCAAATTATAGAGCTGGAAAGTAAAGGCTGGATTTTAACCACAGCTCAGAGTTTGGCCATGGGCAGTGGAAAATGTAGAAAAACCAATTTTTTTTCTCTCAATGCTATTTAATCTAAAGAGTTTGTGAGGTCACCCCTGCCTCCTCTCCATCCTCTCCCAGCAGAACTGTCACAGCACTGTCACAGCAGGACAATAAAAGTCATCTCCTCATCTGCCAGAAGATGGACTGGAGAAATTGATTTGTAAAAAAAATGGAAATATTACCTTTCCCTGCTGCGGGTGCCACCTTCACCTCATGTTTTCCTGCTTTTCCTTTGGGATGCTGTGGTGGGAGCTGTGGGAAGGGCTGATCCCAACATTGTGGGTTTGGTGGCCTTTTCTCCCACTCCAAAATGTGCCAAGCCTTTTCCAGGCAATGAAAAGTTTGGAGAGTGTGCCTGGAGTCAGGGGAAGTTTCTCTCTCCAGTGCCTGTGGGATGCAGGGCTCAGCTTCCCCAGGTAATGGAGCCTCTGGAATCCGAGTTCGGGAATCACAGGGAGACAATTTTGTGCCCATACAGAACCCTGTTTTTTCCTTCACTTTCCCCATTTTATCCTATTTTTTTTGTGCTATTCCTGGCCCCCTCTCTCCTCCTGAGGGTGTGAGAAATTGGGCAGAGAAGGGGGATTTTGGTGGCACAGCTCCCACATTATTTTGGGACTGACTGTTCCTTTATCCAGGGAGAAAGTGGAGTCACCATCCCTGGAAATTTTCAAAACCCAAGCAGACACTTCACGCCATGGTTTAGTGGGATGGGGGGATTCAAGGGCTGGACTGGATAATCTTGCAATGTCTTTTCCAACCTTGATGTGATTGTGAAGGATCTGAGCCAGGAAGAGGCTGGAACACTTTGGAACTTTCCTGTCCTGGTTTGGAGGACAGGTGTCTGCCAATAAAGGCAGGAGCTTCTCTTTGAAATTGAGAATGTAAACCCCTCCCTCCAAATTATTATTGTAATTTTGATATTAAGGGGCTCTCAGGCAAAGATAGGGGAATTAGGAATAACAGTTCTTTACTAGGAAAATTCAAATAGAAATACAGTATTACAAAGAACAATCCCAACCCCTGCCAGAGTCAGAATCCAAGCTGACACCCGTCAGTCAGTCAGGGTGGTGGCACAGTCCCATTCCATGGTGGCTGCATCCTCCTGCAGGGGCAGATGTGGCTCAGCTGGAGCAGTGCTCCTGGAGAAGGTGCAGTTTCCTCTGAAGCTCCAGGGATGATGTGGAAAGGTCTGGCTTTCCTCTGGATCCAGTGGAAAGAAGGTGCCTTGGTGTCCAAAATCTCAGTTTTTCTCTGGGTAGGAAAGGCTTGGGCTCCTGCCCTGGCTGGAGCATCTCCCGTGGGATGATGGAATTTTATCAGTCATGCACTGGGACTCAGTGGCCATGAACAGGAGATATCTCCTGGAGGGAGGATGGGCTGTGGAAGATAAAGATGATTGCCCAGCTGGTTTAAAGATGGCCCATTAGCAGATAATGTGTGCCAGGAGATCAGGGGCACTGCCCCACCCGGGTCAGCAGATGGGGACAGAATTCACATTGCTGGTCACATCCTGTACTGCAACCCAAGACATTGGAGCAATGAGAAATGTCCCTGGCCCCAGGGGCTGGGGGTGGAAGAGAGAATCCAAGGAAATCTGGGGTGAGTTCCTGGGAAGGAGAGGTCATGGGGACCCTCTGGAGAGAGCAGTGCAAACACAGCCAGAAATGTGGAGACACATCCATGGACACGGACACACATCCATAAACTGGTATACACAGGCATTAAACATGGACACACATCCATGAAATGGACACAATCTATGAACACAGACACACAGCCATAAACATGGACACACATCCGTAAATATGGACACGCACATGGACATGGACAGTTGTGCATGGATATAAAACAAGCAGCCAGTCACCAGGAACCCACCAGGAACCTTCTTCCGGCAGCTCAGACATGGACACTGGCAAGGGCTGGGTGACCCATGGGATGGATGTGGGGAAAGCCTCCAGACATGGAAAAGACACAAACAGGGTCGTGATTTGGAGCATTTCCAGGAGCTGGCAGGGCATGGGGAGGGGATGCTGTGCTCCACCTCTGGGACAAACTTGCTGAGACCCAACTGTTAGTGCTGGCAGTGCCATGGCTCCTTCCCAGGCTCCTCCTGCCTTCCAGGCCATGGGGTTGCTCCAGGAAATCTCCTTTTCATCCATGTCCATGCTCCTGAGTTCTCCAGACATTTCTCCCTGGCTCTCCTACTCCTGGGCAGCTCAGCAGCTCTGTGGTGAGGGTGACAGCCAGGCTGTCCCAGCCACTGTGCAGGTGGCTCTCAGGGCAGGACCAACAAGGCCAATAATTGCCCACAAACCAGCCAAACCACATCCATTCTTCCTCAGGGCAATTTGGGAAGTAGCTCTGGGACCTCCACTGCTGCTCAGTGGTGAGGAAAAGCTTTGGAGTCTCAGAGGTGAGAGGCTCCTGGCTGGAGGTGTCAGGCACCCTCCAGGGATGATGGGGACAGTCCTGCTCCTGTTGGAGGAGGCACTGGAGAACCTTCATACCCCAAATCAGGGCAAATCTCTGTAAAAATCCTCAGGTCAGTTCTCCCCAGGTCAGTGGGAAGGAGCAGTGAGATGGGAATGGCTCCTCCCTGTTCTCAGAGCTCTGCAGCAGACTCTGCTCCTGCACAGAAAATGGGGACAGACCATGGGTTTGAGGGATTTCACCTTCCCATTTCCTGTCAGCAGCCCTGGAATAGCAGGTGTGGCAGAAAACAACCTTGCTTATGCGCAGGGTCCCTATAAAGGTGATTTTGCTCTGTCATGTGCCACAGTCACCCTCATTTCAGTCACCCTGGGCCAGATTCCCCTGTGGAGGGGACAGGGAAGGAAGCACAGAGCTGCCTTGCCAGAAGAGGAACCGACAGCTCGCTGTGTCTCCCCACAGTCCATCTCCACATTTATCTTCTCTCCCCATCCTGCTCTTCCCACGTGCAATCTGCTCTCTGGAGCAATCCGGGTTTCCATGAAGCCCTGGGGTGATGGGGAGGGAGCTGCTCTGCTTTGGGAGCTGCTTTTAGAGCTGGGTTCAAATCTCTGCTGCTCCTTTTCCCTTCCCAACTCGCCCCAGTCTCCAGGGAGATCAGGGGAACCTTTCCAACAGGGGAGGAATTTTCCACCTAAACACTTTCCTGACCTGAAATCACTTCTTATCTTCCCAGCAGAAAACATTATTTCCATAGAAGGTGCCTTTTCCCTCAGTAAATAAAACCCTTAAGCTCAGCTCCCAGAAAAGAGAGGTTTAATCCTGAGCAATGAGCACCAAAGATGGGTTTCTTGCAAATAAAATTCCCCAGAATCTCTCCTGAGGGGCCCATCCTGGGAGTTTCTAAGCCCCCGGAAGGCTGGGAGCCAGCAGCACATCAGCTCCCTGCAGAGCTGCTCAGCTCCTTCAAACCACCAGCACAGAGCTGGAGAGCCAAGGAACCCTCCTGAGCCAGCCAGACTTGGCTGCCAGAGGGGCTGAACTCACTCCTGGTGATGCTGTTGGCAGCTCTGTTCCCTGGGATCTGTGGATCCGCCCTGGAAAGGCTGGGCTGCCTAATGCAAACACATGGGCATCCCTTCCTTCCCTTCCCTTCCCTTCCCTTCCCTTCCCTTCCCTTCCCTTCCCTTCCCTTCCCTTCCCTTCCCTTCCCTTCCCTTCCCTTCCCTTCCCTTCCCTTCCCTTCCCTTCCCTTCCCTTCCCTTCCTTCCCTTCCCTTCCCTTCCCTTCCCTTCCCCCCTTCCCTTCCCTTCCCTTCCCTTCCCTTCCCTTCCCTTCCCTTCCCTTCCCTTCCCTTCCCTTCCCTTCCCTTCCCTTCCCTTCCCTTCCCTTCCCTTCCCTCCAGGATGGACACTCAGGGCAGGGATGAAGGCTCAGGGCAGGGATGAAGGCTCAGGGATGGGATGAAGGCTCAGGGCAGGGATGAAGGCTCAGGGCAGGGATGAAGGCTCAGGGATGGGATGAAGGCTCAGGGCAGGGATGAAGGCTCAGGGCAGGGATGAAGGCTCAGGGATGGGATGAAGGTTCAGGGCAGGGATGAAGGCTCAGGGCAGGGATGAAGGCTCAGGGCAGGGATGAAGGCTCAGGGATGGGATGAAGGCTCAGGGCAGGGATGAAGGCTCAGGGCAGGGCTGTTCTATCCTCTCCTCTGCTCCAGCAGCTCAGCCCAGCAGGACCAGCTGGCCCTGCATGGGACTTGGCAGCAAATCCCAGGATTCTGGGCTAGAAGGAGCCTTTTCCAGGCCAGATGGAGGCAGGGATGGTGGCTTGTGTGCTGGGGGCTGCCAGCAATGGCAGGGAAAAACCTGCAGAGGGAAAACTTGAAGGTTTCCCTTTGGGTTGTGTCTCCTGCTATCCCCACCTTCAGACAGCCCAGGCCTTGGAGCAGGGGTGTCCTGGGAGCAGCTGGAAGGATTTTCCTTGCACATGGATATCTGCAGGGCCCCATTTGTGCCCACAGCCACAAAGACTGGAACATTTCCAGGAAATCTGTTCCTACCCCAAGGAGTGCCTTGAAAAACCCCTGAGGAGCTGGGGAGGGGCTGGTGGAGCAACTGGAGCCAGCCAAGAGGGAGTACCAAGGTGTGAAACCAGGCCATGGCTTCCAGACAAGCCCTGGCAGAATAATTTGTGGGTTGGTTTTTTTGTGGATACAGCAGGGAGGTTGATATTGTTAAACCTTTCCAGCATGGAGTGATGGCAATGACCATTTGTGGAATAAAAAGAAATGGATTTTGCCCAATCCTCTGTCCCCTGGTACCTCCCAGCATGGGTTGTTGGGTTGCAGATGCCTCATCCTGCAGAGCCAAATCCTCCTGGCAGAAAGTCTGTGACCCCAGGGACAACATTCCCTGAGGAGCCCCTCAAAGCCTAAATCCATCTGCACAACCCTTTGTGTCCATGGTTGGAATAATAAAGTCATTAAAGTCAGAAAATCCCTCTGAGATCATCAAGTCCAGCTGTTAACCCAGCACTGCCAAGCCCAGAATCTCCAGTCCTGGGCTCAGTTTGGGTCCCTCAGGACAAGAAGGACCTGGAGGGGCTGGAGTGAGTCCAGGGCAGGGAATGGAGCTGGGGAAGGGTCTGAGCCCCAGGAGAGGCTGAGGGAGCTGGGAAGGGTCTGAGCCCCAAGAGGGGCTGAGGGAGCTGGGAAGGGTCTGAGCCCCAGGAGAGGCTGAGGGAGCTGGGAAGGGGCTCAGCCTGGAGCAAAGGAGGCTCAGGGGCCCTTGTGGCTCTGCACAACTCCC